>NC_090449.1:380550473-380899012 GCF_031143425.1 Pleurodeles waltl
CTGGCCTGGTTTGTTGTGGGTACCAAGGAGTACTTACACTCTGCACCATGTCCAGTTATCCCTTATTAGTGTAGAAGAGGTGTCTAGCAGCTTAGGCTGATAGAAAAGGTAGTTTAGCAAAGCAGCTTAGGCTGAACTAGGAGACATGCAAAGCTCCTACTATACCACTGGTGTCATATGCACAATATCATAAGAAAACACAATACACAGATATACTAAAAATAAAGGTACTTTATTTTTATGACAATATGCCAAAAGTATCTCAGTGAGTACCCTCAGTATGAGGATAGCAAATATACACAAGATATATGTACACAATACCAAATTTATGCAGTATAGTATTAGAAAACAGTGCAAACAATGTATAGTTACAATAGATTGCAATGAGAGCACATAGGTACAGGGGCAACACAAACCATATACTCTAGAAGTGGAATGCGAACCACAAATGGACCCCAAACCTATGTGAGCTTGTAGAGGGTCGCTGGGACTGTAAGAAAATAGTGAGGGTTAGAAAAATAGCCCACTCCAAGACCCTGAAAAGTAGGTGTAAAGTGCACCTAAGTTCCCCAAAGAGCATAGAAGTTGTGATAGGGGAATTCTGCAAGGAAGACCAACACCAGCAATGCAACAACGATGGATTTCCGGATCAGAGTACCTGTGGAACAAGGCAACCAAGTCCAAGAGTCGCGACAAAGTCGACATTGGGCAGATGCCCAGGAAATGCCAGCTGAGGGTGCAAAGAAGCTGCCACTGGATGGTAGAAGCTGTGGATTCTGCAAGAACGAAGAGGACTAGGAACTTCCCCTTTGGAGGATGGACGTCCCACGTCGTGAAGAAGCTTGCAGAGGTGTTCCCATGCAGAGAGACTGCAAACAAGCCTTGCTAGCTGCAAGGGTTGCGGTTAGAGTTTTTGGATGCTGCTGTGGCCCAGGAAAGACCAGGATGTCGCCAATTGCGTGAGGAGACAGAAGGGGCATCCAGCAAGACAAGGAGTCCTCTCAGAAGCAGGCAGCACCCGCAGAAGTGCCAGAACAGGCACTACGAAGAGGAGTGAACCGGAGCTCACCCGAAGTCACAAAAGAAGATCTCACGACGCCGGAGGACAACTCAGGAGGTTGTGCACTACAGGTTAGAGTGTCAGGGACCCAGGCTTGGATGTGCACAAAGGAAATCCTGGAACAGTGCACAGGAGCCGGAGCAGCTGCAAATCACACGGTACCCAGCAATGCAGTCTAGAGTGGTGAGGCAAGGATTTACCTCCACCAAACTTGGACTGAAGAGTCACTGGACTGTGGGAGTCACTTCAACAGAGTTGCTGAGTTCCAGGGACCACGCTCGTTGTGCTGAGAGGGGACCCAGAGGACCGGTGATGCAGTCTTTTGGTGCCTGCGGTTGCAGGGGGAAGATTCCGTCGACCCACGGGAGATTTCTTCGGAGCTTCTAGTGCAGAGAGGAGGCAGACTACCCCCACAGCATGCACCACCAGGAAACAGTCGAGAAGGCGGCCGGATCAGCGATACAAGGTTGCAGTAGTCGTCTTTGCTACTATGTTGCGGTTATGCAGGCGTCCAGAGCAGTCAGCGATCGATTCCTTGGCAGAAGGTGAAGAGAGAGATGCAGAGGAACTCTGATGAGCTCTTGCATTCGTTATCTAAAGAATTCCCCAAAGCAGAGACCCTAAATAGCCAGAAAAGGAGGTTTGGCTACTTAGGAAGGAGGATAGGCTAGCAACACAGGTAAGAGCCTATCAGAAGGAGTACTGACGTCACCTGCTGGCACTGGCCACTCAGAGCAGTCCAGTGTGCCAGCAGCACCTCTGTTTCCAAGATGGCAGAGGTCTGGAGCACAATGGAGGAGCTCTGGGCACCTCCCAGGGAGGTGCAGGTCAGGGGAGTGGTCACTCCCCTTTCCTTTGTCCAGTTTCGTGCCAGAGCAGGGCTGGGGGATCCCTGAACCGGAGTAGACTGGCTTATGCAGAGATGGGCACCATCTGTGCCCATCAAAGCAATTCCAGAGGCTGGGGGAGGCTACTCCTCCCCAGCCCTGACACCTTTTTCCAAAGGGACAGGGTGTAACACCCTCTCTCTGAGGAAGTCCTTTGTTCTGCCTTCCTGGGCCAAGCCTGGCTGGACCCCAGGAGGGCAGAAACCTGTCTGAGGGGTTGGCAGCTGCAGTGAAACCCCGGAAAGGTAGTTTGGCAGTCTGTGCTAGAGACTCAGGGGATCATGGAATTGTCTCCCCAATGCCAGAATGGCATTGGGGTGACAATTCCATGATCTTAGACATGTTACATGGCCATGTTCGGAGTTACCATTGTGACGCTATACATAGGTAGTGTAATGGTGTCCCCGCACTCACGAAGTCCGGGAAATTTGCCCTGAACGATGTGGGGGCACCTTGGCTAGTGCCAGGGTGCCCACGCACTAAGTAACTTAGCACCCAACCTTTACCAGGTAAAGGTTAGACATAAAGGTGACTTATAAGTTATTTAAGTGCAGTGGTAAATGGCTGTGAAATAACGTGGACGTTATTTCACTCAGGCTGCAGTGGCAGGCCTGTGTAAGAATTGTCAGAGCTCCCTATGTGTGGCAAAAGAAATGCTGTAGCCCATAGGGATCTCCTGGAACCCTAATACCCTGGCTACCTCAGTACCATATACTAGGGAATTATAAGGGTGTTCCAGTATGCCAATGTGAATTGGTGAAATTGGTCATGTTGGAAAATGGGTTATTGGTAAGGGCAGGTAGGTACCTACACCTAGCAACAAGCCACTAACCTCCACTTAGGTCCAGTTAGGTCTCAGTAAATTAACCCCAGCTCAACCCTTGGTAGCTTGGCAATGAGCGTCAAGGCTTAACTTAGGAGACAGTGTGTAAAGCATTCAAATATCACAAAACAGTAATTAAATAAAACACAGGAAACAGTTTAAAAATCCAAAACCAATTCATAAAAATAGTTTATATTTTTATCTTTAAAATGACACCAAAACGAATAAAATCGGATAAAGTGAACCGGAGATATGAATTTTTAAAGAATTATTATTTTTCTAGCGCTTAGAAACAAAAAGCGCCAATCGGGTCATCTGGTTGCACCTCGACCGGGGCAAAGTCAAAGTTTCAGGCCGACCGCGATGGAGCCCTGCTCGGCTACAGGTCGCGGGAGGCCTCGGTTAAAAAGTTACCTTCTGACTTAGGGCCTGATTCCAACTTTGGAGGACGGTGTTAAACCGTCCCAAAAGTGGCGGATATACCACCTACCGTATTTCGAGTTCCATAGGATATAATGGACTCGTAATACGGTAGGTGGTATATCCGCCACTTTTGGGACGGTTTAACACCGTCCTCCAAAGTTGGAATCAGGCCCTTAGTCTTTATTTTGAAGATTTTATTCAGCGGGACGAACCTGCCAGTCCTATCCGACCTCCTGGAGCCCTTCTCCGGATACGCGATGCTGGATTCCTCGGTGGAGATTTTTACCTTCGGACTTAGTCGTTTTTTCGAGGTGAAAATCCTTCGACCGGGGTAAACCTGGATCTTGATCCGACGTCCATGGAGCCCTTCTCGGATACGATGGCTGGGAGGTCCCGGTCAACTTTTTACCTTCGGACTTAGGCCCTCATTCTGACCTTGGCGGGCGGCGGAGGCCGCCCGCCAAAGTCCCGCCGTCAGGTTACCGTTCCGCGGTCGAAAGACCGCGGCGGTAATTCTGACTTTCCCGCTGGGCTGGCGGGCGGTCGCCTTCAGACCGCCCGCCAGCCCAGCGGGAAAGAGGCTTCCACGATGAAGCCGGCTCGGAATCGAGCCGGCGGAGTGGAAGCTGTGCGACGGGTGCAGTTGCACCCGTCGCGTATTTCACTGTCTGCGCAGCAGACAGTGAAATACATGTAGGGGCCCTCTTACGGGGGCCCCTGCAATGCCCATGCCAGTGGCATGGGCACTGCAGGGGCCCCCAGGGGCCCCGCGACCCCCCCTACCGCCATCCGGATCCCGGCGGTCGGACCGCCAGGATCTGGATGGCGGTAGGGGGGGTCGGAATCCCCGCGGCGGTGCAGCAAGCTGCGCCGCCGTGGAGGATTCAATGGGGCGGCGGTACACTGGCGGGAGCCCGCCAGTGGTGCCGGTCCGACTGCGGCTTTACCGCCGCGGTCGGAATCCCCATTGGAGCACCGCCGGCCTGTCGGCGGTGCTCCCGCGGTCCTCCGCCCTGGCGGTCAAAGACCGCCAGGGTCAGAATGACCGCCTTAGTCTCTTTTTCTGAGATTTTTCTTTACCGGGACGAACCACCAAATCAGGCCGGGTCGCGGTTGAGGCAAGCCGGCTAGAATTTCCACGGCGGGTCGGTCCCTCTATGGAGTTTTTTTACAAAAATTCTCAAATCTTCTCCAAACTTCTGGGGCTTCACCCAGATGTTCTTTTAAGGTTCTTTTGGGGTCCACAGCTCACCCCAAGGGTCCAGAAGTTCTGAGATGGTCCTTGGGGGTGCGGACTACCACTCCCAGAATGCACCTGGCGCAAACTCCTTTTTGGCCACTGGACAGTGGTCAGCTGGTCACTTTCTTCAGGAGTTGGTGCAGGGGACTCTGGATAGCAATTTTTCACCTGTAGCAAACAGGGAGTCCCTCCTTGAACCAGTTGAAGCCAGGCAAAGTCCTTCTTGTGGTGAAGCCCAAGTGCGCAGCTGGTGCAGTCCTTCTGAGTGCAGGTTCCAGGGGCAGGCCAGAGGTCCAGCAGGGCAGTCCTTCTTCTCCTTTAGTTCTTTTCTTGTTGAAATCTGGTGGGGATCTGAGGTGTGGGTGCAGGTCTGCCAGTTTTATCCTTGCTCCTGGGTGAAAAGTAGGGGGGTCCTGGTTCTCAAATCAGGTACAGGGTCGTCCCCCTGTGATGACCACTTCCTGGGAAGTGTGGCAAAAATCCATCCCAGAAGGCAACATTCTCTAAAAATCCAACATGGCTGAATCTGATTTTTGGAGGTTACATCTGGCTGAGCCCACCCACTGGTGTGGCTAAAAATCATAAACACACCCCTCTCCTGCCCTCTCCTAATCTAATCAAGGGGGCACCTAGTTGTCTGGGGTTGCAGGATGTGGGGGTGTTGCTGGTTGCTCCAAATGTCCTTCTCTGCCTTTGAAGACCAGTTTGGCAGCCCTCCCCCTTCCTGCCTCACCATCTGCTGAGGGGAGATTCTCTCCCACAAGCACATTCCTTTGTGTGAAGCCAGGCCACTTCACACCTCATCAAGGCAGCTTGGCTAAGCTGCTGCAGGCTGGCCAATCAGAGCACAGCAGCAAAAACAATGCAGGGCTGAAATTGGCAACGTTTTAGGTAAAGTCTAAAACTTTTTACCTGAACAAGTTATTACAACAATTAATTTGATACCAAATTCTTGGTATGCATCTTTTAAGGAGACTTTAAAATTTAAAACAAAGTCTCCTCATTCTAGCCTATGAAGGCCATTTACTACAATGAGGGAAAAACGAATTTGGCTGTTTTTACCTCACCAGGGCTTATAAAACTATTTTTATAAAGTCCCTGCTTATAGTTACATGGCATCCAGCCCTAGGGGCACATAGGGCACACCTTAGGGGTGACTTATATGTAAAAATAAGGTAGTTTAAGACTTTGGAACTACTTTTAATTCCAAAGTCGAATTTGCATATAACTTTAATTTAAAAGCAGCCAGCAAGGCAGGCCTGCCTTTAAAATGACACTGGGCACCTCAGCAGTGCACCTATGGGTGCACTACCTATGCTGTGGTCCCTAAACCTACATGCCCTACCATATACTAGGGACTTATAGGTAGGTTAACTTAGCCAATTATAATTAGCCTAATTTGCACATTGATTTTACACAGAGCACAGGCCCTGGGACTGGTTAGCAGTACCCAGGGCACCATCAGAGTCAGGAAAACACCAGCATAAAGTGGAAAATGGGGGCAAAAAGTTAGGGGGCCTCTGCAATCAGCCCTGTTTTCTCACAGGTCACTAGCCTGTTAGTGACAATTTGGAAAGCAAAGAGAGAGCATAACCACTGAGGTTCTGGTTAGCAGAGCCTCAGTGAGACAGTTAGTCATCACACAGGGAACACATACAGGGCACACTTATGAGCACTGGGGCCCTGGCTGGCAGGGTCCCAGTGACACATACAACTAAAACAGCATATATACAGTGAAATATGGGGGTAACATGCCAGGCAAGATGGTACTTTCCTACAGTTTCCTTCAGCATGCACAAAGTAGAGCCATTACTTTCCTGGTTCTATATTATGCTACCTGTATGCAACACTTAATTTATACAAATATAGCTGTAAGGGTGTTTTTAGAAGCCCGTAATTTGCATTGCAAATCTGGGGTGTTAGAAAGTGGATGGTACTCCACAACAATAAAAATGTCACTGTTCTTTATTAGGTCTAGTAAGGTTTTCAGTACCTTAAACCTGAGCTCAACCTATAGAAGCAGTGGCACAAAGCATACAGGCTTAATTTTAGAAAATGTGTAAAGTTTTTAGAAGTACCAAAACAATTAAAAAGTCAACAATATAATTTTTAGTTATTAGCTTGGCAATGTGTTTTTGCCATGCTGTATGCCAGTGTGGAGTGGAGTGGGGAATACTATTGTAGATTAGATTTGTTGGAGTACAGTGTTGTAGAGTGGAGTGGGGGAGTAAAGTGTCAATGAGTTGAAGAGACGAGAGTAGATTTCAGTGATTTAGTGGTAGAGAGTGTCATAGTGTGCAGTGTCGTAGAGTGAAGTGGTGTAGAGTGAAGTAGAGTGGGGTGGAATAGTTTTGGAGTGGGTTGGAGTGGATTGAGGTAATGGGCTGGATTGGGTTGGAGTAGAGTGGGGCAGGTTGTATTGGGATAGAGTGGAGTGAACTGAATATACTGAGGTGGATTGGAGTGGGGTAGATGAAATAGGTTGAGATGGATTGGATTGGGTGGATTGGAGTTGTGTGGATTAGATTAGATGAGGGTGGGTGGATGGAATTGAACTGATAGGACCGTTGATTCTTTTTTCAGTTGCCCTTCCACACAGAAGAGGCCCTCATTCTGACCCTGGCGGTCGGTGATAAAGCGGCGGCCAAGCCGCCAACAGGCCGGCGGTCTAAAATATGCAATTCTGACCCTGGCGGGAACCGCCAACACAGCCCGCCAACTTAACACTCCGACCGCCACAGCGGTACAAACAAACAGCGCGGCGGTTCCCGCCAACAGCCCGGCGGCAGACAAAGTACCGCCCACCCTATTACGACCCACCAATCTGCCACCTTTTCCGGGGCGGGAGCACCGCCGATAAGAACACGGCGGAAACAGACTACGAACGGGAAAACGCTCACCTCTACGCACTCCACGCGAGATTCCGGCAGTATGGAGCCAGAGTTACAGGTCATCCCCGCACTCCTATTCCTCCTCATATACCAGGAGCACGCCCGGCGGCGCGGAAGACATCGGTGAGTACTGCACCTACGACACAGGGGAGGGAAAAGATTACCGGCACACACCCACCCACCCACACCCACTACAACACACACATCAATGCATTCCCACAGATCACTGTCACAACCCACAAACCACCCCCCTCCGAAATAATGCAAAGACCAAAAGAAGAGATCATAAACGGGCAGATATATTGAAATATGTACGCCATTAATCCCAAAAAATAAATAAACTATGTACAAAATATATACAGCTACTAAATGTAGTCCAACCACTGTCCGTGGATCACAGGGGTCCTGTGCAAAGGGGCAAGGCCCAGTCCCACGACAAGAACTCCACGGAGAGAACACTGCAGGGGCATCAGAAAGAAAATAGGACAGGCACCTCAGGGGGAAGGGAAGGGGGGGCACCTCAGCCACTTGAGTACACGACGCCAGATCCACGAGGGGACTCCATGACCACTGGGCCATCCTGGGGAGAGCAAAGCCACAGTCCATACAGTCCATACAGTGGGTGGCCTGCCCACTGGGCCATCCTGGGGAGAGCAAAGCCACAGTCCATACAGTCCATACAGTGGGTGGCCTGCCCACTGGGCCATCCTGGGGAGAGCAAAGCCACAGTCCATACAGTCCATACAGTGGGTGGCCTGCCCACTGGGCCATCCTGGGGAGAGCAAAGCCACAGTCCATACAGTCCATACAGTGGGTGGCCTGCCCACTGGGCCATCCTGGGGAGAGCAAAGCCACAGTCCATACAGTGGGTGGCCTGCCCACTGGGCCATCCTGGGGAGAGCAAAGCCACAGTCCAAACAGTCCATACAGTGGGTGGCCTGCCCACTGGGCCATCCTGGGGAGAGCAAAGCCACAGTCCATACAGTCCATACAGTGGGTGGCCTGCCCACTGGGCCATCCTGGGGAGAGCAAAGCCACAGTCCATACAGTCCATACAGTGGGTGGCCTGCCCACTGGGCCATCCTGGGGAGAGCAAAGCCACAGTCCAAACAGTCCATACAGTGGGTGGCCTGCCCACTGGGCCATCCTGGGGAGAGCAAAGCCACAGTCCATACAGTCCATACAGTGGGTGGCCTGCCCACTGGGCCATCCTGGGGAGAGCAAAGCCACAGTCCATACAGTCCATACAGTGGGTGGCCTGCCCACTGGGCCATCCTGGGGAGAGCAAAGCCACAGTCCATACAGTCCATAACAGACCCCACTGCCACTGGAGGAGGCAAGTTGGCCAGAGGACATCCTGCAGCCCTGCCCGAGATAGATCCTGCCCTGCCACGTCTGCCAAAGGGCCAGCGGTTCTTGCCCTGAAGGGCCCAGTTCAGCGGTTCTTGAGACGGCGGGGCCCAGTTCAGCGGTTCTTGAGACGGCGGGGCCCAGTTCAGCGGTTCTTGCCTTGAAGGGCCCAGTTCAGCGGTTCTTGAGACGGCGGGGCCCAGTTCAGCGGTTCTTGAGACGGCGGGGCCCAGTTCAGCGGTTCTTGCCTTGAAGGGCCAAGTTCAGCGGTTCTTGCCTTGAAGGGCCCAGTTCAGCGGTTCTTGCCTTGAAGGGCCCAGTTCAGCGGTTCTTGAGACGGCGGGGCCCAGTTCAGCGGTTCTTGCCTTGAAGGGCCCAGTTCAGCGGTTCTTGCCTTGAAGGGCCCAGTTCAGCGGTTCTTGCCTTGAAGGGCCCAGTTCAGCGGTTCTTGAGACGGCGGGGCCCAGTTCAGCGGTTCTTGAGACGGCGGGGCCCAGTTCAGCGGTTCTTGCCTTGAAAGGCCCAGTTCAGCGGTTCTTGCCTTGAAGGGCCCAGTTCAGCGGTTCTTGAGACGGCGGGGCCCAGTTCAGCGGTTCTTGCCTTGAAGGGCCCAGTTCAGCGGTTCTTGCCTTGAAGGGCCCAGTTCAGCGGTTCTTGAGACGGCGGGGCCCAGTTCAGCGGTTCTTGCCTTGAAGGGCCCAGTTCAGCAGTTCTTGCCTTGAAGGGCCCAGTTCAGCGGTTCTTGCCTTGAAGGGCCCAGTTCAGCGGTTCTTGAGACGGCGGGGCCCAGTTCAGCGGTTCTTGCCTTGAAGGGCCCAGTTCAGCGGTTCTTGCCTTGAAGGGCCCAGTTCAGCGGTTCTTGAGACGGCGGGGCCCAGTTCAGCGGTTCTTGCCTTGAAGGGCCCAGTTCAGCGGTTCTTGCCTTGAAGGGCCCAGTTCAGCGGTTCTTGAGACGGCGGGGCCCAGTTCAGCGGTTCTTGAGACGGCGGGGCCCAGTTCAGCGGTTCTTGCCTTGAAGGGCCCAGTTCAGCGGTTCTTGCCTTGAAGGGCCCAGTTCAGCGGTTCTTGCCTTGAAGGGCCCAGTTCAGCGGTTCTTGAGACGGCGGGGCCCAGTTCAGCGGTTCTTGCCTTGAAGGGCCCAGTTCAGCGGTTCTTGCCTTGAAGGGCCCAGTTCAGCGGTTCTTGCCTTGAAGGGCCCAGTTCAGCGGTTCTTGCCTTGAAGGGCCCAGTTCAGCGGTTCTTGAGACGGCGGACGGTCTATGGCCAACTGCTAAATGCCTGGTGGTGCCCTCCTGGGCAGCGGGGATGGTGCTCCTTCACTGCCCACCTGGGCTGTGGGTGGTGGGGCCCTCCTGGCCAGCTGGGCTGGGTCCTCCCTGGGCAGCGGCTATGGGGCTGGTGGGCTCTCCCGGGGCAGCTGTGCCGGTTCCTCCCGGGGCAGCGGCTATGGGGGTTGTGGGCTCCTCCTGGGCAGCAGGCCTGCTGCCTGACCTCTCCAACTTGCTGCCCTTGCCCTCCTTAGTCGTCGGCCTGTGGCCCTTTCCTCCCTTTGGAGCTGTGGCTGGTGACTGTCTCTGGGTGGTGTCCGGGGGGGATGTAGAAGGCGGGCTCCTGCGGCGCCCCTTCCGCCTTCTGCTCCTCTTCCCAGGGGGTGGGCTGGCTGTCCCCTTGCTGCTGGGCGAAGATCCAGACATGCGGGCTGGCGGGCTCCAATACCCCTGCACCCTTGTCAAGGGGGCTGCAGGGCTGGTGGTGGCTGAGGTGCTCTTCTTACCCCGACGAGAAGGAGGGGGGGGCTCAGGGTCAGGAAAGAAGTTAGTAGTGGCGAGGAAGAGCTTCTTGGGACAATGGAGAGTGGTAGGTACAGTGGGAATGGGAGTGGAGGGAGAGGATGTGGTTGTAGGTGAGTCACGTTTGCTGTCTTTGGGTGCAGGTGCAGGAGGGATAGGCTGTCGTGAGGTGGATGGCTGTTGGGTGGGTGGGTGGCTGCGTTTGTGTGGTGTGGAAGAGGGGGTGACAGACACAGTGGGAGAGGACACAGGGGACGTGTAAATGGCAGTGGGGGTGGTGACTGCACGTGTGCGGACTGGAGTGGAGGGTGTGCTGGTGATGGAAACACTGGCTGATGGTGAGGTGAATGGAGGTGTGAGTGTAGACGTCACAGGGAGGGAGGAGGGAGACGAGGAGGTGGGGGTCACAGAGGTGGTAGTGACTGTTGGCATGTCTGCATCGGAATGTTGCGTGTGTGAATGTCTGCGTGATCTGTGGTGCTTATGTTTGGATGAGCTTCTCTTGGGTGTTGAGGTGTGTGCAGGCTGGTCTGATGGTGTGGGTGGGACAGGCAGAGGAACAGGAGACTGGGAGGAGGGAGTTAGTAGAGGGAGGCAGGAGACAGGGACAATGGCTGCCGTCAGTGCTGAGGCCAGAGCCTGGAACGATCGCTGATGGGCAGCCTGACCCGAATGAATGCCCTCCAGGTACGCATTGCTGCGATGAACCTCCCTCTCCACCCCCTGGATGGCATTCAAAAGGGTAGTCTGCCCAACAATGAGCGTTCGGAGGAGGTCAATGACCTCCTCACTGAGGGCAGCGGGGGTAACAGGGGCAGGGCCTGAGGTGCCTGGGGCGAAGGAGATGCCCGGCTTCCTGGCAGAGCGGGCACGGGCGAACGCTGAGGGGCTGCTGGGAGGGCGGAGATGGTGCGCTGGGTGGCGGCTGTACCTGTAATGGCGGGGGGCACGAATGGTGCCACCCCCGCAAGGGAGCCCCCTTCCGAGGACGTGTCCGTGTCGCTGCAGGCTCCAGTCGTCCCCGTCGTGGAGCTCCCCTCGCCCTCCGTCTCACTGGTCCAGTCTGACTCTGTGGCATGGCCCTCCTGGGCCATGTGAGATGCAGCTCCCTCCTGCCCCGATGCCACTTCTCCTCCGCCTGATGATGCTGATGCACACAAGCACAGAAAGACAAACAAAAAGGGGGGGGGAGAGAGAAATAAAGGGATATTGATTACATGGATCTCCGGTACAGTTAGCGGACATGACAGACACAGATGCCCCCTGCACTAAGTTGCGCACTTGGGGTCCGCTACGCATTCCGTGGAACATGCCCTACACGCCTAGAGTTGACAACTGCACCCATGGATGACACGGCCCAGGGATGGCTGTACTGACAAACTACTGAGGGTGGTGGCTGGGGACACAGGGGCTTACGGGGGTGCCCAGCCTACAGATATCGCCCTGGCCTAGGGGGACCCACAGCCCTCCTCCCCCACCCAGACACCTCCACTGCGCGACAACAGAGTAGATAATGCTTGGACTCACCCCCTTGTGTCTGCTGTGCTGCCCTCACGCGCCCATCCAAATCAGGGTAGGCCACCGCCAGGATCCGGAACATCAGGGGGCTCAGTTGACGGCAGGCACCCCGCCTACGTTGGGAGGCCATCCCCAGCAGAGACTCGGCGGTCTTCTTGGTCCCGCGGCGGATGTCCTCCCACCTCTTGCGGCAGTGAGTGCCCCGTCGATGGTGGACCCCCAGGGCCCGGACTTCCTTGGCGATGGCACGCCAAATCCCGATCTTCTCATGGGCGCGGACCTATGTGACACGTACAGGGAGGGAGAAATACCACGTTCAAGTTACTCAGCATTTTCCTTTCCAGTGGCCCAACGCCCCCCATCCCCGCCAGGCCCCCCGCCAGGCCCCCCGCCATGCCCAACATGCCCCCCATCCCCGCCAGGCCCCCCGCCAGGCCCAACATGCCCCCCATCCCCGCCAGGCCCCCCGCCAGGCCCCCCGCCATGCCCAACATGCCCCCCATCCCCGCCAGGCCCCCCGCCAGGCCCAACATGCCCCCCATCCCCGCCAGGCCCCCCGCCAGGCCCCCCGCCAGGCCCCCCGCCAGGCCCAACATGCCCCCCATCCCCGCCAGGCCCCCCGCCAGGCCCCCCGCCATGCCCAACATGCCCCCCATCCCCGCCAGGCCCCCCGCCAGGCCCCCCGCCAGGCCCCCCGCCATGCCCAACATGCCCCCCATCCCCGCCAGGCCCCCCGCCAGGCCCAACATGCCCCCCATCCCCGCCAGGCCCCCCGCCAGGCCCCCCGCCATGCCCAACATGCCCCCCATCCCCGCCAGGCCCCCCGCCAGGCCCAACATGCCCCCCATCCCCGCCAGGCCCCCCGCCAGGCCCCCCGCCAGCCCCAACATGCCCCCCATCCCCGCCAGGCCCCCAAGCCAGCCAGTGGCCCCAAATCCAGATTGAATTAAATCACTTGTTGGTCTGGAGGACCGTAGAGTAGCGCATACTGGGGGAGGACCCCATCCACAAGTTTCTCCAACTCCTCTCCAGTGAAGGCAGGGGCCCTTTCCCCAGTCGCAGCAGCCATTGTCCCTTCCAGACCGAGGTCACAGCAACACTTGCAGTATAGGTCCTCTCCTGTGAAAGTTCAAGTCGCAAGTGGATAAGTAGATAGAAAATGGCGGTCACGTCCGCGGCGGTGCGTACCGCGGCGGTGCGTCCCGCCACCGCCGGCGCCCTTCGCCATTGGCTCCTGAAACCCATAGGCTTCAATGTTAACCAATGCGGCTTCGCGCCGCGGTCTTCGCCCGCCGCCCGCCGCGGTGTGCCACGCCAGCGCATTGACCTCACATCCCATTGTCACACTTCACAGGTCAGGCAGCCGCCATTTCCAGGGCCCACATGGCTCAATTTCAACTGCGTCACACAGGCCTAGGCCTTGCATAGCCACTCAGACACGCCATTCACTGCATAGAGAATCGTATACTGTGCTAGCTGTGAGTACGTACCTGTGGGTTGCCTGACTGTGTGCTCCATGTTGTCCTTCCTAGGCACCGTCCGCTGGGTTGGGCGAGGAGACGGATGAATCCTCCCGTGTACCGACCGCTGGTGGACCTGTCGACAATGGAAGAACGCCACATTATCCTGACCTACCGTCTTAACCGTGCCACTATCCATGAACTGTGTGCCCAGCTGGAGCCCGACCTGATGTCCCACATCCGCCAACCCACAGGGATTCCCCCTCTGGTGCAGGTCATGTCAGTACTACATTTCTTGGCAAGTGGGTCATTTCAGACAACCGTGGGAATTGCTTCCGGGATGTCTCAGCCCATGTTTTCAAAGGTGTTATCCAGAGTGTTGTCTGCCCTGATGAAATCCGTGAGGAACTACATCATTTTCCCTGAGGTGGGCGAATTGGCTACAGTGAAGGGTGATTTCTACGCCCTTGGACATATTCCCAACGTAATTGGTGCCATTGATGGGACCCATGTGGCTTTGGTTCCCCCAAGAGACAGGGAGCAGGTGTACAGGAACAGAAAAAGTTACCATTCAATGAACATCCAGGTGGTGTGTTTGGCTGACCAGTACATCTTGCATGTAAATGCCAAATTCCCAGGGTCAGTGCATGACGCCTACATCCTAAGGAATAGCAGCATCCCTTACGTGATGGAACAGCTACAGAGACACCGTGTATGGCTAGTGGGGGACTCTGGGTACCCCAACCTGTCGTGGCTACTGACCCCAGTAAGGAATCCCCGGACCAGGGCAGAGGAACGGTACAATGAGGCCCATGGGCGTACTAGGAGGGTGATCGAACGCACCTTTGGCCTCCTAAAGGCCAGGTTTCGCTGCCTGCATATGACCGGTGGATCCCTAATGTACTCACCTAAGAAGGTGTGTCACATCATCGTGGCCTGCTGCATGCTTCACAACCTGGCTTTGCGCCGCCAGGTGCCTTTCCTGCAGGAGGATGGTCGAGACGGTGGTGTTGTGGCAGCGGTGGAACCTGAGGAGAGTGACGAGGAGGAAGACGACGGGGCTGAAACAGACAACAGGGACAGAATCATTGAACAGTACTTCCAATAGGACACAGGTAACATTTCAAAGATAATTTAGTAAATGTTAACTACTCTGCAGCATCTCTGCTGCCTGTCTATTTGCCCCAGTGTATGATGACTGAGTTTTGGCTTTTCCCTCCCTATTTCAGATCTGGGGTCCCCACTACGAGTCCTGTGCTTCGTTTCCCCATGGACTACAGCTTTGTGGCAGCTGTTTGTTGACTTCACCATGTACAAGGACATATTTGCACTGTCATGTCAATTACAATCTATTGAAATCACAGCAGACTCCTGATATTTTGGTGCAAAATAGGTGTTTATTGAAGTGCTCAAAATGGGATGGGTGATTTCAAGTGGGTGGGGGCTATGGTGAAGGAATGTCCATGGCAGAGTCCAGAGTAACAGTCACACAGGTGCATTGTCCAGAGGCCTGTGGAGAGATGGAGCATGGGCAGTTCGAGGATGGACAGGGTGACAATGTGGGACAGTGGGATGACATCAGGTGGTATCCATTGCTGGCGGGGGTCTTGACATCCTACTCTGTCTTGCGAGATCTCAGGGCCCTCTTGCGGGGTGGTTCTTCTCCTGCAGGAGGTGGGGGTCTGGTGGGCTGCTGCTGTGCGGGGGCCTCCTGTCCACTAGCGCCGGCGGAGGTGGATGGCTGTTCTTGGTCCAGGCTAGTGGCAGGGGCCCTTGGGTGTTGTTCAGTGTCCGCCCTGCTGTTTACGAGGTCCTGCAGCAGCCCTACCATGGTAACCAGGGTGGTGTTGATGGCTCTGATGTCCTCCCTGTACCCCCGATAGTGTTCCTCCTGCAGCACCTGGATCTCCTGGAACCGGGCCAGTACCGTCGCCATCGTCTCCTGGGAGCGGTTGTATGCTCCCATGATGGTGGTGAGGACCTCGTGGAGAGTGGGTTCCCTGGGCCTCTCCTCCCCCCCCTGTCGCACAGCTGCCCGCCGAGTTGCCCTGTTTCCCTGGGCCTCTGCCCCCTGGCCGGTGTGCCCACTACCACTGCCCCCAGGTCCCTGTTGTTGTTGGGGTGGTGGGTTATCCTGGGTGCCCTGTAGTGGTAGACACACCGCAGATTGACGCGCCCTGGAGACAGAGGCATGGGCCCGCTGGGTGGGAGCTGTGCTGGTGTTCCCAGAGGGGTTAGGGTCTATAGTGGCCTGTGCCTGTGTGAGGGGAACCGACTGTCCAGAGGTCCCCAATGGTCCGGGCTGGTCATCGGTGTCCAGATCGACAGAGCTGCTGTCATCGCTGACGGCCTCTTGGGTGGGGGGTGTGGATAATTCTGGCCCCTCTGCCGCGGTGTGTTGACGGTCGGGTCCTGCAGGGGTATAGAGGTATGGTTATAGTTTCAATGTGTGGCATATGGGTGTATCTGTGGGTTCCCGTGTCCCCAAGTGCTGGCATTCGTGTGTGGGGGCTTTGGTGAGGGTGGCTTGTGGGGGGGATGTGTATATGCATTGGGCATGCTTTGGTGATGGGTGTCCATGCTTAGTGGACGCATGCAGGCCTAGGTTTTGGGATGTGTGGGTTGTGATGGTGAGACATTGGCGGGGAATAGGTGTGCTGGGGGTGGGGGTGAGGATGGTGGTGGGGGTGAGGATGGTGGTGGGGGTGAGGATGGTGGTGGGGGTGAGGGTGGGGGTGAGGATGGGGGTGGGGGTGAGGGTGGGGTTCGAGGATGGGGGTGAGGGTTGGGGTCTGATTTGGCATGCAGGTGGGGGGGAAGCAGTATTGAAGCTTCAACTTACCAGTATCCATTCCTCCGCCGACTCCTGCGAGGCCGTCAGGATGCAGGATGTTCAAGACTTCCTCCTCCCATGATGTGAATTGTGGGGGTTGAGGTGGGGGTCCTCCGCCAGTCTTCTGCACGGCGATGTTGTGCCTGGATACCATGGAACGCACCTTCCCCCGTAGGTCGTTCCATTGCTTCCTGATGTCTTCCCGATTTCTGGGGTGCTGTCCCACTGCGTTCACCCTGTCGACAATCCTCTGCCATAGCTCCGTCCTCCGGGCAATGCTCGTGTATTGTATCTGTGTGCCGAACAGCTGGGGCTCTACACGAACGATTTCCTCCACCATAACCCTGAGTTCTTCGTCTGTGAAGCGGGGTTGTCTTTGGGGTGCCATGGGGTGGTGTGTATGATGTGTGGGGTGGAGTATGTGTATTTAAGTGAGTTGAGTGTGGTGGTGTGTGTTGTTTTGTGTGTGGATAGTGTGTGGGTGATGGTGTTGAGTGGCTGTGGCTGTTATGTTTTGGATGCTGGTGTCTCGCTCTTGTCTTCTTTACGAATTTTTAAGCGTAGGGGTTTGTGGGTGATGTGGGTGTGTGTTTTATATTGTATTGTGTGTGTGGGAGTGGTGTGTGTATGTGTATCAGGTGTGTGGGATTCAAATCGTCCAATGTGGGTGAGTTTTGTTCGTTTGTGTGTATTCTGACCGCGCCGGTGTGTCCCGCCAATGGAATACCGCGTTTGAATGACCGCCGCGTGGATTCGTGGGTCGTAATGGCATGGGCGTATTTCTGTTGGCGTGGCGGTGGAGGTTTGGTCACCTCCACCTTTCCGCCGACCACTGGTCTGGCGGTCTGTTGTGGCGGTCGGATTTTCGGAGGTTTGCCTTCTGCGGGTCAGAATGACCGTGGCGGGTTTCCGCGACCGCGGCGGGATTATGGAGGATTTCTGACCGGCGGTAGGCGCCTTTTACCGCCGAGGTCAGAATGACCACCAGAATGTGTTATTTATTTCTTTGCAAGACATTTTCATCCTATGCACAACACAAGGCTGTACACAATATTTACCGGGTATTTCTGGTCCAAAGAGTACATTATCTACCCTACACAGAAAAATATGCATTTTCACGTCATGGCAGTTCTTAGAATAACAGATATGTTATTATAAAAATCACACCGCCCACGCCATCTTAGAGAGGACATTCCAGCCAGCTTGACCTCTCATGCTGCACGTCGTCACATGTTCTAATGAACCCCCTTGGTTCCTCTTCGTCTACGTAGGAAGATTCCCAGCAGACTAACAGACCTCTTTGTCACCTCTGAATGCAGATATGAGGCTGGACTTCCCTCCCAGGACCAAAAGGACAGATTAGGGCTACCACTGCTACTTGCTCTCATGTAGAAACTTAGTAGTGTAAGTAGGGATGTTAGACATGCTATTGTGGCAATATGGTGGGAATCTTCTTGTGGGTCACTTTTCCTGGTCACTGCTGTGATATCGCTCTGTTATCCTAGTAATCGCAATTCATGCCTTTTTACATAGAACACAGTTGCCTCAGTAAAATACATATATTGAACCATGGTCCTGCTTCTATTTGTCTTTGCATGTATGAGACTTGTGTAACTGAGAGAAAGGGGTATGATCTGCTCCACCACGACTTCCCTGAGGAGTTTGAGTGTCATGCAATAGGCTGCCACAAATCATTCTTAACGTTGGTATTGGTGAGGTGCTGCTAGCTAGTAGGAAGGCTTAAGCTGACAGCTGTCGCACAGTGAGAGATCAAACTCAGTCCCCCATAATCATTGGTGCTGCCGCCCAAAATACAGCAGTCTCAGTACGACACTGGGAGCCACCTGAAGATCTTGCGGAGCATGCTAATGGTGTGGAAGCAGGCGGATGAGACTGTGTTGACTTGTTTCTTCATGGATAGCTTCCTATCTAGGATGATGCCAAAGTTGCAGTGTGGTCTACTGTTGGATGAGGAAGACAAGTTCTGCGGGCCATCTTGTGTCAGTTCATGGCGAGGTGTTGTCCCCGAAGATGAGGAATTCCATTTTTACAGTGTTATGTTACGATAGTTGTCCTTTATCGAGTCTACTACATTCAACATGCATCTGTGGAAGGAAGCTTTTGTGGTGAAAGGATCTTCGGCCAGTGAGAGGATAAGCTGTGTGTCATCGGCATAGGAGATGATATCGAGTCTGTGTGATCAGGCAGTGATGGCCAAAGGGGTCATGTAGGTGTTGAAAAAAGTTTGGTTCAGGGGCAATCCTTGGATGACTCCACAGATGATGTTCTGGGCTCAGAGGTGAATGGTGGGAGATTAATTATTTGGTTTCTGCCATTGAGGTACAAGGCGCTCCATTTGAGGGTGTTTCCTTAAATCTCAATGTGGTGGAGTCTGTTGATAAGGATGTGGTGGGAGACGGTGTCAAACATGGCAGACAGGTCGAGGAGGATGAGGGCTGCTGTTTTTCCACAGTCCAGGAGGGCTCTGGTGTCATCTGTTGTTCCATCAAGAGTGTCTCAGTGCTGTGGTTAGCTTGAACTCCATATAGGGAGGGGTCCAGGAGGTTGCGGTCTTCTAGGTGTTGGGTGCATTTCTTAAGGACTTTTGCTGGATATGGTAGCGAGATGGTCCACTAGTTCTTCAATTCAAATGGGTCAGTGATTTTTTTTTCATGAACGGCCTCATTTCAGCATGTTTCCAGACCTCCGCGAAGGAGGCCACAGTGATTGTCTTGCTTCTGATATTGAAGACGTGGTGGGGGCAAGGGTCTATGGATGCTCCTGAGTGCACAGAGTTCATGATGTAGATAGTGGTTTGTGTGGTGAGGAATTTCCAGTGATTGAGAAGGTGTAGGGGTTTTGTGTTCATGCGTGTGAGCTGGTTGATTCTGTCTGCAGTGGAGGGTTGGCATTTGAAGTTTTAATAGATGGCTGAGATCGTGTCATGGAAGAAGTCTGCAGATTTGGTGCACAGTTCCTGGGAAGAACTGATGCTGTTCTCGGTGACTGCATGATTGTTGAACCTCTTCTCAATGCTGAAAAGTTCATAACACACAAGCTTTATTCGGTCATTAATAACCATCAAAGCATTAAGAAACCACAATAATCCAAAGCTGAAGAGTTCTTTGCTGTGGTTTGTTCTGGCTCAGATGTGGCCTGCTAATGCCTTCTTCTTGGTTTCTTTCTGGCGTCGGTGGTACTGGATGAGAGCAGTCCAGAATCGGTCCTCTGTTTTTTTGTTGATGAGCCACTTCCTTCCAGGTTGCCTGAAGCTGCATTTGGAAGAGTGCAGTTCCTCAGTGAACAAGCTTGCTCTTTTGCTTTGTCCTTTGACCTTTGCTGTCTTGTCAGGGATTATGGCACCAGCGCATTCTGTGATCCTTTAGTGAGAAGCTCTTTGCTGCTTATTCCCGGTTGTGTGTAGAGCCTTGGAGGTGGGAGAGGTCACTGGTCATTTGACACATTTTTCTATTTTCTTCATGTGGGTCTGGGAGGCACTGTGGCGGGGTAGGTAAGTCCTGAGATGGTGAAGCGTACGCTGTGATGGTCAGACCAGGTGAGTGGTGTGGTGTGGAGGTACCTGACTCTGTCACTGGAGGTGAAGATGGGGTTAAGCATGTTTCCTGCGATGTAAGTAGGGTTGGTGATGAGCTGTTTAAGTCTGAAGTTGCTCAAGCCATCCATGAGGTCGGTGGAGTTAGTATTACTGGCGTCGTTGAGGTACAAGTTGAGGTCCCCTAAGTCATTTGCATAGGGGGTTGATGAGTTCTGGTTTGGTGTTGCAGAAGCTGGGACATGTTCCTGGTGGTCTGTATGCAAGGGTGCCTCTGGTGGTGCTTTTTCCCTATGTGTGGAGCTAGAAGTTGAGATGTTCCACGACTGGTGTCGGATCTTCAGGCAGTGGATGGTGTCCCTGTAGATGATGGCGATTCCTCCTTTATGCTTGATGGCTCAGTCCTGGGGTGTTATCTTGTAATCTACAGGGATCAGCGGTGGTGATGTCTGGTACAGAGGCTGGGTGGAGCCAGAGTGAAGGAGGAGATTGTGTCCCAGATATCGGTGGTGTGTTTAACTAGTGAATGTACGCTGAGTCGAATGCACTGGAGTTGTGTTGTGGTGGTCTCAGTCGATGTGTTGGGTGCGGCCCATTTGGATTGTAGCTGATGCCGCTGGTTGCTTTGGTGCTGAAGGTGAGGCGGCAGTGTCAGCAGGAGAACAGTCCTCTGTTGGTACGTTGGGATGTGTGACAGCAGTGGTTGTTGGTGGGTCCGTGGCCCAGAGGTCTGCGGCGGTGTATCTTCACGGGGTGAAGGGGCCAGGGGTCCTGGCAGTGGACACGATCCAGGCACTGGCGCAGTCAGGCTTCACTTGGTGAACTTGTGGCACACCCGCCCTGTAGTCTCCATTAAGTGGAGCCTGGTAGGAATGAAGGGTAGCAGGCGGGAGTGGCAATGGGGGAAAAAAGGAATGAACAGTCAAAAAAAGGCAGACGGCAATAGAGAGCAATGGTGCAGCAGGAGACAGCTGGACTGGGACCTGCTCAATGGGGTCACACAGCGGTGTCCATTAAATAGGTCCTGGTAGGAGGGAGGGGTGCTGGGAGTTGTGGGGGGATAGGCAAAGGCTGGAAAATGGGTGGCAGACAGGAACAGCAATGGGGAAAAAAGGAAAGAACAGTGAAAAAGGGAGTCAAAACAGTCAAAAGCATGAGAAAGTACTCAAAAAACTGGGGAAAAGAAGGAGAAAGCAGCAAAAATGAGATAAAAAGCAGAAGGCAGCACTCAAAAAACTGGGGGAGAGGAGGAGAAAACAGTATAATGAGGCAGAAAGCAGGAGAAAGCACTTAAAAATGGGTCAAAACAGGGAGAGAGGAGGAGAAAGCAGCAAAAGTGAGGCAAAAAGCAGGAGAAAGTACTCAGAATAATGGTGGAAAGGAAGGAGAAAACAGTTAAAATGAGGCAAAAAGCAGGAGAGAGCAGTCAGAAAAATGGAGGAGAGGAAGAAAAGGCAGTGAGAATGAGGCAGAAAGCAAGGGAGAGTGATGCAACAGCAGGAGAGTGCTGGCCTGGGACCTGCTTCTGGACTGGTGTGGAGTGGGGTAGATAGGAATGGGGTTGGGTGGATTGGAGTTGAATGGATTGAAATGGGATGATTGGAGTAGGATCAACTGGATGGGATTGATTGGATGGGGTAGATTGATTGGAGTTGAATGGATTGAAATGAGATGGGGTAGATTGGTGTGGAATGGAGTGGGGGGTGTTGGATTGGTGTGGATGGGATTGGTGAAGAATGGATTAGAGTAGGGTGGATTGGAGTAGTGTGGATTGGAGTGAGGTAGATTAGATTGGAGTGGTTTGAATTGGATTGAGCGGAGTTAATTGGATTGAGTGGTTTGGATTGGATTGAGTAGTGTGGATTAGATGGGGTGGACTGGAATGGGGTGGACTGAAGTGGGTGGAATGGTGTGGAGTGAATGAATTAGATTGGAGTCGGTGCGAAAACAGGGCTGATTGCAGAGGCACCCTAACTTTTTGCCCCCATTTTTCCCTTTTTTATGGTGTTTTCCTGACTCTGATGGTGCCCTGGGTACTTCTAACCAGTCCCAGGGCCTGTGCTCTGTATAAAATCAGTATGCAAATTAGGCTAATTATAATTGGCTATGTCAACCTACCTATAAGTCCCTACTATATGGTAGGGCATGCAGGTTTAGGGACCCCAGCATAGATAGTGCACCCATAGGTGCACTGCGGAGGTGCCCAGTGTCATTTTAAAGGCAGGCCTGCCTTGCTGGCTGCTTTTAAATTAAAGTTATATGCAAATTCAACTGTGGAATTAAAAGTACTTCCAAAGTCTTAAACTACCCTATTTTTACATAGAAATCATCCCTAAGGTGTGTCATATGTGTCCCTAGGGCTAGGAACAATGTAACTATGAGCAGGGACCTTATAAAAATAGTTTTATAAGCCCTGGTGAGGTAAAACAGCCAAATCCATGTTTCCCTCATTGTAATGAATGGCCTTCATAGGCTAGAATGTGGAGACTTTATTTTAATTTATAAAGTCCCCTTAAGTGTTAAATTTGGTATCAAATTAAGGGGGTCATTCTGACCCCCGCGGGCGGTGGGAGCCGCCCGCCTGGAGGGAGCCGAGGCCATTCTGGCTTTCCCGCTGGGCTGGCGGGCGACCGGCAGAAGGCCGCCCGCCAGCCCAGCGGGAAACCCCTCCCCACGAGGAAGCCGGCTCCGAATGGAGCCGGCGGAGTGGGTATGTGCGACGGGTGCAGTGGCCCCCGTCGCGTATTTCTGAAATACAAAGTGGGGCCCTCTTACGGGGGCCCCTGCAGTGCCCATGCCATTGGCATGGGCACTGCAGGGGCCCCCAGGGGCCCCACAACACCCCTCACCGCCATCCTGTTCCTGGCGGTCAGAGCCGCCAGGAACAGGATGGCGGTGAGGGGGTCGAAATCCCCCATGGCGGCGTAGAAAGCTGCGCCGCCATGGGGGATTCCCAGGGCAGCGGAAAAACCGGCGGGAGACCGCCGGTTTTCCTGGTCTGACCGCGGCCAAACCGCCGCGGTCAGAATGCCCTGCGGGGCACCGCCAGCCTGTTGGCGGTGCTCCCACATCCCCGGCCCCTCGGAATGACCCCCTAATTGTTATAATAAATACCACATTTTACAATTGTTAGATTTAATATAACTTGTTCAGGTAAAGAGTTTTAAACTCTACCTAAAAACTTGCCAACTTCAGCCCTGAAGTGCTCTGCTCTGATTGGCCAGGCTGCCTTGATGAGGTATAAAGTAGCCTAGGCTGAACAACACAAAATATTGTGACAGTGGGAGAAGAACTTCCCTCAGCAGATGGAGAAGAGGGAGGACGGACAAGCTGGTCTTCAAACGCAGGGAAGGACATTTGGAGCAACCCAGCACCTCCCTCACATCCTGCAAATCCAGACTATTAGGTGCCCCCCTGATTAGGATTAGGAGAGGGCAGGAGAAGGGTGTGTTTAAGATTTTTAGCCACATCAGTGGGTGGCCTCAGCCAGGTGTAACCTCTAAAAATCAATTTCAGCCATGATGGATTTTTGAGGAATGTTGCTCCCTGGGATTGATTTTGCCACACTTCCCAGGAAGTGGTCATCACAGGGGGAAGGACCCTGCATCTGATTGGAGAACCAGGACCCCCCTTTTTTCACCCAGGAGCAAGGATAAAACTGGCAGATCTGCACCCACATTTCAGATCCCTACCAGATCCCTACAAGGAAGAACATCAGAAGACTGCCCTGCTGGACCCCTGACCTGCCCCTGAAGACTGCACCTGCTGCACACTTGGGCCTCACCACAAGAAGGACTTTGCTTGGCTTCAACTGGTTCAAGGAGGGACTCCCTGTTTGCTACAGGTACAAAGGAGCTGCCCAGAGTCTCCTGCATCAAGTCCTGCAAGCAGAGCACAGTTGACCAGCGTCCAGTGGCCATTTGAGGATTCTGACCAGGTGCATTCTGGGAATTGTAGTCCCAACGCACAAGGATCAA
The DNA here is from genome assembly GCF_031143425.1 of Pleurodeles waltl. Lineage (NCBI taxonomy): Eukaryota > Metazoa > Chordata > Amphibia > Caudata > Salamandridae > Pleurodeles > Pleurodeles waltl. The sequence continues at coordinate 380,574,279 of NC_090449.1, forward strand.
CTCAGAGCTTCTGGAACCTTGGATCAAGTTGTGGACACTTCAAGGACCCAAAAAAGACCTCTGGAAGAAGATTCAGAAGTTTGGAGATGTTTGGAGCAACTACATAAGTTGAAGAGGTGCATTGTGGAAGTTGTAGTCCCAGACCCCAAGAGGCAAACCAGTGCCTCTGTGCCCTTGGCTGGTGCTGTGGACCACTTTCCTGAATCAAGAAACATTTCTGAAAGTAAGTGTGACAGTGTTACCTCGTGGGTGGCCTGAACTCTGGACTTTGTTCCTTTCTAGTGTGGCCTTTTTTATCCCTTTGAGTGCTAGTTGCTTCCATGCTCTAGAAAGCACTAATTCTTTAAAAATTCATATCTCCGGTTCCCCTTAATCGATTTTAATTGTTTTGGTGTCATTTTAAAGATAGAAATATAATCTTTTATTTATAAATTGGTTTTGGATTTTTATTGTGTTTTGTGTTTTACTTATTTACTGTTTTGTGATTTTTAGATGCTTTACACATATGTTTCCTAAATTAAGCCTTGTCGCTCTTTGCCAAGCTACAAAGGGTTGAGCAGGGTTTAATTTATTGAGACCTAACTGGACCTAAGTGGAGGTAATGGCCTATTGCTAAGTGTAGGTACTTACCTGCCCTTACCAATAACCCATTTTCCAACAGAGTAGGACCGGGTGGATTCGAGTGGGGTGGATTGGATTTGTGTGGGCTGCATTTGAGTGATGTTGATTGTGGTGAACTGGAGTGAAGTTGGGTATATTGGAGTGTAGAGAACTGGATTGGTGTGGGGTCGGAGTGAATTGAACTGGAGTGGATTGGGGTTGACTTTTTGCAGTGGGGTGGATTGGATTTGGGGGTTGGACATGAAAAAATTGATTAGTGGGGGATGGATTAAACTGGAGGGCATTGGATTAAGGTAGTTTGGGATGTCATGGATTGGACTGGAGTAGGAAGAATCATGATAGACTACATTGAACTGGAGCGCTGCAGTATGGAGAATTAAGGTAGACTGGATTTGAACTAGAGTGAGGTGGATTAAGGTGAATTGGATTGGAGTGGGAAGGATTGAGTGGGGTACGTGGATTGGAGTGGGTGCATAGGGTTGCTGTGGATTGGATTGAAGTGGGGTGGATTGCATTGGAATGGGGGAATGGATTTGAGTGGGTGGGTTTGATTTGAATGGAAGGGGTGGGTTGGATTAGAATAGGTTGGATTGGACTAGAGTGGGGTGGGGTGGAGTAAAATGGTATGGGTTGGATTGGATTGGAGTGGGGTGAATTGGGATGGAGTGAGCTAGATTGGATTGGGGTGGATTGGATTGGAGTGGGGTATATTAGACTGGGTAAATAGGGATATAGTGGGGTGGATTGGAGTGGGGTGAGGTGGACTAGATTTGAGTGAGGCAGATTGGAGTGGGGCAGATTAGAGTGGGGCAGTTTGTTATGGACTAGAATGGGCCAGATTGGAGTGGGGCAGATCGTTTTGGATTGGAGTGGGCAAGGTTTTGTGGAGCAAATAGTTTCGGATTGGAGTGGGGCAACTTGGTGAGGGGAAGACTGCTTTGGGTTTCAGTGGGGCAGATTGGAGTGAGGTAAATTGTTTTAGATTGGAATGGAGCAGTTTGGAGTGGGGCAGCCTGGAGTGAGGCAGATTGTTTTATATTTAGGTGGGGCAGATTGTTTTGTATTGGAGTGGCACAAATTGTTTTAGATTGGAGTGGAGTGGACTGGACTGTGACAGATTGTTTTAGTTTGGAGTGGAGCAGGTAGTTTGGGATTGGTGTGGGGAACATCGAATGGGGCAGATTGTTTTGGATTGGAGTGGGGCAGAATGTTTTAGATTAGAGTGTGGCAGATTTGACTGGAGTAGGGTGGAAAAATTAGAGCATGGTGGATCGGAGTGGACTGAGGTGAGTGGTTTGGGTTGGGATGAGATGAGGTGAGGTAAATTGGATTAGTGTGGTTTGGATTGGATTGATCTAAGGTGAATTTGATTGAGTGGGGTGGATTGGATTAAGCAGGGTGGAGTGGTGTGGGTTAAGGTGGGGTCAAATGGCATGTAGTGGAGTGGAGTGGGGCAGATTTGACTGGAGTGGGATGGATTGAACGATTATGTTTCAAGCATATTCCGGGAATTACACATAAGAAAGAAACAATATAGCTTTTCAACAATTAGAACAAGATAATTGTCATCTTTTGAGAACAGTGAACACAAGCAAAAAAAATGTGAGTGCAAAGTGAGAAAAGAAGACTTGGCAAAATAGGAGAGATTAGATAATTATAGAAAATAAAACCTTGCAATTTAGCTTTTCCTGCTGTGCATGTTTTGCTAATCACACACCTAGGGCCCTAGAAGTTAAAAAGAGGTACCGCATTGATATTCAGTGCAGCAGACGGGCACTGATTGAGTTGAATCAGTGTGTACTTAGTCCCTGCTCCACAGACAGGAGCAGAAATTATGCTAGCCCGGCAGTGACCAATTACGAGGCTGTAAAGATGAGTGCCACGCAAGCCAACAAATGGTAAGCAACGGGCAGGCTCTAAGCACACTGTTATATCGAAATAATCTCAGAGAGACAGTGCATGCGCTGCCTAGCCGAGACCTAAAAATAGAGAATAATCAAATAATACCTTTATTCTGCCACTAATTTAGCCTTAAGAGTGAACACAGTGGTATAGATGACATACTGGTGAATAAAAAATGAAATCATCACAAAATACATTATTCAGTTTAATTCACAATCCTAATGTTGCAATACAAAATGCAGAAGGGCAAGTACTGTCCTTCATAAGCTTGAAGGTGTCCATCATTATATAAGAACATGTTATTTTAAAAAGCATTGGTTTTCAAAGCCATATGGCATACCAACCCAGAGGCAAAAACTAACTGCATTAGGTTTATAAGAAATAGAGTGGCGGTCTACATCTAAGAAAGCGATAGAATTTGAGAATCTGTAACAAATATCAGTGCGTAAAAGGCTTGTAGAACTGTGGAAAAAACCACACACAAAATGCATCTATGATTGGATTACATCACACAGGCACAATTGGATCGGTGCCAAATCATATTCTTCCAGAGGAAAACTCAAGTAACATCTAATAAAACTAAGTCAAAATCTTATCAATAGTAATCTTTCCCAAACGTTGTTTACCATGGATAGACAAGGATCAAGGTCAGAGTTAGTCACATAGAGGGGTTGTGCTAATTTCAATCGCCTCTTTGTTAATTGCGATCATATTTCTATAAGACTTTTTAATCCATGATTTTTTTACCTTTGTGATCTGGGAAGGAATATGCTACAGATACCTGCAGAATGTATTGCCTTCTGTTTGGAGGATTTAGGGGCATAATTATGAGAAATGATGCACAACTGTACTAGCACAGTTGTGCGTCAAAATGTTTAACGCTGCATGGCGACTTTTTGTACCACCATGCATGCGGCATATTTATATAACGGTGCACCATGGCAGTAAGAAAAGGTAGAGTAAAAAACTTGTTGCTAACCTTTGCAACAGGTCATAAAGAAAAAGGGTGCTAATGCTGTAAGAGTGGCGCTAGCATGATTTGCGAGATGGTTTTTGACGTTAATCATGCTAGCACCATTTTTGCATTAAAAGTGTGAAAGAATCTAGCAAAAAAACGCCAAACACTATCCGTGAGAACCCAAGATGGAGAATGCAGGACAGGCAAGTCCCCAGAGAGACCACAAGCAGCCCTGTACAAGCAAACATGACCAGTCAGACTCATAGGAGAAGGGGAAAAAGGAAGAGGAAGCTCAGTGAGGAGGAGAATAACATCTTGATCAGAGAGGTGACCAACACCAACTCTTTGTCACCTCTAAATTGCCAATAGGTAGGAAGGAGGCAATATGTCAGTCAATAGTCAATAAAGTCACAGTGTAGCGTAGGTGAAGGGGACTGTGACCCAATGGAATAAGCGCTGGCATGATTGCAAGTGCCAAACTAAACAGAAACTAGCCAGCAACCAAAAGGCAGCACTGCAGACCTGAGGTGGATTCTGGTATCCCAGGACCAGCTGGATGAGCTGGAGGAGATAGTGGCAGTGGTCATCTTGGAGGAGTTGATCATCGGAGTCCCAGGACAGGGCAGTGCAGCATTTCAATAACTAACACAAATGCCGGGTAAGCTACTGTGGGGAGCAATCTGGTAACTAACAAATGACAGAAGGGGCAGACACATATGACCCTCTGTATGCTTGCAAAAGGGTTGCATGGGGGCACAATAATGGCTAAACACATGTAATGGGCATTCACCTCCCTCACACCATATGCACAGACCATTGCTCAACCCTCACATCACTCCCTTCACTATGGCAACTGTACCACCTGCTCATATTTAACTCTCATTGGCAACATATAGAAGGCATGTTGCTCAGGGTGGGCCAGCAAGAACTTGGATATGCCTCCTACACCATTGGGAATAGACACAAATGTGAATATACACCATATGTGGGGCATGTTTCTGATCACCATCTGCGCTGCTGTACAAGTAGCTGCATGTCACCATGATGCAAGGGTGCCTGTGTAGTGGAAATGGTTGGTGTTGGGCACTAAGGGACACCTTCCTGCATAACGTCAGTTACACGTGGTCTTACAGGCTCACTAGGGTTTCCTATTTACAAGCCCTTAGAGCAACACCACCATCATTTAGATTGATGCCAATTTGGCCTTAAGGCGCCCATTGCCATTTTGCCATATGAACAAAGTTTCACAATGCATGTATAGCTCCACTTTGTAAATCGTTGCACCACAATATGCCAGTGCCGGACATAATGTATGCAAGGGGGACGTTCCTACGCAGGGAGGGCATAAATAATGGGGCTGTTGATTCCCAACAATTTCACTGTGAGATCTTTTGCTGTCAATTGTAAGGCCTGCCAAAGGCAGAAGTTCTAGTGATGCACCCACTAAAATCAAAGAATCTCCCTCTGCTTTGCTGCAATATCTATGCTGCTAATGCAGGAAAGCATGACATTAGTGCCATAACTCATGAGGCTACTGAGGAAATGTCAGCCTTGGTGCACCTTATTGTAAATATGATGCTACCATGGTGCCGCTCGGTGGGGAAAAGGGGCACAAGAAAAAGTGTTGCATTGGGATCGATGCCCCAGTTATTATGTACATTGTGCCTTTTGCGTGATGCACAATGCAACACACATTGAACAAATAAATTACCAGGACATACAAAGATCTCAGACACCCTGTTGTCACTCCTATACCACCCTTGAATTTTTGGACAAAACTGAAGTAAACCCAGATGTGAAAAATTTGAAAGGCATCAGATGCAGGGTGGGTTAGACATGTGTTGCATGGGAATAGGTCCAGCAATACACATGGAATGTCAACTACATGCAGTTTCAGGTGTGAGGGGGATATATAATTACCAGGCCATGATAAGGCATGCAAGGTGGGTGTAACAGTCCGGGAATTGGGGGCTGGCATATTGCGCTGACAGAGCATAACTAAAAATGACACTCTGGTGGCACAGTGTGCCAATAGGGTCTCACATAGGAGGGCCTTGATGTGTGGCTCTGCACCATGTCACTAAAGCACCAGGATCTAGAACCTAATGACTTATGTCAACAGCTACTACAGTCCAAGATTGACATTTCACTATCCCATTGAGAGGATGATGCCTTACCTCCAGCTGAGCTGCCTGTCCTGGATTTCTCTAATGGTTTGGATGACCATCTGCAGAGCATCAATGCCGACACTCTCCAGGATGTCCTGGGTGCCATTTGGATATCATCTCCAGTCACATGGAGGACACACAGCATTGCGGGGTCTCCACATGACCCACCAAACAACCATGACACACTACTGGCCAGCTCATGCACAGCCCTGGACTCCCATGACCCAGACATTATCTTCCAAAAAACAGCGGCAGGAGTCCAGTGGGAACTGGCACAGCAGATGCAGATGGGAATGGAGACCATGGCGGAACAGCCTGGAGGAAGTCCATAGGTGCCTCAGTCCAAATAAGGACAACTCAGCTGCCATCAGAAGAACCCACTCTCTGGTATGTGGACTCCAGCAGTCCATTGCCAACATAGCTGGTGTCCTGAGGCAGAGGGTCAAAAAAATCATCTCCCAAAGTTGAACCAGTGTGATTGAAAACAGGCTGGGAGCTATCCAAATGTCTTAAATTCCATGTGGCAGATGCTGTGCTCCCTCACTGACAACCTGGCTGCCTACCATTGTGATGTTGCTGCTGTGTTTGAAAACCATCAGTTCCTCTTTGCTGCAGTGATGCCTTTCATCTTTCCACAGATGACAGCTGCCAGGACCTTTGAAACCGCATCTGCAGCCCCTGATGTGTGTGTGCCCCCCTCAACATCAACAACAGTACCACCCATGGCACAGAAGACACCACACACATCAGAGGATGAAGATGTAGAAGAAGTATCATTCACCCAAACAAACAACCAGTAGCTACAGTCTGTGGAAGATGGACAGTATCTCCTTAAGTCTGTGCCTAAGATCATGCCAGTGTTGTAACAACTGGCAACATCCCCTCTTCACTCTCCCACTGCTGATTTATTATGCGTGGACTGTCCTAGTGGCAAATCCCATCTATTGGCACCTCCTCACTGATGCACTCCTCTCCTACACACGTCTCATGACATGTCACCTGCCTACCCCAGACTCTGACTGGACATTCAATGGCTTGGGATCTCTCATGAGTCCAATCTCCTGTACTATGTACATAATCAGGAAGAACACGTGCACATGTAAATACAGCTACTAAAGTAACATTTGTGTTGTTTTTGTGTCTGACGCAGTAACTGTTTGAAATCTATGCAATGTGTGAAGCCAATATACTGAGTACCTAACAAAAGGAGATGCGTGCTTTGTGTCAGACACCAAGCCACACACAATGACAGAAACATGATTAAGGTGACTGATAGCAAGGTTGACTGGCAAGTAATTTCTGAGTCTCCCAAGCATGTCATGCAGCAGGCAACATGCATGTTTTGTGGTGGCTTGTTTGAAATACTACACAAGTGTCTGGGAATAGCTAGGATGGTAGCCCCAGTACAACACTGATGTGCCAATAAAATTAGATGTGTATAAGACTGTAAGGGGCAGCCTTGAATATGCTAGTATCAATTTCCCAATTTAGGGGAGTGCAATGACAACAACTTCTAAACAATGAAAGTCTAATTACTTACCAACACAAATGAGTGGTGTGAGACAACCGGTTTTGGGATGTGTATCCATACAGAAGAAGAGTGGCACGTACAGTGCTGAAGAATGTCTTGAGTAACTGATGTAATACCGTTGCAAACCTGACAGGTACTTGGCCATAGGGGATACACAGTCACAAATGTAAATTACTACTGGATGCAAAACCACAAGCATTTGTCTAACCTGACCTGTGCAGACATGATACCACCCAGATAGCAAATCATGATGTAGACCATATTGTGGTAAACAACAAGATTCAATAATATCAAAAAATGCCTACCAAAAAATCCTAAATTATAGACTAAGGGCCAGATGTAGCAAAGGTTTGCGAGTCGCAAATGGCCCGAATCGCTATTTGCAACAGCGCAAAATCGGAAATGGGATGCAAAAATCCCATTTCCGACTCGCAAAAAGCGATGCGAGCCATTACCGACTCGCAAAATGTGCGACCCCATTTTGTGACCCGCGAAATAGGAAGTCGCAATTTGCGAGTCGTAAACCATATGCAATAGCAACTCGCAAATTGCGACTAGTCGCAAAAAGCCCAGTTTGCATGTCCCATTTACCACTAACTCAGAGCAGGTGGTAATCATTACCAAAGTATAAAAGGAGACCCAGAAGGCATCTGGGTTACTCAAGATGGTGGAGATATACCTGATAGCAGTGAGGAGGAGAGTCCACGCAGCCCAGCAGAGGAGGAGGAGGAGCCAGAGACAGGAGAAGATTTACAGAACAAGGCAGACTCTTTTTCAGCAAACTGAGAAAGAAATCTACGACAAATACCGACTTAGCAGCGCAGCTATACTTGAATTAATTGAATTACTCAAACCACAGCTAGAACGCCAGACTCTGCGCGGCTGTGCCATCCCTACGCATGTGCAAGTGCTATGCTCACTGCACCTCTTGGCCTCAGGGAGCTATCAGGGGATCATTGCGGTGGCAGGTGGGGTATCTCAAAGTGCACTATCAAGGTTCCTCAGGGCATTCCTAGATGCCATACTCACACACATGTCTCACTTCATATACCTACCCAGGAATGAGGCAGAAATTAACAGCACCAAGTTGGACTTTTACCGGATTGCCAACTTTCCCCATGTCATAGGGTGTGTAGATGGGACACATATTCAAATATGCCCCCCTGCAAACCTGGAATATCTGTTCTGCAACAGAAAGTGTACCCACTCACTCAATATTCAGGTTGTTTGTGATGCCCATTATGTCATCACTGACATAGTCGCAAAATTTCCAGCCAGTACTCATGACTCCTACATTTTTAGGCACAGTGGGATACACCAACGCCTGGAACGTGGGGAGTTTGGAGACGGATACCTCCTAGGTAGAGCTGAATACACCTTGTAGATATACACACAGATCAATGTGCACACCAGCCAGGACTTTCTAACAGTGTACTGTTTGTGCCCAACAGGTGACAGTGCATATGCACTACGGCCATGGATTATGACTCCGTACTTAACACCCAGCAATGAATGTTAGAGACGATACAACAGTGCACATAAGAGGACCAGGAACCTGATTGAACGCATCTTCGGATTGCTGAAAGCACGATTCAGATGCCTCCACCGAAGTGGAGGTGCCCTCCAGTATACCCCCATTACAGCATTCAAAATTGTTGTCGCATACGCTACCCTGCACAATATTGCCACCCGACATGGGCTACCTCTCACCCCTGCAGACCCAGATTCTGAGGATGAAGAGCAGGAGCAACCACATCGCCATCATGGGGATCGGAGCATAGCAAATCAAGGCAGACTGAGACGGCAACACATCGCAACCCAATGCTTTGGAAGGTACGTGTCAACTTCAACCATACTCACCTATTGACCAAAAACTCCATTTGTTAAGTGGAACAAAAAAACTATTTAATATGTGCAGAAATTGAACTATTTACAATGACAAACTGTTCAGGGAGTTCAGAAAGCCAACCATGCAAGGGGCACATTGTCGTCATGTACCCCAACATCAGGGACAGGGTTTAGTTTATGACCTACGGCGGCCTCTGCCAGCCTGGCTGGTCCCAGGTTGTTCTGCAGTGCTCTGCCTGGTACTCCCACTCCGGAGCACCCTGGTGTCACCAGCAGAGACACTGCTCACAATGGAGACCTCTTCGCTGTCCTGTGGGGTGTCCCCTGTACCCCTGGACACATGCCGTGCCTCCATTAGATCGATCACATGGGTGATCCGGCCCAGGCCTCTTGCCACATCACCAGCAAAGTGGCCCATTTCCACTTGGAGGCTGACTGTCCTTCTTGACAGCCCAGTGGTGTTGACTGCCAGTCTTCAAATTGATGAGGCCATCCTGTCCAGCCTCTGGAGCAGCTGGAGGTCCCTGCGCCACTCACCCTCGCTCTGTGACAGCAGTCCAGCCACCAGTTCCCGCATGGACAGGGCTAGGTCCCCAGTGTTGTTTCCTATGACGTCCAATTGTGCATGGAGCTGCTGCATGCTGGTCTCAATTGCTCCTTACAAAGCGGTGCAGAACCCCACTAATCCTCCCTAACATTTGGTTCTGCAGGCGCTGACCACGTAGCAGTTGTGCCTCGGTCATGGTGGTGGATGGACGCCCGGACTCAGCCTGCAGCCCTGCTCTCCTCAACCTGCGTCGCCTGCGCAGCGGTGGATGCCCTGAGGGATGTACCGTGGCACTCCTGGCTGTTGCTGGTGCAGCCTCCGGAACCACTGTTGCAGCAGGTGTAGTCATCAAGGGGATGGTGTTGGTGGTGCAGGTGGGAGTATTGGCAGCTCCTGTGCTTTCCTCATGGGGCTGGCTGACTGTTGGCACCTGGCTGCTGTGGCTGGTGGTGGTGTCTTGTGAGGGACCTGTGGGACATGGGGAACAGACTGTCAGTGTCTACTATCTGTTGCACACATCCTAATAAACATTTGCCTATTGACTGCCTACTTGACTACATTGCCCATAATGCATCATTCTGGTGTTTGCTACCCTGAAAAGGAGCTATCTTGGTTGTGCATGCCCCTGTGTACATGGTGGGTGAGGGTATGGCATTGATGGGGGTACAGGCATATCACATGGTACTCACCGGTTGATGTTGTGGGCTCAGAGGTGTCCCGATCTCCGAATCCTGTAACTGCCTCCTGCTCCAGGGTCTCCTCCACCCTTTCCTCCAGGGGTGTGGGTGGTGGTACGGATGATGGTCCCCCTCCTGTGCCTCTCATCTCCCGGAGCCTTTCTGCCACCCTCTCCTTGGTCCGGGAGCGGAGGTCATACCACCTCTTCTTGATCTCATCCACACTCCTGTGGCTGACCCCCAGGGAGTTCACCTTTTCCTGAATATCCAGCCAGATTTGTTTTTTAGTTGAGTCTGGCACATTGAGGGCTGCCTTCCCAAAAAGATCATCATAGTGCTGACAGCATTCCTCTGTCAGCACCTCCAGCTCCTTCTCAGAAAATTTTAGTTTCCTCTTTCTAGGAGTGTCTGCCATTGTTGCTGTAGCTCTGTTTGCAGTTCTGCTGTTAAAAAGGGTGTGGTCCTCCCTCCTCCCAGGTGTATTAGTAAACTTCCTGGCTGTGATGTCATCATCATGTGCCAGGAAGTGTTTCCAGAGAGTTCTGGAGTGGTTTCTGGAGTGTTCTGCAGCTCCTGCAATCAATTTACATGATACTCGCAATTTGCGACACCCACTCGCAAATTGCGTGTCCGTTTTTTGCGCGGTCACAAAAAGCGACCTCGCAGACAGTGGACTCGCTATCTGCGTTGCGACTCCGGGTGCGAGTCGCAATTTGTCCCCGGAAATTGTACCTGCATTCCTATTAGCGACACGCAATTTGCGAGTCGCACATGCTCGCAAATTGAGAGTCGCTAATTTTTTTGTACATACATCTGGCCCTAAATTACACTAACCTAACCTATACTAACTTATCACAACTTATCCCTACAGCTAACTTATCTTCTCTTAACTTATACTATACATGTAACGCCACACAATAAACATCAATGCCCTAACCCCCCGTAAGAGACATCAGTATACAAGGACAATAGAAATTACAGCTAAATATTGACTAACTAAACATTTGGCCTAAACAAATATATTTTGTTTTGGTATTTTTCATTTTTTTTTATTTTAAACAAATACCGAAAACCTAATCCTTCCTCCTAAAACCCACCCAAGAATAGTTAAAACCCAACTACTTACCCCCTAAGAATGAAATCTATCCCCTAACACTAACCTATTCTACGCTAACTCAACTAAGCCTAAATATCTAATACCTTTACTAACAAGAAACTTTCAAAACAAGGGGAAGGAAAGGTAACAAGAACAAAGAAGGTACAAATACAGCACATCTTTACTTTCCTCTTAATGTAGCAGAGCATTTTGTACATTTCTTTTCAGTTTTTTTCCTACAATTTGTCCATTCTCAACTTGAGGTCTGACACATCCTGCCGCATTTCCTGCTCAAATGACTGAGCCATGAGTGGAGGTCCTGGCTGGGGATGTGATGTTGCTGCAGTATGGCCTCTTGAGGTAGAGGGTACGGAACCTGCAGAGCTACCCCTGTCCTTTTGTGTTGAATTTCCTGGTATGTGGGTGCTGGTTTTCTTGCTGTTTGGGAGGTCCTCTTTGGGGAAATGCCCTCCAGGACCCCGATGTTTTCTCTTTGCTGTAACGCTGGCCCATCCTCTGGTATCCTTTTGCAACAGCATGGATGCCCCGATACCTTTCAGCATGCTACTAGAAAGCATGCATCTGTACTCAATTCAAGGTGGCTGATGAAACATGAAGGAATCATGTCATCAAATTGTGCACTGGGCAGAGGAAGAGCAAGCATGCAATAGTAACAAATTCACACACGTTGGCCACCACAACTCACAATACTATCATCAAGGCCAAGGTGGAAACACATCTGCATCACAACCATCATCTACATATTGTTCATGTCCAAGGTGTCAAAATTAACCAAATGTTTTCACACTACCAGTGCACATGTTTGTAACATCTTGTAAATGCCAGGTAAATATTCACCATACTCATTCTATACAGCAGTTGTGTGACCGTAGCTGATCACTCTCATCATGCTGGATAGCTCATGAATGTCCCTCTGCATACGTCAGTGTACCTGAGATCCGTTGACATGTACCACACTCATCAGTACAAGGCCTGCAACTTAAATGTGGACTCAACAAACTATGGGGTATCTCTACAGGCCCCTTGTGCCACCGGAGCATCACTTTTTTACACATAAAAAGTGACACACCGGCCATGCAAGGGGCTTGTAAAGAAGGCCCTAGATGTCTGGACACACTGCTACACTGAATCTACAAGTGACGTATTGTATGTGGGAATGTAGGGTGGATTACCCACTCATATGATACAGAGATGTATGAATTCACTCAAATATCTCACTACAAGATGGTCTGTGCCATGACGGCATGCAGAATCCTAATGCAGCTCAATGAGTCACACTATGTTGCCCAATGCCTATATATGGGTCAATAAGTTCCGGTCAGCGTGTTGCACAACAACACTCAGCACTGCCATCTCATACGGGGTGTATGCATGTCCCACATCTTATCAGCACAGTGATCTAATAACATCAGTTGCAGATACCGTTCATTGTGTGGAGCTGTTTGCGTAACATAATTGAACAGTCTCAGGACCTGAACGTTCTAAAAATGTTCTGAGTAATGTTATGTCATATGAGAATGTTGTATGGACATCCCTCATGGTTTAGGCAAATGTCAAGATCTATGAGGATGATATGGGTTGTCAATGTTACCACATCCAACATAGAGTATGTTGGATGTGGTATAAACAACATGTGTGTGCAAATCAAATCCAGTGTTCACATGTGTAGAATGAGGTTTGTTCTGACTATCTGAGGTACTTATTTGCAAGCCACTGGCACCACCAGTGTGTCACTTTTCATAGGAGAAAAAGTGAAGCACTGGTAGTACAAGGGGCTCAAGGATAAGCCCCATAGTGACGTTTTCATAGGGTCCTTAACCCTAATATGCCTAAGTGTGGCACACAGAGCAGTAACATCTACTGTGACTAACATATTGCCACCCTCATACATGCTTTAAACCCAGCACTTCTGGCACATGTCTTGACTGTGTCGCATCGGGTGGTCGCCGAGAAGCCGCTCTGACTTTTGGAATAAGAAAAGTCTTAAAAATGTACAGACACTTCTCTACATTATAATTGTGGGTGCGCTTATCACCTATGAACACTGGACAGCATCATTAAAAACTAATTTTGGCCTTGATAAAGTCAATGTGACGAAACTCGTGTCGGCTGAATAGGCTGTGTATTGGATTCATTATCTCTCTACAAGAATAAACTTCTATCAACTTTAACTATGGTGGTCATTACAACATTGGCGGTAAAAGCCGCTTACCGCTGTGCGAATGACCGCCAACACACCGCCGCGGGCGCGGAATTCTGCCACGGCCATTATGTCCCAAAGGCCGGAATCCGCCAAAATCTAGACACTCACACAAGTCCACCACACCAAAGGTCAGTGTTAAACTGGTGATAAGAAATCCTCCACTGTCACGCCAACAGGAATACGGCCACACTATCACGACGCACGAATCCAAGCGGCGGTCTTTTAGCCACAGTATTCCATTGGCGGTACACACCTCCGCGCTCAAAATACACACACTTTTAAAAAACTCACCCACATTGGACAATTCGAAATACACAAACCTGATACACATACACACACCACTCCCACACACCCACATACATACAATATAAAACACACACCCACCTCACCCACAAACCCCTACGGCAACATTTGCGACTGAAGGCCAGAGAGAGACACCACCATCTACAAACGAGCATCCACAGGCACTCAACACCATCACCCACATAACAACCACGTACCTCACACAACACACCACTAAATATCACCCCACACATCACAAAACACGCCACCTCACACATCACCCACACCACCCCATAGCACCGCAAAGACACCTCAGGTTCTCTGAGGAGGAGCTCAGGGTCATGGTGGAGGAAATCATCCGGGTAGAGCCACAGTTATTCGGATCACAGGTGCAGCACACCTCCATAGCTAGTAAGATGGAGCTATGGCGAAGAATCGTGGACAGGGTCAACTCAGTGGGACAGCACCCAAGAACTGGGGATGACATCAGGAAGAGGTGGAACGACCTACGGGGGAAGGTGCGTTCCGTGGTCTCAAGACACCACATCGCGGTAAAGAGGACTGGCGGCGGACCCCCACCTCCTCCCCCACAAGCAACAACATGGGAGGAGCAGGTCTTGGCTATTCTGCATCCTGAGGGCCTCGCAGGAGTAGCTGGAGGAATGGACTCTGGTAAGTCTAATCTTTACTACTATATCCCCCACCCTACCTGCATGCCATCAAATACCCCCACCCTCGCCCTCACCCCATCACTCCTACTCCTCACACATGTCCCAATATCACAAACCACCCATCCCAAACCCAAGCCCTGCATGCAACACCAAAGCATGGACACCCATCACCAAAGCATGGCCTCTGCACATACCCCTACACCCCCCTAAACCATCATCACACAAGGTCCTACACAGGAATGCAAACACTAGGGTACACGGCCACCCACCCATTGCACACCATGGCACACACAGATGCAATAATCATGCTTTTACACCCCTGAAGGACCCCTACCCTACATCACCGGACAGGAGGGTCCAGACATGTCCACTCCACCCACAGAAGAGGCCCACAGTGATGACAGCAGCTCTGTCCAACTGGTCTAGACAACCAGCCCGGCCCATCTGGGACCTCAGGACAGTCGGTTCCCCTCACACTGGCACAAGCCACTACAGGCTTCCCCTTCTGGAAACACCAGCACAGCACTCACCCACCGGGCCCATACGTCTGTCCCCAGGACACGTCAATCAGCAGTGTGTCCACCACTACAGGGAACCCAGGCTAACCCACCACCCCAACAACAGCAGGGACCTGGGGGCAGTGGGCACATGGTTCAGGGGACAGAGGCCCAGGAACACAGGGGAACTGGGAGGGCTGCTGTGTGACAGGGGGAGGACAGGCCCAGGGAACCCACTCTCCACGAGGCCCTCTCCAACATCATGGGAGCCTACCACCATTCCCAGGAGACGATGGCAACGGTACTGGACAAGTCTCAGGAGACCAAGCGGCTGCAGCACGAACAGTATTTGGGCTTCAGGGAGGAACTCAAATCCATCAATTCCACCCTGGTCACCATTGTAGGGGTGCTGAAGGAACTCGTCAACACCAGGAGGGACACTGTGGCACAACAAGAGGTCCCTGACACTAGCCTGTATGATGAACTGCCCACCACCTCCGCCGGCTCTAGTGGACAGGAGGCACTGCCACAGGACCACCACACCAGCACCCCACCCCCTGCGGAGGGAGAACCACCCCACAAACAGTCCCTGAGATCCAGGACAAAGACAGAGAACGATGCCAAGACCCCCGCCAAGAAATGAGACCACCCTGATTGTCATCCATTTGTCCCACCTTGTCACCCTGTCCATCCTTAAACTGCCCCAGCTCCACTTCCTATGCCCCTTTGGACAATGCACCTTTGAGACTAATAGACTGGACTCTGACATGGACATTCCTCCACCATCACCCCTCACCATTTTACAACCCCCTCCAATATTGAGCACTTAAATAATCACCCTTACAGCACAAAACAATCTGGAGTCTGTCTGTGATTTCAAGATAGTGTATTAGGAATTACAGTGCCAAAATGCTCTTTCAAATGTAATGTCAACATACCTATGTCACACAGCTCTACTCCATGAGGAAACAAAGCAGATGTCACACAGTGGGACCCACATCTGTGAAATCGTAAGGGAAAGTGACAACTCAGTGACCATACACTGGGTGAAAATGACAGACAGTAGAGAGGTATTAGATTTAAATTAGATGTAGCAGGCAGGTTTGTCTTTTACCTGTGTCTCACTGGAGGTATTGCAGGATCACTGTGTTACTGTTGTCGATGTCCTCTTCTTCTGCTTCCTCGTCTTCACTGTCCACAGGCTCCACAGCTGCCACAAGACCTCCATCAGGACCATCCTCCTGCAGAAAAGGCACCTGTTGTCGAAAAGCCAAGTTGTGAAGCATACAGCAGGCCACGATGATCTGGCATACCTTCTTTGGTGAGTAGAATAGGGAACCACCTGTCATATGGAGGCACCGGAACCTGGCCTTCAGGAGGCCGAAGGTCCGCTCTATAATCCTCCTAGTTCGCCCATGGGCCTCATTGTAGCATTCCCCTGCCCTTGTCCTGGGATTCCTCACTGGGGTCAGTAGCCATGATAGGTTGGGGTAACCAGAGTCACCTGCAAATGTTGAGGGACAACTGATAGACATACACTAACTCATAGATACATCCACAGACCCAGACAACTATTCCCAATGATTTGGGTCCATGTGCTCACCTAATAGCCACACCCGGTGCCTCTAGAGTTGCCCAATCACATAAGGGATGCTGCTATTCCGCAGGATGTAAGTATCATGCACTGATCCAGGAAAGTTTGCATTAACATGGGAGATGTACTGGTCTGCCAAACACACCATCTGCACATTCATCGAATGGTAACTCTTCCGGTTTCTGTACACCTGTTCACTCCTGCGTGGGGGGACCAAGGCCACATGTGTCCCATCAATGGCACCTATGATTTTGGGGATATGTCCCAGGGTATAGAAATCACCTTTCACTGTAGGCAAATCCTCCACCTGAGGGAAAACGATGTAGCTCCGCATGTGTTTCAGCAGGGCAGACAACACTCTGGACAACACATTGGAAAACATAGGCTGGGACATCCCTGATGCTATGGCCACTGTTGTTTGAAAAGACCCACTTGCTAGGAAATGGAGTACAGACAGCACCTGCACTTGAGGGGTGATTCCTGTGGGATGGCTGATAGCTGACATCAGGTCTGGCTCCAACTGGGCCCACAGTTCCTGGATTGTGGCACGATCAAGCCTGTAGGTGATGATCACGTGTCCTTCCTCCATTGTCGACAGGTCCACCAGCTGCCTGTACACTGGAGGATGCCGTCATCTCCTCACATGCCCCAGCTGACGGTGCCTATGGAGGAGAACAGCGAGCAGAGAGTCAACCAACTCTGAGGTACGTAAACACAGCTTACTCTGAAAATATTCATAAATTGAATTTTGCCTGTAATAGTGTTTAGGCAAGGCCTAGGTATGTGTGACACAGTAAAAAGAAAGCCATGTGGGCCTCTGAAATGGCGGCTGCCTGACTTGTAAGGTGGGATAAGGGGATATGAGGTAACTGCGCTGATGTTGTACACCGTCACGGTAGGCGGTCGAAGGCCGCGGCGCAATTCTGCATTGGTTAACATTGGACCCTATGAGTCCCAGGAGCCAATGACGATGTACGCCAGCAGTGACGGTACGCACCGCCGCGGATGTGACCGCCATTTGAACTCTGTTCAATCACTCGATACCTGATCTTCGACAGGAGAGGACCTACACTGCAAGTGCTGCTGTGACCTCAATCTGGAAGAGACAATGGCTCGTGTGTCTGGGGAAAGGGCACCTGCCTTCAGCACGGAGGAGTTGGAGAAACTCTTGGATGGGGTCCTCCCCCAGTACACACTACTCTACGGTCCTCCAGACAAACAGGTAAGTACACTGTGAGCATGCTGTATGGGCAATGCCTGGGTGGAGTGGGGTGGATGAAAGAGGGGGGGGGAGAATGAGGCGTGCATGAAATGACAGTGAGTGCATGTGCGTCATGGCAAGGGTAGGGATGCGGGCCAATGACTGTGACGGTGCAGTTGGTAATTACTACTCTTATTCCCCTGTACAATTCCTGTAGGTCAGCGCCCACCAGAAGAAGGACATCTGGCGTGCCATCGCCAAGGAAGTCCGGACCCTGGGGGTCTACCACAGACGGAGCACCCACTGCCGGAAAAGATGGGAGGACATTCGCCTGCTGGAGCAAGAAGATGGCGGAGGCCCAGCTGGGGATGGCCTCCCAACTTGGGAGGGGTGCCCGTCGCACCATGACCCTCCTGATGTTCAGGATCCTGATGGTGGCGTACCTGGAGTTGGATGGGCTCTTGAGGGCATCACAGCAGCAACAAGGGGATGAGTACACTCTCATTCTGCTGATTCAGCGCGCATTGTAGGTGTCTGCGTGAGGGAGGTGGGCTGTGGGTTCCCTTAGGCCAGGGTGACTTTGGAAGTTAAGTTCCCTTCTTCAGGCAAGCCCTGTGGCACCCCACCCCACCTGTGTACAGTGCCAACTACACCTAGTCAGACTCCTGTGACATCCATGTGTGCAGAAATCAGCCATAGCCTTGTAAGCCATGTCCCAGGCATTGAATAGTGGACCCCAATTGCGTAGCGTAGTGCAGGGGGCTTCTGTGTCAGTCATGTCCGCCAACAGTAGCGGTATTGCATGCACTGAACATGTCTTTCTTTTGTCTCCCCTCCCCCCCTTTTTGTGGTCTCCCTGTTCTTGTGTGCATTAGCATCATCCGGCGGAGGAGCAGTGGCACCGGAGCAGGAGGGAGCTGCATCCCACATGGCCCTGGAGGGCGAGACTACAGACTCCGAATTCACCAGTGGGAGCTCCACGGCGGGGACAGGAGCTGACACCAGCGAGATGGACTCCTCCTCTGATGGGAGCTTCCTTGCAGTGGTGGCCCATCTGTGCCCCCGCATCTACAGGTACAGCCGCCAACCCCCTACCAGCATCGCCGTCCCAGCAGCCCCTCAGCTTTTGCCCCGTGCCCACTCACCCAGGAGAGTGGGCATCACCTTCACCCCAGGCACCTCAGGCCCTGCCCCAGTCACCCCTCCTGCCCCCAGTGAGGAGGCCATTGACCTCCTCAGGTCCCTCACTGTTGGGCAGTCTACCATTGTAAATGCCATCCAGGGTGTAGAGAGTCAGTTGCAACAAACCATGCATACCTGGAGGGCATACACTCTGGTCAGGCAGCCCTTCAGCGAGCTTTTCAGACTCTTGCCTCAGCACTGATGGCAGCCATTGTCCCTGTCTCTAGCCCCCCCCCTCCAACTTCCTCAAACCAGACCCACACCCCTGTACCTCAGCCTATCCCAAGCACACCATCAGACCAGCATGCATACACCTCAACACACAAGGGAAGCTCTGGCAAACATAAGCACCACACATCCCACAGGCACTCACGCAAGCATCATACGCATGCAGACACACCAACATCCACAGCCTCCACTGTGTCCCCCTCCTGCTCGTCTCCCCCCTCCCTCCCTGTTTCGTCTCCACTCACACCTGCATGAACTACATTCTCATCCACTACGTCCATCACCAGCACACACACCACCACACCCCACTCACGTGCAGTCACCACCCCCACTACCATTCACACATCCCCTGTGTCCTCTGCCAGTGTGTCTGTGAGGCCACCTCCCAAGGTACACAAACCCAGCCACACACCCACCCAACAGCCATCCACCTAATGACAGCCTCCAGCCCATGCACCTTCACCCAAAGTCAGCAAACGTACACCTCCTGCAACCACTACCTCTTCCTCTACTCCCAAACCCCCTCCAGATACCCGTCCCAGTGTTCCTAAGAAACCTTTCCTGTCCAACCTTGACCTCTTTCCCTCACCTCCCCCACCCCTTCAGTCTCCTAGGGCCCGACTCTCCAGGTCCCAACCTAGCACCTCAGCCACAACATCGGGGGGACCAGTGGTGCCAGTAGTCACCAGATTATGGAGTGCACCAGGCAGCAGGGCAGCCAGTGTGGCAAGGAGCCACAGCACAGACTGTCCCCCACCTGTCAAGCATCAAAAGTTGGCCAGTGCCCAGCAGGAGAGGGGAAAGAAATTAGCCACCAAATCCACTCCCAGGGGTCCAATTGGGAGTGTGGAGATAGCTGCGACACAATCCAAGGTTGGGAAGGGGCACAGTAAAACCGGCAAGACTGGGAAGATCAGCACAGCAGCAGCCCCGCTACCAAAGACAGGACCGCCAGCAGCAGGACCGCTGCCCAGGAGACGAATGCCAGCAGCCCTGCTGCCCAGGAGACAACCACAAGCAGCAGCCCTGCTGCCCAGGAGACGACCGCCAGCAGCCACGCTGCCAAAGACAGGACTGCCAGCAGCTGAACCACTGCCCAGGAAACCACCAGCATCTGAACCGCTGCCCAGGACACCGCCACCAGCTGAATCGTTGCCCAGGACACTGCCGTCAGCAGCACCGCAGGCCAGGACAAGACCGCCACCAGCTGAACCGCTGCCCAGGACACCGCCGCAAGCAGCACCGCAGGCCAGTGAGCGCCAATGATTCTGCCGCTACTGAGTCTGCCACGGCCAGGATGAAGCACTCTAAGCACAAGGCCCCCTCCAGAACCAGTGGATAGTTATATCCACTACCTCTGTCCTTGGCAGGATGAAGCACTCTGGGCACAAGGCCCCCTCCAGAACCAGTGGAGGGTTACATCCACTACCTCTGTCCTTGGCAGGATGAAGCACTCTGGGCACAAGGCCCCCTCCAGAACCAGTGGAGAGATACATCCACTACCTCAGTCCTTGGCAGGATGAAGCACTCTGAGCACAAGGCCCCCTCCAGACACCAGTGGAGAATGTTATTTGCTTGAGAGACTGTGGCTTTGCACTCCCCAGGATGCAGCAGTGGGCAACCCACCCACTGTAGAGGCACTCCCCAGGATGCAGCAGTGGGCAAACCACCCACTGTAGAGACTTGAGAGACTGTGGCTTGGCACTCCCCAGGATGCAGCAGTGGGCAAACCACCCACTGTAGAGACTTGAGAGACTGTGGCTTTGCACTCCCCAGGATGCAGCAGTGGGCAACCCACCCACTGTAGAGACTTGAGAGACTGTGGCTTGGCACTCCCCAGGATGCAGCAGTGGACAAACCACCCACTGTAGAGACTTGAGAGACTGTGGCTTTGCACTCCCCAGGATGCAGCAGTGGGCAACCCACCCACTGTAGAGACTTGAGAGACTCTTGCTTTGCACTCCCCAGGATTGAACAGTGGGCAACCCAATAACTGTAGAGACTTGAGAGACTGTGGCTTTGCACTCCCCATGATTGAACAGTGGGCAAACCACCTACTGTAGTGACTTGAGAGACTGTGGCTTTGCACTCCCCAGGATTGAACAGTGGGCATGGAGACCCCTCGTGGATCTGGCGTCGTGCACTCAACCGGCTGAGGTGCCCCCCCTTCTCTTCCCCCTGAGGTGCCTGTTTTATTTCTAACTGATGCCTCTGCAGTGTTCTCTCCGTCTTGTTCGGGTATTGGGTGTGGGCCATGCCCATTGCCTTTTGGGCCCAGTGATCCACTGACTATGATGGTGGAATCCCTTGGACTTGTGTTCTTGGTGTATATAATTGTATATAGTATAAATGTATATATTTGTAAATATTTTTGATTTATGTAATTGAATATATCACAATTATTCGACTCATTTCCTTGTGTCCTTGCATTCTTCAAGGGGGGTTTGGGGGGTGTAACTGTTATGTATCAATATGTATTGGTGTGTGTGTTGTAGTGGGTGAGGATGGGGGTGTTGCGTGTGTGTGTCACTGTTTTTTCCCTCCCCGTGTCATAGGTGCAGTACTCACCGTTGTCTTCGCTGCCGGCGTTCGTGCTCCTGGTAGAGGAGCAGGAAGATAAAGGCTGACAGAATCTGGAGCTCGGGCTCCATGGCGTCCTGATTCCTCGTGGGGTGTGTAGAGGTGAGGGTTTTCCCTTCCGATTCCTCCTTCTGCCGTGTTTTTGTTTGCGGTGAATCCCCCCCCCCCCGGAAAAGGTGGCGGATTGTTGTGTTGTAATAGTGTGGGCGGTACATTGTGTTCCGCCTGTCTGTTGGCGGCTACCGCCGCGGTGTTTGTTTGTACCGCCGTGGCTGTCGGAGTGTTAAAGTGGCTGTCTATGTTGGCGGTTTCCGCCACGGTCGTGATTCCATTTTTTTACCGCCGGCCTGTTTGTGGTTTTACCGCCGCTTTACCACCGACCGCCAGGGTTGTAATGACCCCCAATGTGTCTTTGGACTTTAAATTTACTCTTCCACTTGGATGAACATTTTTGAACTACATTGGTGTGCCCTAGTATACTGTACAGTATTCAAATTCTATTTCTGATTAGCCTTCCAGTCAGTAATTTTGACACCCATGGTGGTTGAGTGTCACACCAGATTGGCACCCACGCTATATGTCTCTATAAAGACCTAGGATCTTCCTCATAATTAATCAGATATACACATTGTATTGGATGTGCGAACTTTATTGCATTAACCACCATTACTAACCTACTGTTGTTGGTACTGACTACTCTTGTTCTACCTAGGCCATACGTCTGAACAGCAGTTTTCACATGTTTTTTTCTGCGTAGCTGCTGTCACATGCCAACCAGACACACCTGTGTGATATGTGAGTTGCAATGTAAACTATTTCTGCAACAGGCTATGCATACATGGCACCCACACATTCGTTTATAATTGCATTGTGTATAGTTGTTTGTTGTTACTGAGTGTTTTCCTATTGTTTTTTCAACTGTTGTGGCCTAGTCATGCTTTCTAACATCTGGGTGAGTTGATAAGGTTTGTGAAGGTGAAAAGAAGTGCTCCAAGACAGATCTGTGTTCAAGTGATTTATTTACAAGTGTATGCTCAGTGATGATTAAAGTAAAGTCTCCTAGTGAAGAAGTTCTCCCCAATATTGTCCCTTCTGTGTACTCCAGCAGCAGAATTGTATTTTCCCCAACCTCCAATTCTGCATCATTGTCCTCATCCTCCTCCCTTGGGATCTCGACCTGTTCCTCCCAGGGTTCATTGGTGCGAACACAGATGTTGTGCAAAACTGCACATACTAGTATTACTTTACACACAAGGGGTAGGGCATATATCAGTCTTCCTCCAGATAGATCTAGGCAGCTGAACCTGGATTTCAAGATGCCAAAAGTTTTCTCCACCATATTTCTAGTTTTTTTGTGTGTGTCATTGTAAGCCTTCTAGGCATGTATATGTAGGTTTCCACATGGGGTCATGACCCGTGGCTGGATACCGTAACCTTGAGTTGCAGTAGTGGAAGGTGAGAAACAGTGTCATACAGGCATTTGTGTTTCTTTCTAATTGGCCTGGCACAATATTTTTCATTGTAGTGGAGATTCTGACTTGCATCTGACATTGTGTATGTTCCTGTTTGCATGCATGGTTGTATTGGTGTGTGGTGGTGCAATTTCCAGTCACATGTTGTGCCTCAGGGGCATGGTGATTTTGGGATTTGTTTGGCATGACTTTTTGCACATGCAGGATATGTCATGTTGAAAATCATTGTGTCTTAGTCCCATAACATGTGATCTTTGCAATAGAGCTATGTTGGGTATGTCTGTACATATTTTGTGTGTTGTGTGCCATGAAAGAGGAGTTGTGCACTGTGTGTAGCATGTGAACCCCTCATTGGACATAATAAATGAAACAAATGATAGCGGTAGTAATGGTAATCGCTAATGCACCTCCACAATTGTGTCCAAGTGAAATCAAATCAAGCAATGGTGCAAGTGTTCTAGTGCCCTAGTACCTGTAGGCACAAATAAAGTGTATAGTGGTTTACACAGTAGATAAATATATACATGTGACCACAGCACACAAGCGCCCGTAGAATTAATGAGGTATAAAAAAGTAGAATTCGGTGGTACACATATGATAATGAGTAGTATAGTCCTCCATTGGTTTTAGAGTTAATCTAACTAGGAAGACAAATGGAATGAGGCCTGGGTGTGAGCTACATTTTGAAGCTCAGGAAGGGGATGGCACAACCACCAAGGTCACCATTCTCAAGAAAAAAGCATATATCCACACCCAAGGCATTCGTCCACTGTTAGAAACAGGGTCTTTGGTTGGCAGTCAGGTTACCCCTGTCCAAGCAAGGACCCTCACTCTAGTCAAGGGAAAGGAGAATCACCCTCAATTAACCCCCATTCACCCCCTTGGTAGCTTGGCACAAGTAGGCAAGCTTAACTTCAGAAGCAATGTGTAAAGTATTTGTACCAACACACATAGTAATACAGTGACAACCCTACAAAATGGACACCACACCAATTTCCAAAAATAAGTAATATTTATCTAAATCAAATAAGACCAAAACAACACAAATCTGACATACGCAAGTCAAGATATGAATTTTCAAAAGAATAAGAGTCTTAATCGTAAGAAAACAGTAAGAATGCTGTTGTTACACAAAGTACCTGGTTAGCGACAAAAATTAAGTCATACAGGTGAGCGTACGTCGCAAAAGGCAGCAATGCATCAATTCCTTCCTCACAAGGGAGGCTGTGCATTGTTTTCTTCTCCAGTCAGGTTGACGATGTGTCATTTCTTCTCCCTTGAAAGAGAGCGATGGGTCAATTTCCGGATGGAGCACCTCGGATCTGCGTAGAGTCGGGTTGACTTTGACGCCCACAGACGATGCGTGGAAAATCCTATGGCACTGTGTTAGACAAATGGGCTGCTTGGGGTTTGTGTCATTATCAGCAGCCACAAGCAGGTGTTGCATGTCATTTCTCTAGCCTCGATGTGTTGATCTCCCAGCCGCAATGCAGGTGGTGCATTGATTTTAGCTGTGAAGCCGGCGGCACGTCGTTTATCAGCCGCATTGTAGATTGTGCATTGTAAATTTCCCCTCACAGTGTTCTGTGCATGAATTTTCAGTTCTTGTCTGCCTATTTCACCTTTCAAGGGCCCAGGGACTTGATATGACACCACTTGGCAGGGCAGGAGTCTCAGCAGAGAGTCCAGTTGTTAGCAGAGGAAGTCTTTGATGTCCCTGAGACTTCAAAACAGGAGGCAAGCTCAACTCAAGCCCTTGGAGATTCTCCACAAGCAGAAATGCACAACAAAGTCCAATCGTTGTCACCATTCACAGGCAGAATCAGGACCTTCAGGGTAGCCCAACAAAGCACAGTCACAGGCAGGGGCAGCACTTCTCCTCAGCTCTTCAGATCTTCTCCTTGGCAGAGGTTCCTCTTGGTTTCAGCGGTGATCTAATTTTCAGGGGTGTTGGGTCCAATACTTATATCCCTTTCTGCCTTTGAAGTAGGCCTACTTTAAAGAAAAGTCTCTGTTGTTCACCAGATCCTACCTTGCCCAGGCCAGGCCCCAGACACACACCAAGGGGCTGGAGACTGCATTGTGTGAGGGCAGGCACAGCCCTTTCAGGTGTAAGTGACCACTTCTCCCTCCTAGCACAGATGGGTCATCAGGATACGCAGGCTACCCACCAGCTCCCTTTGTGTCAATGTCTATAGGAGAGGTGCAAATAGCCCAACTGTCAAACTGACCCAAACAGGGAATACAGAAACAGGTAGAGTCACAGAATGGTTGAAGCAAGAAAATGCCTACTTTCTAAAAGTGGCATTTTCAAATTAATAATCTAAAGTCCAACTTCACTAAATAGTTCAGAGACCCTAAACTCTATCTGCTCTCAAAAGGAATCTGCACTTTAAACTGATTTAAAGCAGCCCCCATGTTAACCTATGAGAGATATAGGTCTTGAAAGAGGGAAGACTGAATTTAGTAGTATTTCACTTTTAGGGCATGTAACACACATCAGTACATGTCCCACCTTTACCATACACTACACCTTGCCTATGGGGCTACCTAGGGCCTATCTTAAGGGTACCCTACATGAGGAAAAAGGAAAGGTTTAGGCCTGGCAAGTGGGTACACTTGCCAGGTCGAATCAGCAGTTTGGCTTTCGAAAAGTGTCATTTGCAAAATGTTAATATAGAATCTGAGTTAACCATTAAGTTGGACTTTAAATTACGATTACCATGAGTGCCCTGCCCCTAAACCTAAATTAAACATGTTTTTATGATGTAACCTAATGTTTCCCTCTAGCAGAGCCAGCACTGCTACAGAGGAAGCATACCAACCCAGTTTGGACCCAGGCATATGCAAATCGGCCTTGACCTTGCTCCCCATGGGAACAGTCCAACTCAAACTGCCAAACCGGGTACCTCCTGAACTAGAAACAAGCATCCTAGGACCGGTTTTGGGGTGTCACCCCTCATCAGCCAGACTACCTTGAATCCAGTGACACAGTGAGCAAGAGAACCATGTCTGGGCATACCCTGGCCACTTAGTGCAAATTTAGCAACACAAAAAGATGATGGACAGACTGAGAGTGAGTGTCTGAAAGGTTTCAGCACTCCGTTCATCATCTTGTTGTTTTGCTAAGAGTTTTACTTTGCCAGGTGGAAATGGCAGTTTAAAACTGCATGCACAGGCTGTAGGGGCAGGCCTAGAGACATTTTTTACAGTGATACTGTAGTGGGTGGCACAATGAGTGCTGCGGCCCACTTGTAACACTTCATTTACAAGCCTTGGGTACATCTAGTACCATTTACTAGCAACTCATAAGTAAACTAAATTTGACCATTAGATGTATGCCATTTTTTCCATGTTTAGAAGGGAGAGCAAAACATTTTACCTCTGGTTGGCAAGGATAAAGTGAACAGAGTTCTAGGGCACCAACAATAGGTATAGCATAGGGCAAACATCTTGGGGAATACCAACCAAAAGATGGTCCTCTCCAAAAGAAGTAAAACATATAGTATAATTCCATACATTTACAAGCTGAGATGCTCATCACAATAGTCAGTCATTTTTAAAATAGTAAGATATGATTCTGAGTCTAAAAAGTAAAGTAGTGGTTGTTTAATTCAGAGCACCCCAGCTATAGTACACAGGACGTTTTAGCCTTGGCTCAACTGACAGAAGAAGAACTCTCAGTCAGATCATCACAGGCATGGAATCCACTGCATGCAATGTTCCGTACAATCAATACTATAGAATAAATACACAATGCTCCAGGGCAGCATGTTATCACTCATAGTGAAGTCAGCTAATTGCTGAAGTGGGCTGACCCACTGCTCCATGGATATATGCTGTAGTGGTTAGAAGAACAATGTGATTGGCACAAAAAAAGACTAGTGGATGAAGACTGTCTGAAAACTCCCATAACTATGTTATAGAAAAAGGGGGTCATGGTCGCGACCAGACTGCCGCCAAAGTGGCGGCCCGACCACGACATTATGACCTTGGCGGATCTGCCACGGTCAAACTGCCGACACCGCCAGGCTGCAATCAGATAGCAGCCTGGCAATCCCGGCGGTCCCAGCAGTCCCAGCTGTTGTAATCCGCCAGGGCAACGCTGCAAGCAGCGCTTGCTTGGGGATTACGAGTCCTTATCTGCCAGCCTATCCATGACGGTAAACACCGCTGGCGGAATGGGGGACTCGCGGAGCCCCTGGGGGCCCCTGAACTGCCATGCACTTGGCATGGGCAGTGTAGGGTCCCCCATGCACAGCCCCATCGTGTATTTTACTGCCTGAATTATGGGCAGTGGAATGCGCAACGGGTGCTGCTGCACCAGCCACACCACCACATTGCCGCTGGCTCCATTAGGAGCCGGCTGCAATGGTAAGACCCTGTTCCCGGCTGGGCCTGGGAGAAGCCATAATAGGACCGGCAGGATTCAGGCCACACAGGCGGCCTGATGGCAGGATGGCATTGGCTGCCTCTGTGGCCCGCCAATGTCATAATGAGGGCCATAATGTTAGTAAAATCAAAAGGCCAGTCGGTCTGGCATTGTCTATCAGTTTCTTGCCTTTGCTAATGTTTTTTTAAATGTTTTTGTAAATTTTTATTACAAATAGAAAGGACTGAAAAGATAGAGAGACTTTCAAAGATAGAGATAGATGGATAGATAGATAGATAGATAGATAGATAGATAGATAGATAGATAGATAGATAGATAGATAGATAGATAGATAGATAAGAACAGAACATTGGAATAAACAACATTGCTTCAATTAGTAATTTAGTAGTTAAATGTCCATGTGAACACAACATACAAGAACACTGAAAGCTATTGGGGGAGCCATATAATAAGGACATACAGTCTAAATTGGTTTAGAAATATAACTGTAGTCCTCAATTAAAATACATACCAGCATGACAAGCAGAGGTGTAATTATACATGCACCTAATTGCGTGCATGCTACAAAGAGGATAGCTTTTTAAAAAATACTTTAAAATGGACTCAATCTCGTATGCAGTAACATGACAGCAGTCAGAAAAAGAAAGGTCACTCCTAAAGGAATTTACACAGAATTGGCAGAAAAAAGGAATTGACAAACCTGGAACATGCCCTGGGTTTAAATCAAGAGCAATATAGAAAGCTGATAAAACATGTCCTTCTGTCACATCAGGCTCTGAACACAAAAACAACATTAAAGTATTGATAAAGGAAAAACAAAACCACTAATTCTGAAGGAAACCCTGGGTGGAACCCTAATGTATTGTCCCAAAGCTCCCTGACCCAACTTCCTAAGCAACATTACAGACTTCATCGCTCCCCTAAGTCCTCAACTCCACTCCCTTTATCCTCCTAGGACCTCAATTTCCTAGAAAACCGGACTCACCCCTTCTTGATAACCTCAAACACATGGGACTAATCCAACACATCACAGAGCCCACCCATGCCGCTTGTCACATACAAGATCCCATCTTCACATCCTTCATCATCACCATTAACGGACTAAAGCCCTCATTATGACATTGGCGGTAAAAACCACCTACAGCTGTGATGACGGCTGCCAAAAGACCTCCACCGTGGCTACCAGCCATCTGCCGTATTATGACCACAGCCGGATTTCCACCAGAAGGATGGCAGAAATCCGGCTGTGGCCATGCCGGTGGATGGCGGTAAGATGGCGCTGCTGCCTGCAGCAGTGCCATGGCAATAGACCACCACGGGCCGTATTATGACAAATAATAAGGCCTGGTGGTGTTCTGCTGGCGGACGCTTCTGGAAGCAGCGCCACCTTGCCGCAGACTGTGGGGACTGTGGGTCCCTGAACCAGTGTAGACTGTTATATGCAAGGAGGGCACCAAATGTGCCCTTCAAAGCATAGCCAGTGGCTTGAGAAGGCTACCCCTCCCCAGCCTATAACACTTATTTCCAAAGGGAGAGGGCGTAACACCCCTCTCCCAAAGGAAATCCTTTGTTCTGCCTTCCTGTGCTCGAGCTTTTCAAGCATCATGAGGGCAGAAACCTGTCTGGGAGGTGGTAGCAGCTTCGGGTGCCTGGAAACCCTCAGAAGGCTATATTTAGCAATACTGAGGGTTCTCTAAAGAGCCCCAAAAATGCATGGAATCATACAACCAATGCTTGCAAACGCCTTGGGGTATGGTTACAACATGTTTGATACCAAACATGCCTATTTTCGGAATTACCATTATGTATCTGGACCTAGGTAGTGATCTATGTCCAGTACACGCGTAAAATGGCACCCCCCACTCACGAAGTCTGGGAAAATGGGCTTGGAGTTTGTGGGGGCACCTCTGCTAGTACAGGGGTACCCTCAAACACAGGTACTTTGCACCCTTCCTTCTGGGCTAGAAGGCCTACCATAGAGTGACTTATAAGTAATCTGGTGTAGTGAAAAATGGCAGTGAACGGGTGCCTGCACCTTTTCACTCAGGATGCAATGGCAGTCCTGCAGAAGCCTTTGAATGAGCTCCCTATGGGTGGCAAAATATATACTGCAGCCCATAGAGATCCCCTGGAGCCCCAATGCCCTTAGTACCTAGGCATCATGTACTAGGGACTCATAAGGGGGCACCAGTGTGCCAATTGTGGAAGAAATACAGAGTTTTGGGAGAGAGAGCATAATCACTGAGTTCCTGGTTAGCATGATCACAGTGAACACAGTCAAGCACGCTGACATTGGGCAGAAGGGGGTAACCATGCCAAGAAAGAGGATACTTTCCTACACAACCCCCCAAACGAGGGACAAGAAGGTTGACCTTGCTCAGATGAGTCTTCCTTGTGTAACTGGACATATCTGGAGAGTCCATCTGCATTGGAGTGTTACTCCCAGGTCTATGTTCCACTGAAAAGTTCATACCCTGTAGAGAAATGGACCACCTCAACAATTTTGGGTTTTCTCCTTTCATCTGCTTGAGCCATAAGGGAGGTTTGTGGTCTGTCTGAACAATGAAGTGAGTACCAAATAGATTTGGTCTCAACTTCTTCAAAGCCCAGACCACAGCAAAGGCCTCCCTCTCTATGGCAGACCAATGCTTTTCTCTGGGGGTCAACCTTCTGCGAATAAAAGCTACTGGTTGATCCTGGCCCCCTGAACTCAGTTGTGAGAGAACTACCCCAACCCCTACCTCGGAAGCATCAGTCTGAACTGTGAACTTCTTGGAGTAGTTTGGGCTCTTTAAAACAGGTGCAGCGCACATGGCCTGTTAGATTTCCTCAAAAGCGTTCTGAAAGCTGGCTGTCCATAATACCTTTTTAGGTATTTTCTTAGAGGTGAGGTCATTAATAGAGGCAACAGTGGAGTCATAGTTCTTAATGAACCTCCTGTAATACTCAGTGAGACCTAAGAAGTCTCTGACCTGGGTCTGTGTGGTAGGGGTAGTCCAATCCAAAATGGTTTGGATCTTCTCCTGTAGTGGCTGAGTCTGTTCACCACCTACTAGGCATCCCAGATAAACCACTTTCCCTCAGCCCTATCTAGCACTTTGAAACCCTGATAGTAAGGCCTGCTTTCTGCAGAGCCTCCAAAACGTTCCAAAGGTGGACGAGGTGTTCGTCCCAGGTGGAGCTAAAGACAGCTATGTCATCTAGATATGCTGCACTGAAGGCTTCCAGACCTTGGAGGACTATGTTCACCACCCTATGAAAAGTTGCAGGTGCATTCTTCAGACCAAATGGTATTACTGTGAATCGGTAGTGCCCTCCAATGGTTGAAAATGCTGTCTTTGGTTTATCATTTTCTGACAGCATAATCTGCCAATAGCCTTCAGTAAGGTCAAAAGTGCTAATATTTGGCAGATGCCATTGTATCTATGAGCTCATCTGCCCTGGGGATTGGATGATCATCTCTTTTGTTGAATGTATTGAGCCCTCAATAGTCAACATAAAGCCTCATCTTTCTTTTCCCATTCTGAGGGTTTGGTTTTGGGACCCGCATCGCTGTGCTATCCCAGGGGCTATCTGAGTGCTCAATGACTCCCAGGTCAGGCATCCTTTGAACCTCTGCTTTTATGCGATCCCTTAAATGATCAGGTTGCCTGTAGATTTTACTCTTGACAGGCAGACTATCCCCTGTTTCAATGGTGTGTTCACACTATGTCATTTGACCAGGTATAAGGGAAAACAGTTCTGAGAACAGTCCCAGGAGATTTCTGCAGTCTTCCATTTCAGACTGAGAAAGGCAATCTGCTAATACTACCCCTTCAACTGAACCATCAGCTGCACAATTTGAAAAGAGGTCAAGGAGAGGGTCACTCTCATCTTCCTGTCCCTCATCAGTGGCCATGACCAGGGTTAAGTCAGCCCTGTCATAGTAGGGCTTTAGGCAGTCCACATGAAGTTCTCTGAGAGGACTTCTTGGAGTAACAAGGTCCACTAAATAAGTGACCTCACCCTTTTACTCCACTATGATGTGTGGTCCACTGCATTTGTCTTGGAGTGCTTGTGGTGCCAAAAGCTCCAGGACCCACACTTTCTGCCCTGGTTGGTACATAGTTAGGACAGCCTTCTGGTCATGCCATTGCTTTTGCAGTTCTTGGCTTGCCTGAAGGTTTTTACTGCCATTCTTCATGTACTCAACCATCCTTGATCTGAGGCCAAGTACATAATCAACTAAATCTTGTTTAGGGGGCTTCAAGGGTTGTTCCCAACCTTCCTTTACAAGTTTAAGTGGACCCCTAACAGGGTGAACAAAGAGGAGTTCAAAGGGGCTGTAGCTCACTCCTTTCTGGGGTACCTCGCTGTAGGCAAAGAGGAGGCCTGGTAACAGGATATCCCATCTCCTTCTGAGTTTTTCAGAGAGTCCCATTATCACACCTTTGATTGTTTTATTAAAACGATTAACCAACCCTTTTGTTTGGGGATGGTAAGATGTGGTGAATTTGTATGTTACACCGCCCTCGTTGTACATTGCTTTCAAGTATGCAGACATGAAGTTGCAACCCCTGTCTGATACAACCTCTTTTGGGAAACCCACCCTGGAAAAGATTCCAAAAAGGGCCTTGGCCACTGCAGGAGCTTTAGTGGTCTTAAGAGGTATGACTTCTGGATACCTGGTGGCATGGTTCACCACTACCAGTGTGAACCTGTTTCCAGAAGCTGTGGGAGGGTCAGAGGGCCCAACAATATCAACCCCTACCCTTTCAAAGGGTATCCCAACCACTGGAAGTGGGATTAAGGGGGCCTTTGGGGTGCCATCTGTCTTGACACTGGCTTGACAGGTGACACAGGAGCATCACAACTCCTTTGTGTCTTCTGACATATGGGGCCAGTGAAAGAGAGGGACCAGTCTGTCCCAAGTTTTACTTTGTCCCAGGTTACCTTCAATTGGAATGTCATGTGCTAAAGTAAAAAAACCACTCTCTGTATTGCAGAGGGATGACCAATCTTCTGGCACCAGGTTTGGATTCCCTTGGCTCTGAATAAATGAGATTGTTTTCCCAGTACACCCCGTGGGTGCCACTGACATCCCCTGCTTCTTCTTTGACAGCTTTCTGTCTCAAACCCTCAAGTGTGGGGCAAGTTTGCTGAGCCACACTTAACCCCTCCCTGGCAGCCCTCCTGCACCTAGGAGTTTGGCTGTGTCAGCTTGAAGTTCTTCAGATGTAGGTTATGTTAAAGGAGTTGATTCCTCCTCCTCAAAGAGGGAATCATCAGTGGCTGGTGGGATGGGGATAATTTCTTAGTCTTCCTAGCCCTTCTTTTGGAAAGCTCTTGGTCTGTATTTTCAGGAACCAAGTTTCCCTGTTTCCTTTGCTTCATGGCCTGAGCCCTTTTTAAATCAAAGTCATGCCCAGGAATGCCCAGCATAGCCGCATGGGCCTCAAATTCTTCTTCAGCCCAAGCTGATGTCTCCAAGTTGTACCCTAGTAGACACTCTACAGATAGGTCTGTGGACACTATAACTTTTTTAGGACCAGTAATCCCTCCCAAGTTGAGATCAACAACTTCAATGGAGTGGCTCACAGTATTGTTGTGGGCCTCAGTACTTGGTACTGGTTACCAAGTAGGTGTTGCTCAGAGGCCACCAGTTTTTCAGTCACCATTGTGACACTGGCACCTGTGTCCCTGTAGGCCTCAAACTGAACACCATTTATTAGGGGTTGTTGCTTGTACTTATCCATATAAAGGGGACAAGCAACAAGGGTGGCAAGGTCAATGTCACCATCAGAGACTAAAACAGCCTCATTGGTTTTCCTAACTAAACCAACCCCCACTACATTTCCCAGAGTGAGTCCTGCTACCCCCTTTGACTGACTATTTGTAGTATTAGTTTTCCCCCCACCACTGCTATTGCTAGGGGCACTAGTTGTAGCAGATGTGGGGAGTGGTGGTGGAAGGTTTGGTATTTTTCTTAGGGCCACAGCTGTCTCCTGCCCTATGGCCTTTATGTCTTCAAATATAGCACCAAGGCTTTTTATTCTGATTGTGATGAGAAGGGGATTTAGACCCACACCTAGAGAAGTTTTGTGGGCCTGATGAAGACTCTTTTTTATCTTTGTCTCCATATTCATCACTAGATTTACCATCCTTCTTCATGTCCTTGTCACCCCCTGTATGAGCTTTTCTGCTCACCCTTGTTCCTACCGATTTGTCTGCCTTCTTTCCCAATTCTAGTGGAGAGGTCAGATCTGAATCTACCAAGTACTGGTGCAACAAGTCAGACACACAATTAATCAAAATATGTTCTCTCAGTAACAAATTGTACAAGCCCTCATAGTCAGACACTTTGTTACCATGTAACCAGCCCTCCAAAGCTTTAACAGAACAGTCCACAAAATCAACCCAATACTGTGAGGCCTCTTTTCAGGTCTCACTGAACTTTGTCCTATATTGTTCAGTTATTGAGACCAACACCATCTAAGAGCGCTGTTTTAAGTATGTTGTAATGCCTGCATCCTACTATCTGACATTGAGAAGTCTATCCCTCCCCTTGTCAGAGAAGGAAAACCAGAGAATAGCAGCCCACTGCCCTTGATGGGCTCTCTGAACTTTACATGCCCGCTCCAGTGCAGAAAACCACTTATAAATGTAATCCCTCACCTTATATGGGAGAACAATTTTGTGCAAGTTTCTTGAATCCAAAAAGCCCTCCCTGACTCTCTAATGCCTGAAACTTGAGCTGTTGCTGCTGCCACCATGGTTGCTAACCCCAACCCCTGCCTCTCCTTCTCCACTGCCAAGGCCTCCCTATCTAGGGCTAGATGTTGCTACTGCAGTCTCAGCATGGTCTCCTCCAGTCTCAGTTTCTTGAGCTCTCTATCTATAGAGTCATCCCATGGAGTTGTGCAGTGTGACCCCTGAAGTGACATGAGAGTGGTCAGAAGTGGATCGTTACCTAGTCTTAGTGACCCTACCTACCTGTCCTATGGGTATAAAGGGAGCCCTACCTGTGTGACTTCCCCTCCCACTCCTACTCGAAACTGCAAGATCCTTTGAAGAACCCTCCCCTGGACCTAAAATATCATTCTCTAACTCAGTGGGCTTAGTGTCTCCTTCTTCCTCCTCTTTCTCCTGGCTACCAGCATGATCTTGGTCATCCTGAAGGAGGAGGCTCAAAGCAGATTCTTGTTAGGGTTCTTCCACATGTCTAACTTCCTCTCTGCACACAGCCCCTTCAATTCCCTGAAGGTGAAGCCCTCATAAGGAGATTCTATGACCTCAGAGCTTGGGCCAGCTGCAGACATGGGGGGTCATTCCGACCCTGGCGGTAATTACCGCCAGGGCCGCGAATGACGGAAGCACCGCCAACAGGCTGGCGGTGCTTCCTGCCCCATTCTGACCGCAGCGGTAAAGCCGCGGTCAGAAAACCGG
Source organism: Pleurodeles waltl (assembly GCF_031143425.1). Classification (NCBI taxonomy): domain Eukaryota; kingdom Metazoa; phylum Chordata; class Amphibia; order Caudata; family Salamandridae; genus Pleurodeles; species Pleurodeles waltl. The sequence goes on from NC_090449.1 coordinate 380,609,376, forward strand.
GTCTGTCGGTTTCCCGCCGGATTTCCCGCCGGATTTCCCCCGGCTGGGCGAATCCGCCAGGGCAGCGCTGCAAGCAGCGCTGCCCAGGGGATTCTGACCCCCTTCCCGCCAGCCTGTTTCTGGCGGTTTTTACCGTCAGGAACAGGATGGCGGGAACGGGTGTCCAGGGGCCCCCTAACAGGGCACCAGCCTGCTTTTCACTGTCTGCCTAGCAGACAGTGAAAAGCGCGACGGGTGCAACTGCACCCGTCGCACACCTGCAACACCGCTGGCTCCATCCGGAGCCGGCTTCAGTGTTGCAGGCCCCCTTCCCGCTGGGCCGGCGGGCGCTAACAGTGTTAGCGCCCGCCGGCCCAGCGGGAAGGTCTGAATGCCGTCAGCGGTCTTTTGACCGCAGAGCGGCCAATTGCCGGATCCCGCCTGGCGGGCGGCGACCGCCGCCCGCCAGAGTAGGAATGAGGGCCATGGTGTTTGTTCGCATATAGTAGGGTGTATCTAACCTACCTAACCCCTAGTGTCTAAGAAAGACGTTTAGAGCCAAGGAGATGCCTATACCCCAGTTTGCTTAAACCTTAGAGACTAGATTCCTACACTTGGTACTATGGATGTCTCTAGGAATGGAGTGATCTTTTCTGTGAAAAGCACCTGGTGACAGAGCGATAAGGCAATTACAAATACTTATCCCACCGCTGCACCACCAATGTAGAAGGCTGGCCTGGTGTGTGGTGGTTACCAATGGTACTTGCACCTTATACCAGGTCCAGGTATCCCTTATTAGTGTAGTGTAGGCAGCGTTTAGAAGTCAGACTCTATAGAGGGTGCTGTAGCTGAGGAGCCAAGGCTTATCTAGGAGACATGCAAAGCTCATGCAGTACCACTGTAGTCAAACAGTACTCAGACACATGAAAGAAAACACTCAGGCCCTGATTTTAACCTTGGCGGACGCGCCGTCCGCCAAGGTTCCGCCGCCAAATGACCGCACCGCGGTCACAAGACCGCAGCGGCCATTCTAACATTTCCTCTGGGCCGGCGGGCGCTCTCCGAAAGAGCGCCCGCCGTCCCAGAGGAAATGCCCCTGCAACGAGGACGCCGGCTCAGAATTGAGCCGGCGTAGTTGCAGGGGTGCGACGGGTGCAGTTTGCACCCGTCGCATTTTTCAGTGTCTGCATGGCAGACACTGAAATACTTTGCGGGGCCCTCTTACGGGGGCCCCTGCCGTGCCCATGCCATTGGCATGGGCAAGGCAGGGGCCCCCAGGGGCCCCGCGGCACCCCCTACCGCCATCCTGTTCATGGCGGGTTTCCCGCCATGAACAGGATGGCGGTAGGGGCTGTCAGAATCCTCAATGGCGGCGGAGCGCGCTCCGCCGCCATGAAGGATTCCCCCGAGCAGCGGTAAGTCGGCGGGAGCCCGCCGACTTGCCGCTTCTGACCGCGGCTGAACCGCCGCGGTCAGAATGCTCGTGGGAGCACCGCCAGCCTGTTGGCGGTGCTCCCGTGGTCGGTGGCCCTGGCGGCCACCGGCCGCCAGGGTCAGAATGACCCCCTCAGTGTTACAAAAATAAAGGCATTTTATTTTGGTGACACAAATACCAAAAATACCATAGAGACTATACTCTCTAGGAGGTAAGTAATACACACATTATTTACACTACTATGCAGAAATAGCCATTAAAACAGTTAGAAAACAGTCAAATTAGTGAAAATCACAGTATTTAGAAATGGGCCTCAGGGAGCACAAACCATATTTTAAGAAAGTGGAATGCGAAAGTCGTTCCCCCTCCTATGCAAGTGTAACATGTAGAGGGGATCTGGAAGTACTAGAAAAGCCCAAAGGTAAGTACCACAACCCACCCCAGCAACCATGAAAACAGGAGTAAATCAAAGTAAGGGGCATATTTATACTCCGTTTGCGCCGAATTTGCGTCGTTTTTTTCAACGCAAATTCGACGCAAAACTAACTCCATATTTATACTTTGGCGTTAGACGCGTCTAGCGCCAAAGTTCATGGAGATAGCGTCATTTTTTTGCGTGAACACCTTCCTTGCGTTAATGATATGCAAGGTAGGCGTTCCCGTCTTAAAAAATGACTCCGATGCATATGCGTCGTATTTATACTCCCGGGCAAAAATGACGCCCGGGAGTGGGCGGGTCTAAAAAACCTGCATTAGCGCCGGATTTTAGCGCCTGGGTCAGGGCAGGCGTTAAGGGACCTGTGGGCTCAGAATGAGCCCAGAGGTGCCCTCCCCTGCCCCCAGGGACACCCCCTGCCACCTTTGCCCACCCCAGGAGGACACCCAAGGATGGAGGGACCCACCCCAGGGACATTAAGGTAAGTCCAGGTAAGTATTTTTTTGAATTTTTTTTTGTGGCATAGGGGGGCCTGATTTGTGCCCCCCTACATGCCACTATGCCCAATGACCATGCCCAGGGGACAGAAGTCAAGGGGCATGACTCCTGTCTTTGCTAAGACAGGAGTCATTTCAATGGGGGATGGGCATCGTAAAAAAATGGCGCAAATCGGGTTGTGGCGATTTTTTTGCCTCACCATTTGTGGACGCCCATACGCCATTTTCTCCCTACGCCGGCGCTGCCTGGTGTACGTCGTTTTTTTTAACGCACACCAGACAGTGCCGGCGGCTAACGCCGGCTAACGTCATTGAATAAATACGGCGCCCGCATGGCGCTTCAGAATGGCGTTAGCCGGCGCTAATTTTTTTGGCGCAAAACTGCGTTAGTGCAGTTTTGCGTCAAAAAGTATAAATATGGCCCTAAGTTTCCCAGATCACCCACAGAAACGAGAAGAAGAATTATGCAAAACCCAGAAGAGACTGCAAGACACCAACAGTGGATTCCTGGACAAGAAGACCTGTGGAGGAAAGGGACCAAGTCCAAGAAGCACGGAAGAGTCCAGGAAGAGCAGGAGCTTCTGCTAACCCGGATGAAGGTACAAAAGAAGAAACACCAGTGGAGAAGAAAATTCAGTACGGCACCCAAGAAGATGAAGTGGGGTTCTTGGAGGGTGCAAGTGATATCGTACGCCGGACAGAGGATTGCAGTTGGGTTTGCATTGTCAGCGTCCGTTAACAAGCCTTGCTACAGGCAAAGCTCACAGTTAACGGAAAATGGTACTGCTGGGGACCAGGAAGGACCAGGCAGACTGTACCCAGGAGGGAGAGTCAGAGTGGGCCCTCAGCAACACAGAGAGTCCACAGAACACCAGGCAGTACACACAGGATTCCCACAGGACAGGGACAAGAAAGTTGAAGAAGAGGCCCACGCAGCACTTTGACAAACGGACCCACGCCCCTGGAGAAACACTCAAGAAGCTGTGCATTGCAGGATAGTGTGCTGGGGGCCGGAGCTTCAAGATGCATGAAGATCTTGGAAGAAGGTTGCCAACAAGCCTTGGCAGCTGCAAAAGATGTGGTGCATGGGGGTACTGTCTTGTATGGGGAGGCAAGGTCTTACATCCACCAAAGTTGGACAGCTGAAAGAGAGGACCGTCAGGACCACTTCAGTCCATGACTTGTGATGCAGGATCCAGGCAGCCGGTCATTGTTGCAGTTGACGCCTGCAGGATCAGGGGAGTGACTCCTTCTTCCCTCTGATGCAGTCTGAAGACGGGCTGTCCTCAGAGGATGCACGACCGGGGAAATGTTGCAGTTGCTGGAAGGAACCAGAGATACAATGTTGCAGGAGGCATCTTGCTTCTTTGTTGCAGCTTGTAGGTTCCTGAAGAGTCCAGATGCAGTTTCTTCAGTCAGAAGTCAAAGTGGAGGATGCAAAGGATTTCCTACTGGAGTCTTGCAATCCGAATCTGAGTAACCACCCAAAGGAGAGACCCTAAATAGCCCTGAAAAGGGCATTGGTCACCTAACCAGATAAGCACCTATCAGTGGAGGGCTCTGACGTCACCTTCCGGCACTGGCCACTCAGATGGTTCCACAGTTCCCTGTCAACATTAAACCCAAAATGGCAAAACCCAGAGACCCTCTGGAGGAGCTCTGAGCACCACCCCTGGGGTGGTGATAGACAGGGGAGTGGTCACTTGCCTTGCCTTTGTCCAATTTCATGCCAGAACAGGGACTGGGAATCTGTACCAGCTGCCTAACATAGGGGCATATTTATGAAAAATGACGCACAAGTGTGCTAGCGCAGTTGTGAGTCATTTTTATAAAGACGAGCTAGCAGGATTCCTTTGCGCCATTCTTGTGCCATATTTATGAAATGATGTAGGATGACATTAAGGAATGGATAGCGTAAAAAAAGGCACTAACAGCTGCACAATGCCATAAGGAAAAATTATGTTAATGCTGCAAAAATGCAACTATGTTTTGCGGTATGTAAACATGACGCAAAAGGGGTAGCACCATGTTAACATGGCATTAGCGTTAAGATAAAATGCAAAATCAGAAAAGAGTGCAATTGCAACAGAAGATGGAATCAGCAGGCCAGAGAGGCTTCAAACACCTAAGTACCAGGAGGGTGCAGAATAATCACATGAGCATGAGAAGAGAATGCGCAAGTGTCACTTTAGTGAGGAGGAACATGACATTCTTGTCAAAGAGGTGACGGAGCACCAACATCAGCTATTCGTCACTGCCAAATTGCCAGTTGGGAGGAGAGATACAATATGGCAGAAAAAAGTGGACAAAATAAACAGTGTTGCTGAGGTGAAGTGAACGGTCACTGAGGTCAAGAAGCGCTGGCACATTTGCAACCACATGACTAAGGAGAAACTTGCCAGGAACCATAAGGCAGCACTGCAGACTGCAAGTGGAAGTCCTGCACCACAGGAGGACCTGAATGAGCTGGAGGAGATGGTTGCAGTGGTCATCTCAGAGGAGCTGGTCACTGGTTTCGCAGGACACCGCAGATTACCAGGAACTACCACAAATTCAGGGTAAGTTGCAGTGTGGGATAGCTGGAACTCCACTAATGGCAAAAGGGGGAGCCACATAGGACACACTCAATGAATGCTAGAGGGTTGCATCCAGACACATAGGCTCTGAGTCAAGACGTAGCATCCTCACCCAAGCCACCTATGTACTGCCGCTTTATCGCTTTGATTGTGCTATGCACACCAACAAATATACAACATCAACATAGGCCATAATGCATAATGCAGCACACATAGTAAAAGCAGGAACTGCAGAACAAATGTAAGCTTGGCTCCTAGGTCCTGACATGCGAAACCCACCCCATGGCTGGTGTCAGATATTGGCCAGAGTCTGGAATAAAAATAGTCCAAAATCTGAGGCATTGTCAAAACATGATTGGTGTTGCCATGGTTAGCCCACTGCAACAGCATTGCACTCACCTTCAATGCAAAGTGTTGGGTGTGAAGAGGCCATATGCATAAGGTGGTATCAAGGCACATAAAGTGGCTTCATGCCACCTAGTACATACTGGGCAGGGCTTTGTGCCACCTGAGCCTCACCAAAAGTAACACTCAGGTGGCATTTGGGGCACATACATATGTCAAAAATACCTAGGGGCTTAGTCATGAGCCTCAAGCTCCACTGGAGCATCACTTCTTATGGAGCTATGGTGGCACAATACCCTGTGCCGTATTTACAAGGTGGTGTTAGTCCACTTTTTGTGCATTAAAGCCACCCTGTAAATAGAGCCCCTTCACACCCATCACTTTGTGTGGAAGGTGCGTGCAATGGATTTTGCTATGGACATTCCACAGCAATGCGCATAACATTTGGACACTGCCTCAGATTTACGAGTATCAGTGAACATGTGGCAGCGTACAAATCTAAGGTAATTCCAGGGGTGGTGTCAGCAGGGCCCCACAAGGAGGCATACATGTATTTCCCCTTGTTTGTGTGTTTCTATCTGTGCTGCATTCTGCAGCACACACAGAGGAGCCAAATCACCACAAGTGATTGTGTATGTGCAGGAATGCACACCTTCCCACACATAAACAATCAAACCTTTCAACGCAGACATTCTTGCACAATGGTGCAAGGATGCCTGTGTTAGCACTAGGCCGCTCTACAGTATGTTGTGCAAGCGCAGGAGACAACACAGGGGTGTGCATTATGCAAATGAATACAGCAGGGCACTGCCACTATTAGTGCAATGTTGCCCTCCGCCATATTCCATTACTAGTGAGCTTGACCCATGTATGATGCACAATGCTACATATAAGTACAACCACAACTAAGGGTAAGTGACATGTCAGTGAGCCTCCAGTGGCAAATACATTATGCCCCATGTCAACGGCTGATGCAGTCCAATATTGATTTTACACTGTCTCATTGTAGAAGATGATGGCTTACCTCCTGTCGATCTGCCTGTCCTGGATTTCCCTGATGACATGGATGACCAGCTCCCAAGCCTCAATGAAGAGACCCTTCCAGGATGTGCTAGGAGCACATCATACAGCACCTCCAGTTGCAGGGAGCACACACAGCATTGCAGGGTCTCGACATGATCCACCCAGCCACCAACACACGCCACCAACCAGTACTCAAACAGCTCTGCACTCCCAGGACCCTTAGATCAGCTTTCAGGACAGTGGCAGGAGTCCAGCAGGAGCTGGCAAAACAGCTTCGGGGGGAGATGGAGACCATGGCAGGCAGTCTAGACTGAGTGCGGACAGCATCAGTCCAAATAAGGACAACTCAGCTGCCATCGGAGGCACTCACTCCACGCTAGGTGGAGTCCAGCAGTCTCTGGGAGACATAGTTGCGGTTGTGAAGGAGAGATTATGACAAATGCCCTCCCAAATTGCCAGCAGCATGCAGAAATACCCTGGAGTCCATACAGCGGGAAGTTGCCTCCCTCAGGGAGAACATGACTGTCTACCACTGTGATGTTGTTGTGGTCTTGAAGAATCAGCAGTTCATCCTTGCAGTGGTGATGCCTTATGTATTGCCACAAATAGCATCTGCCGGGTCCTTTGACTCCACATCTCTATCCCCTGAAGTGTGTGTTTCCCCCTCTACCTCTACACCAGCGTCAGCTATGGCATAGGAGGTACCACACACATCAGAGGATGAAGATGTGGAAGGAATAACATTCACAAGGAAAAGCACCCAGTAGCACCAGTCTTGGGCATAGAAAATGCCTCAACATAGAAATGCTTGCTCTGTGGTGCAAGGATGCATTTGTTGGTGCAAGTTACTGAGTGATGTGCAAATGAAGGAGCAAATGCAGGGCAGCCCCATACGGTCAGTGAGAAGTGGCAGGCTTGTTCAACAGACTCTGCACATGTGTGGTAATAAGCACAGTATAGGGTGTATGTGATACACAAGGAACAGGAACAGGGAAGTGTTAGCCTTCTAGACTGTTATAACTTGAGTCTTTGGTTGGCAGGCAGGCTACCCCCTGTTCAAGCAAGGACCCTCACTCTAGTCAGGGTAAAGGAGAATAACACTCAGTTAACCCCTGCTCACCCCATTGGTAGCTTGGCATGAGCAGGCAGGCTTAACTTCAGAAGCAAGGTGTAAAGTATTTGTACCATCGCACACACTAACTCAGTGAAAATACTTCAAAATGACACAACACAGGTTTAGAAAAATAGGTAATTTTTATCTAAAAATAACAAGACGAAAATGAGAAAAATCCAACATATACAAGTCAAGATATGAATTAAAAAAAGAATAAGGGCCATATTTATACTTTTTGACGCACAACTGCGCCAACGCAGTTGTGCGTCAAATATTTTAACGCCGGCTAACGCCATTCCAAAGCGCCATGCGGGCGCCTTATTTATTGAATGACGTTAGCTGGCGCAGCTGACTGGTGTGCGCCAGCAAAAATGACCCACACCAGGCTGCGCCGGCGTAGGGGACAATGGAGCTTGGGCGTCAAAAAATGGGGCAAGTCAGGTCTGAGGCAAAATATTGGCCTCAACCCGATTTGCGCCATTTTTTTTTACTCCCAACCCCCATTGAAATGACTCCTGTCTTAGCACAGACAGGAGTCATGCCCCCTTGCCCAATGGCCATGCCCAGGGGACTTATATCTCCTGGGCATGGTCATTGGGCATAGTGGCATGTAGGGGGGCACAAATCAGGCCCCCCTATGCCACAAAAAAAAAAAAATACTTACCTGAACTTACCTTAAGTTCCCTGGGATGGGTCCCTCCATTCTTGGGCGTCCTCCTGGGGTGGGCAAAGGTGGCAGGGGGTGTCCCTGGGGGCATGGGAGGGCACCTCTGGGCTCCTTCCGAGCCCACAGGTCCCTTAACGCCTGCCCTGACCAGGCGTTAAAAAATGACGCAAAAACGGCCCAACGTCATTTTTTCAGGCCCGCCCATTCCCGTTCGTCATTTTTGCACGGGAGTTTAAATAAGGCGCACATGCCTTAGAGTCATTTTTTAGAAGGGAACGCCTACCTTGCATATCATTAACACAAGGTAGGTGTCCACGCAAAAAAATGACGCAAACTCCAAGATCTTTGGCGCTAGACGGGTCTAACAGCAAAGTATAAATATGGAGTTAGCTTTGCGTCGGATTTGCGGAAAAAAAAACGACGCAAATCCGGCGCAAACAGAGTATAAATATGCCCCTAAGAGTCTTAAATCCTGAGAAAACAGTAAGAATGCTATTAACGCACAAAAGTACTTGGCTCGCATCAAAATAAAGCAGCACGGACAAGTGTGTGTCGGAAAAGGCCAGCAATGCATTGATTTCTCACTCGCAAGAGAGACCATGCATCGTTCCTTCTCCGGTTGGGTCGGCATGCGTCGTTTCTTCTCTCCCACAAGAGAGCGATGCGTCATTCCCGGATGGGCAGGCTTTGCGTTGATTTTCCACACCCAGCGATGTTGCGTTGAAATCCGGACGCACGGTCTCCAGAGACCATGGTGTGTGGGTACTTGCGTCATTAGCCTTGGCAGAGGTTCCTCTTGGTTTCAGAAGTAATCTGATTTTCAGGGGTTTTGGGTGCTCTTCTTATACCTCTTTCTGCCTTTGAAGGAGGCCTACTTCAAAGAGAAGTCTCTGTTGTTTTCAAGGTCCTGCCTTGCCCAGGCCAGGCCCCAGACACATTTGGTTGTTGGATAATGCATTGTGTGAGGGCAGACACAGCCCTTTCAGGTGTAAATGACCACTCCTCCCCTCACTTCAGACCATCAGGATATGCAGGCTACACCCCAGCTCCCTTTGTGTCACTGTCTAGTGGAGAGGTGCAAACAGCCTAACTGTCAAACTGAACCAGACAGGGAATCCACAGAATCCACAAACAAGTAGAGTCACAGAATGGTTTAAGCAAGAAAATGCATACTTTCTAAAAGTGGCATTTTAAACACACAATCTAAAAACCAACTTCACTAAAAGATGTGTGTTTAAATTGTGAGTTCAGAGACCCCAAACTCGACATGTCCATCTGCTCCCAAAGGGGATCTGCGCTTAAATAATATTTAAAGGCAGCCCCCATGTTAACCTATGAGAGAGATAGGCCTTGCAACAGTGAAAACTGAATCTATTGGTATTTCACTGTCAGGACATATAAAACAAATAAGTACATGTCTCCCCTTTATCATACACTGCACTCTGCCCATTGGGCTACCTAGGGCCTACCTTAGGGGTGTCCAACATGTAGAAAAAGGGAAGGTTTAGGCCTGGCAAGTGGGTACATTGCCAAGTCGAATTGCCACTTTAAAACTGCACTCACAGACACTGCAGAAGCAGGTCTGAGCCATGTTGACAGGGCTATTAATGTGGGTGGCACAATCAGTGCTGCAGGTCCACTAGTAGCATTTGATATACAGGCCCTGGGCACTTCTAGTGTAGTTTACTAAGGACTTACTCATAAATCAAATATGCCAATCATGGATAAGCCAATGTACACCTAATGTAGACATAGAGCATATGCACTTTAGCACTGTTTAGCATTGGTAAAGTGCCTAGAGTCCTAAAGCCAACAAAAACAGACCAGAAAAAATAGGAGGAAGGAGGTAAAAAGATTGGGGATGACCCTGCAAAAAGGACCCAGTGCAGGGTCAAGCTCACTTACATGGACTTGGCCAATGACACAAAGCAGCCAATAGAACAACAGGGTGTAGTACGAATTGCATTAATACATACCTTGTGGCCATCAGTGCATCCCTTACCCCGCCATGTGGGTGCCTAATGGGAATTAAGGCACAGCATGATGCAGGTAGGGTCCAAACTGATCTTTTTCTGTGTAGGTAAATGATGCACTCAGCAGCAGTTGCCACAGATCCTCACGACTTCTGCTGAGTACAATCGGGGCCCATCTCATATATTTTCATCCCCTTGTATCATACCTGCTCTCAGCTGCCGTTCATAGTGCTGGTATAATTATACTAAGTGATTTCTCATCTTACTCAGTGGCTTATACTTATACCAACCATACAGGTTTTGAGTCCCCCACCTGATGCATAGTGCTGGCCTCATTTGGTGCTGCTCATTACCGAGCTGCCCTATGCATGCATCACAACACTTTGTAATGGTTGTGCAGGGAAAATTATACATCTGCCCAGCATTGGTTTCATCATTGTACATCTGACTTGCAGGCCTAAGGTGGCTCTGGGACTCAACATACTGGTAGCATATGACATGTCCACATCCACACGCATTACATGCAGTACTCAACCATATCTGCAACTGTCGTGCAAATGCAAAATTAAAGACTTTCCATGGGAATGTGAGACTTACCAACCACTGCACCAATCTCAATCCCCTACTGATCTAGCAGATCCTGCTCCTTTGTCACCAGGTCTGCCCATCGATGTTTCAGTTGGTGGTTGTTCCTTCCACTGCTGAAGATCCTTGTGAGTCGGAGGTGCACCTTCCCCCACAGCAGCCGCCGTGCCTCTGTGGGGTAGGCAAGGATTACACAGTGTTAGAAATGGGGTCCTTGATTGGCAGTCAGCTTAACCCCATCCAAGCAAGGACCCTCACTCTAGTCAGGGAAAAGGAGAAACCCACCGGGTTAACTCCCGCTCTCCCCCATGGTAGTTTGGCACAAGCAGAAAGGCTTAACTCAGAAGCAATGTGTAATAGTATTTGAACCAACAGACACACTAATACAATGAAAACACTACAAAATGGACACCACACCAGTTTGGAAAAATAGGGAATATTTATCTAAATCAAACAAGACCAAAATACAACATACACAAGTCAAGATATGAATTTTAAAAGTAAAAAGAGTCTTACTCCATAGAAAGCAATGGAAACGTTGATTTTACACAAAGTAGCTTGTTTGCGTCAAAAATAAAGCTGCACCGGTGAGCATGCATTGGAAAAGTCAGTGAAGCGTCAATTCCTTATTCACAAGTGAGGCAGTGCATAATTTATTTTCCGGTCAGGTAGGCAATGCATCATTTTTCTTCCTCACAAGTGAGTGATGCGTTGATTTCCGGACAGCTCACCTCGAATCCGCATAGGTTCATGATGACTTTGATGGCCAGCGACAATGCATCAGAAATTCGGTCACACGTGTTGGGAAACCACGCTGCATGGGGTTTGCCTCGTCATCAGCAACCGCAAGAGGGTGTTGTGTACTTTCTCCCGCTGTGTCAATCTCCCAGCCGCAATGCATGAAGAAACATTGTGTTTAGCAGTGAAGTGAGTAGTCCGTCGTTTTACAGCCGTGTTGCAGGTGATGCATCGAAAATTTCACCACATGGTGTTCTGTGCGTGAATTTCAGTCCTTGTTTTTGCCAACGTCACCTCTCAAGGGCCCAGGGACTGGATGGGGCACTACTTGGCAGGGCAGGAGTCTCAGCAGAGAGCCCAGCTGCTGGCAGAGGAAGTCTTAGATGGCCTTGAGACTGCAGAACAGGGGGCACGTTCAGTCCAAGCCCTCAGAGATTCTTCTCAAGCAGGGATGCAAAACAAAGTCCAGTCTTTGTCCCCTTTCACAGGCAGAAACAGCAACTGCAGGATAGCCTAACAAAGCACAGTCACCGTCAAGGGCAGCACTGCTCCTCAGCTCTTCTCCTTGGCAGAGGTTCCTCTTGAATCCAGAAGTGATCTTGAAGAAATCTAAAGTCTGGGGTTTTGGGTCCACTACTAATACCCCTTTCTGCCTTTGAAGTAGGCAAACTTCAAAGAAAAATCTATGTTGTTTACAGGATCCTGCTTTGCCCAGGCCTGGTTCCAGACGCACACCAGGGGGTCTGGGACTGCATTGTGTAAAGGCAGGCACAGCCCATTCAGGTGTAAGTGACCACTCCACTTCCCACTCTAGCCCAGATGGTTTATCAGGATATGCAGGCTACACCCCAGCTCCCTTTGTGGTACTATCTAGAGGAGATTCACAAACAGTCCAACTGTCAGTCGGACCATGCAGGCAATAAGCAAACTGGTAGAATCACAGGATGGTTAAAGCAAGAAAATGCCCACTTTCTAAAAGTAGAATTTTCAAACAGACAATTTAAAAACCAACTTCACTAAAATAAGTATTTTTAAATTGTGAGTTCAGAGACACTAAACTCCACATTTCTATCTACTCTCAAAGGGAAACTGCACTTAAAAGATATTTAAAGGCCGACCCCATATTAACCTATGGGAGAGAGATATGCCTTGCAACAGTGAAAAACAAATTTGGCAGTATTTCACTGCTAGGACATTTAAAACACTTCAGTACATATCCCACATTGAACATACATTGCACTCTGCCCGTGGGCTACCGAGGGTCTACCTTAGGAGTGCCCTACATGTATAAAAAGGGAACGTTTGGGCCTGAAAAGAGGGTACACTTGCCAGGTCGAATTGTCAGTTCAAAACTTCACACACAGACACTGCAGTGGCAGGTCTGAGCCATTTTTACAGACCTACTCCTGGGTGGCACAATCAGTGCAGCAGGCACACTAGTAGCATTTGATTTACAGGCCCTGTGTTGTACGTCAGTAGTGATTAGATTAAGCATTAGCAGAAGACATCTTGTATTTAGCAACTATTGTGAACATTTTGCGGAATCCATTTTGTATTCATGGCAGCCATTTTCTCTGCCATGTGCTCGCCATGTGCACTGTCCTACCTTTCTGTTAACTACTCTTGAAAATCTGTCTAGTGACAAGTTATATTTAGCATCTACCACTTTTGCACATGCCCAGTAAGATCTGCAGCTGTTAGTAATCAGTAACAGACAGTAATTTGTCAACTAGTCTTTGAAAACTATTAGCCCCTCCTACCTGTCGACTGTGCATTTCCATATGACCTTATATGTATGTAAGTCTTCAAACATTACTCAAGGGTGCTGTTTGAACTGTAGTACCACATCATGAGGTTTAATAAACTTTGTCTTTTATTTCAGTTTCTGTGCCAACTTCTCCCTATATGGTCTGAGGACTTTGTGCAGCGAAGGGCGAACCCTTGCTGAGGCTTACTTCGATACCTGGGCACCTGTAATGCACTTTACTTGCTAGTAAATAAAAAATGCCAATCATGGATAAACTAATAACCAATACAATTTACACAGAGAGAATATGCATGTTAGCACTGGTTAGCAGTGGTAAAGTGCCCAGAGTCATAAAGCCAACACACAGTGGTCAGAAAAATATGAGGAAGTAGACAAACAGTCTGAGGATGACCATGCAAAAAGGGCCAGGTCTAACGCAGGGGCACCCATTTGCAGCATCACAGGGAGGTAGTGCTGTACAAGCCAGATGACTCTCCCCCAGCTCATTGGCAGACATCTACGGCATCCTCCCCTTCCCAGACATACTGCAAATGTAGTTCAGCCAAAACAAAAAAATAAAGTAAACTTAACACCTAACCCAACTACCCCAACTACTATTCTACCCCAGACAAACACCCCACAATGCAGAGACAAAAACAGTAAAATTACACTACAAAACACAAGTTTAAAGACAACTAAGGACAACACCTACAAGACACAGCACAAGAAACACTACACACACTTCAAAACACACCAATCCACCTACAACACCAGCTCCACACACCCTCACTCAGTCACAGACAATAAGACTGTGAAGTGCACTCATTTTACCATGTTTGGAAGCAGGATATCCTGTTTCATCACTTCCTGTGTGTGTCAGGTTTCCGGTCATGCGTCATTTTTTTTTGACACATGATGGTCATTCGTCATTTCTCTCACCATTAGCTCATACGCTCAGGGACTAGGAATCTTTTAGCGTAGTGGCTTTGTATGGTGTATGTGTATGTCCGAAAATATTAGATGCATCACGGTTATGCATGGATTATACACCATTGTGCGTTTAGAGGCATGTGTATGTGTAATTGCTGCTCAGGGCCCAGGCGTTATTTTACAAAGGTTGCAATATGTAGTTTATGCATTTGCATCATAAATGTTTGAAGCATTACAAAAATGTGTGGATTTCTGCAGTGTAGTCCTTGAGTGCACCCTGATTAACTTAACATGTTACATGGGATGTGCAACAATGTGGTATATGTGATATGGCAACATGTGAGTGAATGCCCAGTACTGTCAATACAGTGACAATGGTATGTTGAACCTAAAAGTTTATTTCTGAGTCTGCTGATTGCGACTACTCGTACCTTGTGCATATGTGCATGTCTAGCTACACTGTGTGCACATACATGCTGGCACATGTGTGCTATTTGTGTACACACGTGAATGTATACTAATTTGTGGGTAGACAACATTGTTATGTCTGAGATACAAATGTACACATCCCTACAACATAATGTATATGGTGGCCTATATCCAACAAATGGTAAAGTATGTGACAAACATGACAGTTTCTACTCACAGTGTTCAGTGGACTTGGACTGCATTGCCATCACGTAAACCCTGCCAATTTTCGTGTGCATTTGTGTCCACTCTGTGGTGTGCTGTTGGATTTTACTTCATGTTGCTCTGCTACAAATTTGCCATTTGGTCACCCATGAATCTAAGTTACAGGAGATGTTGTGTACATGTGTGTTGGTGAAGATTGGTATATGCTGTGTGTGTATTGACATGTGTTTTGCAATATTTGTAACACATGATGACAGTGGTGTGTTCATGGGATGTGACACCTCATACTACTATCTTCCTGCTTGGACACATGTTGACATTTGACAAATGCAGGCGTTGTCACATCAGTGCCACCTATGTTTCCGTATGTCGGAACATATGTGAAGGTCATTTCTTACAGTCACTGATCTTGTGATACCTATGCCCTTCCTATTGTGCTAGGTTGCCTTTTGTTCAGAATCCATACACATTATCATGCCTGTGACATTAATGTGGTACATTTGTGCTGAGATATGTGGCATATATGTGCATGCCATCAACTAGGCACTCACATTTGTACACATCATGTTTGTTATGACTCCCAGAGCTCAGGTGCTTGCACATATGGGACATGTGACATTATTTGATTGCCTTAGTTGTTTCCTTGGGCAGTTTGTTGGGCTTGTACATCTGTTGTGACTTCAATATTGGAAACACTCCAGGGTACAGATGGTGTTGTCTGTCACAGCCTCCTGTCTTGGTGGCATGCAATGGGCAAATATCATAGTGTGCTACTGCCCAAATGACTGGGTTATGTACTGGCCTGCCCATTCTCTCTGTACATATGTGAAATGTTGACATATAGACATTGATGTGTTGTACAGTGAGTATTGGTCTATGTGTGTCCCTTCTCCATGTATTCCTGCACTAACGGTGAGCCATGTATTGTCACCTACATTGCTCCCATTCTTTAGGCTGCTTGCACTTTGTACACATCTTCTACAGCAACATTGTCTGATCATACATGGACATGATGCAACATGTGACTTGTGTAATTGGAAGATGTACACATCTCCTTCTACTGGCTACTTGATAGTTACGGTTCCATTGACTGTATTCATGAGATGTCACGAGTTCCATACACACATGACATTTCTCCTGCCACAGCACTTGTGTTGTCTCCATTGCACCTCCCATGTTGTATGTGCAAATATCTGTGGGTGTCTCAAAGCTGTCCATCCACAACCTCCAATGAACACGGGTATGCATTTCTTGCAGAATGCCACAATCTAAGTAACTTTTTCCATGACTGAATGATATTGAGGTGGAAATTATCTCAGTGCTGTACAGTTCATTTGCCAATTGCTACATATATGGCTAGGTCTACTCACAATCAGATTGGTGTTGTGTCTCAGACATTTTTTCAACAATGCTGAACATAGTAGCACATCCCACACCTGATTGCGATGTTGGAGGCCACAACATGTATGAGACAATTTGTTGCTGGGGATTTCATGCACTTGTTCTGTCATGTTATTGACAATGAGTGGTGTGTATTGCTTTGTGCTGTATAATGTATTTATACACAGCATACTATGTATACATGCAGACACATCAAGAATTGTTGATACTGGGAAACCCGCTGCTACCTAGAACATTCATCTGTACATCAGTCTTCACAGCAGATTTGTGTGCCAAGTGTGCACCTCATGTACATTGTGAATATTAGGCACTTTGCCTACATTCAACCCAGTTAAAAATTTGGTGGTGCATTGTCCCAATAAATCCATGGACCGTTGTTATGGGTCATGTGTTTGGATAGTGATTCTGCACCTATAGCTGATAATCTAGTCAGGCAACTCATTTCGCACTCCACAACCAACCTGTGTGTGCCACACGTGAGGTACAGAACACGATGTGCCCGGATTGTGCCCAGTGGCAGTGCCAGGGCAATATTCCATGGATACACTGTGCAGGCTCAGGGTCTGACATTGGTTACAATCCCTGGACATTTACTGAAGGACCACAGTTAACAATGATGTTCCACCCTTGTGACACATGTACCATGCTGGCAAAGATACTGTCACCCTGAGTTGTGATAGTGTTCTGTTCCTACATAACTTGATAGCCATTTGTTGACAGCCCCTACCTTATGTGTGCCCCCCCCCTTGCATACATCCTGTTATTCATGGTGTTGTGGTGAATGGGCTAGGTATTAGTACCTTGCATACTTGACGGAACAATATATGTAGTGGTGTATGGATCTAGACCTTCCGGGGTCACATGGCCACAAATTGCATGTCACTGATATGTGAGATGTAGCTGTGGACCCTCTTTTTTTTGTGTTCTCATAAATTGTCATCATTAAACTCTGTTCAGGTGCACCAACCTCGAGGGCACAGGAAGCCATATAAACCATCTACGTCCCGCTATGAAACAAATTCCCAACCTAGCCAGGTCAGGGCAAATAATCACTGAACACTGAACATTAAATGGCTCAGAACTTTAAAAGATCCCATATCCGATCTCCAAGCCTCCTAGGTTCTCTTTAATCTACTTCTTTAAAGAAAAGAACAGAACTTCTCCATTCCTTCCAATTTGGGGGGGTGGATGATTTGAGCCCAACCTCTACACACTTCCCTTCTCACAAGTAATATTAAATAAAACACCAACCCTCTTTGATATAAGATAAGATTAAGGGAGGAGGAAGGGAGGAAGGTGGAGGGGGGGCTCAGTATCAATAGATAATACCCCAAATATAATTAACCGAGGGGTCATTTATACCACCAGACCCAGGGAGTTCGAAACTGTCTTACACACCTCTGACCGAAATCCCAGTAGCTTCGGACACAAGGCAACATATGAACATCATCTGCCTCTGAGCTGCCACACCGGTTACATTCTGAAGTTGCGCTACCTCTATTTTTCTTTGTCAGCCTCTGAGGGGTCCAATATGCCCTATGAAGGGTAAAAAGATGATTTCTCCTTAACCACGGAGTACGGTGTGGCAAAAGATACTTGCCATAGCATTTCCAACTCCTCCTGTACATATCTGCTCCATTTCCTATATAGTGGTTGTGATACAGTCTCAACTCTTGATAAAAGATATTGGTACCTTAGCAAGAGTTCTTTCTTTATGTCAGTAAATCGTAAGAGCAGGGTCACAACAACCCAGCCCAGCACCTCAGCCATACTGTCCACAGGGACACTGGAGGCACTCCCTAGGCATGGAGGCAGGAAAAGAAGGGATCCCACTCCGCCATCCAAGAGAGGGAGGGATCCCATTCCACCACCCAAGAGAGAAAAAGATCCTTCTCCACCACACAAGAGAGGGAAGGATCCTACTCCACCACCCAAGAGAGGGAAGGATCCCACTACAACAACCAGGAAAGGGAAGGTTCCCACTACAACAACCAGGAAAGGGAAGGTTCCCACTCCACCAACTAGGAGAGGCAAAAGGTCCCCTCTAATAGCATGGGCAAGGAGCCCTCACCTCCAGCAGGGACACAGCAGCCCTCACCTTCCGCTGGGACTCAGCAGCCCTCACCTCCAGCTGGGACACAGCAGCCTTCACCTCCAGCTGGGACACAGCAGCCCTCAACTCCAACTAGGACACAGCAGCCCTCACCTCAAGCAGGGACACAGCAGCCCTCACCACCAGCAGAGGGCATGTAGGCCACCCTTCAGGGACTGTTGGACACAGAGCCCCCTCCAGAACCAGTGGGCAAGTCCACCAACTCAGAGACTGTGACTTTGCACCCCCAACAAATTGTAATGGGCATGGAGCCCCCTCCAGAACCATTGGGCAAGTCCCACAACTCAGAAACCGTGACCTTGCACTCCCCAGCAAATTGTAAGGGGCATGGAGCCCCCTCCAGAACCAGTGGGCAAGTCCCTCAACTCAGAGACCATGACCTTGCACTCCTCAGCTAATTGTAAGGGGCATGGAGCCCCCTCCAGAACCAGTGAGCAAGTACCACCAACTCAGAGACTGTGACCTTACACTCCCCAGCAAATTGTAATGGGCATGGGGCCCCCTCCAGAATGAGTGGGCAAGTCCCACAACTCAGAGACCATGACCTTGCACTCCTCAGCTAATTGTAAGGGGCATGAAGCCCCCTCCAGAACCAGTGGGCAAGTCCCCCACTTCAGGTGAGGTGCCCCTCATCCCCATTCCCCCTGCAGGTGTCTGGCCATTCACAACATGATGCCCTTGTACAGTGTAGTGCGGATTACATCAGGGAACAAGTTGTGCCTTGGACTGTGCCCTGTGGGCATGTGGGCCTCTTGTACTTTGGACTGGCCATTGGCACTTTCAGAACAGTAAATCAAGTATTGTTTGTCATGTGGACAATATGGTGGCTGCTGGCATGCAATTACAATATAAGTACTGCCTAACTGCTGTCCTTGCATTATTATGACGTGGGTCCTGTGACATTGTTTTTTCTCTGCAGTTGTTTGTGTGTGTGTGGTGTGTGTGTGAATGGTGTGTGTTGTGCATGTGTGTGTCACTCTCCTTTTCCTCCCTCCCTACCTTGTTTGCTAGGTGGCTGCACCCACCATCATCATCTTCGTCGGCGTTGGCGTTCCAGGTGGAGCATGGCATAGAAGAGCATCGGGAAGATTTGCAGTTCCGGTTCCATGGCAGCGTTGTTCTTCTCTGTGTCTCTGATGGTGAGTCTTTTGTCTTCTTTGTTCTGTTTCTGTCAGGCTTTTGATGGCATTGGTACTGCCCCAGAAATCGTGGTGGTTTGCAAGGTCTTAATATGGTGGGTTGCACTTTGTCTTCCGTCTGGCTGTTGATAGCTACCGTCGTGGTCAGTGGTGTTAACACCCTGGCGGTTGGTGTGGTACATTGGCTGTCTATGAGAGTTATCACCGCCATGGTCATAATTTGGTGGTAATTACTGCCAGCCTGTTGGCGGTATTACCGCCACTTTAACAGTCACCGCCAGTGTCATAAAGACCACCTTTGTGTCCTTGTTATTGTAGATGCTGTCTGTAAAAAAGAAGCAGCTATTTCTCTAATGATGGCAAAGTATCTGAGGTTCTTGAACCGGTAATCGTATGTCGTTTGCTGCATGGAAAGCTTATGAGAGTGTGTTTGTAATATAATACATAATCTAATGCGCAGCTGAACCAGAGATGCCATTTCAAATGGTGATGTTTTCTCAAGGATTCTGATATTGATTGTTTGTTTTTTCTTACACAACTTTGATAGATGTTTTTCTTTTGATTTTCCTCTAGCATTCGTATCTTCTTAGATTTCTTTTCAGATTCAGCACTCTCTCTGTTGCAAATAGTAAGCCTTTGGTTACAACCATTAAATCAGACTTCCATCTGGACCCCTGTCCAGCCTCTGTTTTTCATAATGGGATTAATACAATATTCCCTATCATCATGTTCCTTGTGCATCTCCTTTCGTGACTACGACAGTTGATACTTGTGAATGTAAATAATCTTTAGGTGTAACACTTCTGGCAGAGGCCTATGCCCATAGCGGGCTTAAGGGACAGTCACAATAAACAGTGCCAAGGCTTGGCAACAGTTTGTCCCAAGGGTTGAGGGACAGTGGAGGTGTGGAAGTAACACCCTGCCCTCCTTTTGGTGAAGGTGAGAGGTGAAGGGCAAAATGGTATGAATGGCCAGTCAGTCGTTTTGAGTTGTGCCCTCAGGGCACCATGCCCTTGTAAAGTAGGGCTAATGTGGCACCCAGCCACTGCTTTGGGCTGGGCCACTGTCACTGGACTGCAAGTTACCTGTTGTATGAAGAACCAAGGGAACTCCACGTGGATGTAAGCCCACATGCAGCATGGGAGTCAAAAGAGGCAGCTAATGCAGATTAAGGAGTTTGAAAGTCCACCGCTGCGTGGCAGAACTGGTACTTGCCTTGGGGTGCCTCATGGTCGGGTAAGACATTCAGAGAGGTGAAGGGGTGCACAACACAGCACTTCCAGCCCCGGACCACTGTTTTTTCAAACAGTAAAACAGTGAAAACACCACATAATGATACCACACCAGGTTAACCAAATTAGGGTTTAATTTAATGAACAAAACCTGACCAAAAATTCAATAAGTAGAAGTCGAGATAGGATTTAAAAAAATAAATCAACATAATTGTACTGCTTAGAAACATAAAGTTCCAACCAGGGCTATCTGTTTGCACTAGACTGGGTCACAACTGAAAAGTTAGGGAACAGGGATGTAGCGCAGGTTGGATACACAGTCCAGCTTTTGCCCGCCGAAACAGTACCTTGGTTTGGGGTTGCGTAAACATTGAGAACAAGATGCGAGGAGCAAAGGAGGTGATACATCAATCCCAAGGATGTAGATGATGCTTCAGCTCTGAGCCACACAAAGTAGGGGATACTTCAGGAATGGAGGCAATTAGTCACACTGATGGTAATGCAATGTTCTCGTTCCTCTCAGCGATGCGTTGCCATCGCAGGAATGCACCAGTTTGGATTGGCACAACCGTGTCAATGTGTGGATTTTGGCAGATGCAACACTTTATACCCACTTCCAAGGGCCCAGGAACGGATTGGCACCACTTGGCAAGACAGTATTCCCAGGTGGCAGGGTCCAGGTGCCATGGGGGATGAGTTGCAAGTCCTCTGTGACCCTGTTATGACAGAAGAACAGGAGACAAGCCAACAAGCCCTTGGAGTCACTCTGGTTCTGGGTTCAAGTATTGTAGGTCAGTCCTTCCCACCCAGGCAAGTAGGGCACCAGGTCAGTCCATCAATAAAGCGTTTATTCCAGAGTAGCAGTCCAGCAGAGTAGCAGATCTTGTAGCAGCACAGCAGTCCTCCTTCTTGGTAGTGTATCCAGAGGTCCAGAAGTGCACTGAGATGGTAGGATTAGATGTCCTATTCTTACACCCAATGGTGCCTTTGAAATGCGAAGAAGGGCTCTGAAGTGCACAGAGGTCCGGCCCTGGCTCCAGACTCAGTGCTGGGTTCAAACAGTCCTTTTTATGCGATCGTGACACAGTCTATTCAGGTGTTAGTGTAAGGTTGTGGCCATCTCCTCACTCCCATCCTGACCAGAATGGCCCATCAGGATATTGATTGGCCATAAGTCACATCTAGGCTCTCTTTGTGTTTGGTAGTTGACAGGGAATGCACAAGCCCAGCTGTCGCCCCAGCTCAGACGTGCATTAGAGACAGTCTGTAGGCACATAGGGCTAAAAGCAGGAAAACGTCAACTTTCTAAAAGTGGCATTTTCAAAAGTGTAACAAATAAATCTAACTGTACCACTAAACAGGTTTTATCATTAACATTTCATATGTACTAAACATGATGGAGCTACCCCTTCCCAATTAGGAATTACAGTGTAGTAAATGTTATAAGGAATCCCCAATGTTAGCCTTTGAGAGGAGTAGGCCTCATGGTAGTGAACAATGAACGTGGGGAGGTTTCATTACCAGGACATGTAAAACTTAAACGTACACGCCCTTCCTTTTAAATACACAGCACCCAGACCTATGGGCTACCTAGGGCCTAAATTAGGAGTGACTTATATATAATAAAAGGAGAGTTTGAGGCTTGGCAAGGGGTTTTAAATGGCAAGTAGACATGGCAGTGTTACATGGCATTCAGGCAGCAATGACAGGCATGAGACGTGTTGTAAAGTGCTGCTTAAGTGGGTAACATAAGCAGTGCTGCCGGCCCACTAGCAGCATTCAATGTGCAGGCCCTGGTTACATATACCGCATTTTATAAGATACTAAATTAAATCTGCCAATTGGGTATATGCCAGTCAAATCATGTTTTGAAGGAGAGAGCACAAACACATTAGTACTAGTTAGCAGTGGTAAAGTGTGCATAGTCCTAAGGCCAACAACAATTAGTTCAGCAAAAAGAGAAGATAAAAAGGTAAACAGTTTGATGGTGACCTGCAGAGAGGGCCATTTTCAATGCACTACTTTTAAACATATTGGGGGTCATTTTGGAGGAAGCAGCGCCAACAGGCTGGCGGTGCTTCCATGGGGGTTTACGACCGCAGCGGAAGCGCCGCGGTCGCACTGCCAGGACCAGTGGTTTTCCGCCACTTTTGGCCCGGCGGATTTAATCCTCCAGGGCAGCGCTGCTTGCAGCGCTGTCCAGGGGATAATGAGTCCCCCTCCCGCTAGCCTTTTCATGGCGGTATGAACCATGGCATGACATGCTGGCATGGGCAGTGCAGGGGCCACGGCCCCATGGAGCTTTTCACTGTCTGCTGTGCAGACAGTGAAAAGCGCGATGGGTGCAACTGCACCCGTCGCACAGCCGCAACACCGCCGGCTCCATTTGCGGCCCAGCGGGGATCTCATAATAGACCCCGTGGGAGTGCACCCGCATTGGCGGCAGCCCGGCGGTTCAACCAAGGTTGTAATGAGGGCCATTGTCTGTGGGGATAATTATTTACCTGAGCATCTAGTATGTCATTCATTTAAACACATAGGGGGTCATTCCTACCCTGGCGGTCCGAGACCGCCAGGGTAGGGGACCGCGGATGCACCGCCAACAGGCTGGGGGTGCATCCAGGCCCATTCTGACAGCGGCGGTAAAGCCGCGGTCAGAAAAGGGAAACCGGCGGTTTCCCGCCGGTTTTCCCCTGGGCTGCAGAATCCTCCATGGCGGCGCTGCAGGTAGCGCCACCATGGGGATTCTGACCCCCTTCCCGCCAGCCTGGTTCTGGCAGTTTTGACCGCCACAACCAGGCTGGCGGGAAAGGGTGTCGTGGGGCCCCTGGGGGCCCCTGCAGTGCCCATGCCAATGGCATGGGCACTGCAGGGGCCCCCTAACAGGGCCCCACTTAGAATTTCAGTGTCTGCTTAGCAGACACTGAAATTCGCGACGGGTGCTACTGCACCCGTCGCACCCCTTCCACTCCGCCGGCTCCATTCGGAGCCGGCTTCCTCGTGGAAGGGTGTTTCCCGCTGGGCTGGCGGGCGGCCTTTTGGCGGTCGCCCGCCAGCCCAGTGGGAAACCCAGAATGACCGCTGCAGTCTTTTGACCGCGGTACGGTCTTCTGGCGGTTCCCGCTTGGCGGGCGGCTCCCGCCGCCCGCCAAGCTTAGAATCACCCCATAGTAATATTTTTCTCCGGATTCTGTACTAATACATACGTGTATATGGTGTGCATTTTGCCAGTAACACATTCAGCAAAGGCGCTCAATGCTCTCGCTCTTTTCCTAAGCTGTGAATAATTTCACCATAATCCTGTATCTTGAGTGTCACAGAAAGTTGGCACAGAAAAGAAATATATGCCTAACACAAGTGCATGGTTTTGCAACGCACAATCTACCACTTTGAACCAATGTCAATTATAACTGATGTTTTAATATGTGCAATTCTATTTATTGCTATTACTGTAAGGTTTTATGTCCCAGAGGTAAAATTTGTTCAAATCAGTCTCAACCAACATGAGTGAAACTAGTTACAAATATTATGGTGCTAGTTAATGGAATTCGGCTTCATTTGTTGTATTTTAAATTCTCTGAAAACAGTCTTCCATCACATTAAGAGATGTGTCCATTCAAATGATAAATGGAATGTCTGCAAGACCTTGGCTCTGGCCACTTATTTTTATCTTCTTTTTCCATTACCATCTACATGTTGATCTCTCCTGAAATCATCTTCCATTCAATGCAGCTCACAGGGAGGCTTCTACCGCAGTGTTTTCGGGCTGCATCCACTAGTCTTTCCAGTTGATATGCCTGGTACTCCATGATAAATCTATTCAAGCTGGTGGTCTAGTTTCATGACAACTTCTCCCTTCTTGGTTTCCCACAACTATAATACTGCTGATCTCATTATCATTATTGATGTATTCAAAATGTTGCTGTGCGTCATTATTGATGTATTCAAAATGTTGCTGTGTGTTAATGCAATTTTGTGACTCCTACAACCCTGTCACAAAGCCTTCCCTTAAACATTTGCCAAGACATTTGGGGAAACTTTGTGTATCAGTTTGCAGATTTTCATCCCTATGCATTCCTACACATTGTTGTGAATGACTATGGGGCCGAGGCTTGATCCATCTTTAACAAAAAGGTGTGAGACAGCAGATTAAATTGGAAAGCCCCACTACCCAAGCATTCATTCTCAATAACAGAGCATGCCTTTTTCAGGAGAAATAGTTTTCTGCAGCAGAGAAATCTGTCTTCAATTTGTCTTCAGTTATGAGTGGTACTTTCCAATAACTGTTTGTGTGTAAGTGGTATGTAAATAATGCACATTTCCCAACTGTTCAATTTGTTCATCGATTCGTAGCCTCAGATATGAATTCAATTGTAGTCCAGGCAGTGATTTACAAAAGCATTCATGAGTACAGGAAGGAGTGCTACAGGAATACTCCACTATGTACTCTTTAACAACTTTGTGAATCAGCCTCAAAACATCCAACCCCCTACTAGGAAAAGCACACAGAGGGCATAGTGTTTTCTGTTTTTACTTAACATGTAGGATTGTAGGAAAGTGCAGTATTATGCTGTGATGGTGGTTAGGCTTCAATATGCAATGCTCTCACAATACCTAAAGATGGCCCTTTGGATTCACAATAATAAATCCTTAGCTCAGTCCTGGCAGATGGCAAACAGCACTCACGCTTCACTAGAGGAACATGTGTTAAGGATTCAAGAATACCACCATGAATGGAAAGAAATTGCCACGACTCAAAAGAAATCTAATGCCAATTTATAAAAATAAAGCACATTTTTATATAAATTTAGACACCAAAACAAAGTAAGTCAGATACGTATAACTGAAGTTATGGATTTTAGCGTGAAAATAAAGTCAGTACATTTGCAAACTCTCAAACTTTACCATTGCCATCAATGGGAAAAATCACTAGTGATGCTCAGTTACTTGCGGGGTGACCTCGGAGGAACCCACTTGTGTCTAAGGTTGTGCAGGTCCCAGGATAAAGTTGCGATAGTCAGCCAAATGTTATCTGACTCATGAGGTCCAGATGCAGAGGTGTCCTGACTGCCTTTGGTGCTGAACGTGGGAGCAGTGAATGTTGAAAAATTATGCTTGTGGCACTCAGTCTGTTACAGGTCGAGTACGTGGGAACCCATGGGGTTAAAGCTTCTGTGGGTCCCTAGACCAGGATTCACCAGGCAGAACCACACCACCTTGCATGAGCATCTTGGTGGAGAAGTGTGCTTGGCTATCTTTGGTGCTGAACGAAAGCTGCAGTTTCTTGTTTTGCCACTGCAACTGCGCAGGTGAGGAAGCAGATGTAAAAACTTGACAACAGAGTCACAGGTGATGTCGGGTGAAGGTGTGCAGTGTACCCTCGAGTTGCAGCATCATATAGTGATGGTGATGATCGGACTGGCTACCAACAAACCTTGGCAGTGGTAAGGTGGAGGAGAAGATATCTCTCGTTCTAGAGGTCCAGTGGAGAAACATAGCTGGTTGTAATCTGGCAGGGAGCTGTACCACACTTTCCACATTTCACTGGACCACCTGTCTTTGGTTCTGGTAGGTGCTTTTTAAATGTGGTAGGAATGGGACTAGTGTGATTAGTCCTACGGAGTCTGGTCTTGCCTTTGGCTCACAGAGGGTTCCCTCTTGGTGGGGAAAGCAGCCTTTGATCCAGGACGGGCCGCAGTTGAGCAACTCCAGGAAGGCTGCCACAGGTTCAATGTACCACGCCTTTTTTTTTAGTGCTGGTACCTGCTGTCATCAATAGTGGTCCCTTCTTGCCCTATGTTTGCAAGATGTGGCAGATCTACAAATCCTAAATTTAGGGGCATTAGGGGTGTGGGTACAAGTAGCTAATGGGCTACTAGCACCAGCAGCCAATCTGCCCCTGAGGTGACAACATCCTGAGGGTTGTGGCACCTTCTCTACCTAGAACCCTCTATCTTGTCACTTTTCAAGATGGCAGAAGTCTTCCTCTGCTTTATAGACCAGGCTGCCCAACCTAGAGGTGTGACTAGCCTTCTGGGTGTGTATACCTCCAGACTATCTAATTTCCCTGCCTGCCTGGGTGTAAATGTTCCTAGGGGCAGGGGCCTGATGGTGTCCTCCACTGAGGAGTCTACAAAGTCCACCCAAGTTTGGTTTCGGCTTTTTGTGTGTCTCTCAACTTGACCTTGTACTCCTCTGTGGTTAGTCCAGCCACTTATAAGATGGTCTCCTTCATGTGGTGATAAGGTAGCCACTTCCTCATTAAGGATCAGAAGTCTATCTCTTCCCTTCCCAGAGAATACCTCCCAAAGTAGAAAGTCCCAATATTGGTGACCTATCTTTCTCATTTTGCAGGCCCTCCCAAAGACTGAAAGTCATGTATCAATGCCATCACTAAACTGAGGACAACCTCTTTGGGGATCTTAGGGTCAAACTATTCCTCTTTTTTTTCATTAAGGATATTGCTACCACCATCCTCCTTGGACCTAAGGCCCATCCTAAACCCTTCTTTCTACTAAGGCTAGAATCCTTTCCTTGAGTCCCAGCTTCCTCTCCTCTAAAAGGAGTAGGTCAAGCTCATCCTCAAGGTTTGCTACCACCGTAACATTTGGGGGTCTGCAAAATTCTGTCACTTTCCACTTTTGAAGTGAGGTTGCGAAAGGGTGGAGAGTTTTTTTCTTTACCTTCTTCCCCACCTGTTACAGTTTGGGCATGGTCATCATTCCCACCTTCTCTCTCCAAGGTCATCTTCTGAGGTTTGGCACCCTCTTGCTAGTACCAGTTCTTCATAGAAGCAGAGAGGTTTTTCAAGCTCCTTCATTTTATCTGTAACTCTATAGCTAATGCCTCTAACTTTGCACAAGACCCATAGATCACTGATCCTCAGGGCTGGGATGACTGACAGGTCGAGGTTCTTACCAGCCTCCCTGGTGCACTAACCTTTACTTGAAAGTTGGGACCTTTTTAAAATGTTGCAATAACCTTTGAAAACATTTGCCTAACTTTCTAAAAATGTTTTATTTGAACTACAAGAACACTATTGGAATGGGGATTTACAGAGGAACCTAACAACACCAATTCAAAACCTTTTGAAAAAATTCTGAAAAATGACTTTGAGTCTAATGACAATTAACAATTTCTTGTGCACTATAACACTTATGACCAAGTGGTACTGTGAAAGACAAGTTCAGGATCCCACAGCTGCCATCAACGTAGGAAAGTGTAGTATTATGCAGTGTTGCTTGATAAACTTCACTATGTTATACTTTCACAATTCCCAAAAGATGGTCATTTGGATTCACAATAACACATCCTTAGCTCAGTCCTGGTGGTGTGGCAAAGAGCAGTCAGGCTTTACTAGAGGAAAATGTGTTAAGCATTTCAGACTGCCAACATCGATGAGAAGTAATTAACACGATTCAACAGAAATCTGATACCAATTTATAAAGATAAAGCAGATCTTTATATAAATGTAGGGACCAAAACAAAAGTAAGTCAGATATGAATAATCAAAGTTACAGATTTCAGAGGAGTGAAAATTAAATCAGTACATTTACAATCTATTAAACATTACCATTTCGGTGAATGGGAAAAATCACTAGTGATACTCAGTCACTTGCAGGGTGAGTTTGAGGGAACCCACTTGTGGTTAAGGTTGTGCGGGTCCCAGGACCAAGTTGCAACATTCAGACTAATTTTATCTGGCTCATGGGGTCTGGGTGCAGAGGGGTCCTGGCTGTCCTTAGTGCTAAGAGCGGGAGCCATAGGGGGTTGAAAAATGCTACTTGTGATACTCAGATACTTGCAGGTCGAGTTTGTGGGAGCCCACTGGGAGTTAAGCATGTGTGGGCCCCTGGACCAGGATTCAGCAGGCAGAACAACTCCACCTAGCTTGGGCATCTCAGAAGCAGAGGTGGGCTTGGCTATTCTTGGTGCCGAATGGAAGCTGTGGTTTCTGGTTTTACCACTGAGACGGTATGGGTGAGGAAGCTGATGCAAAAACCCAACAAAAGGGCAGCAGATATTGTCAAATGAATGTGTTACAGTGTGCCCTTCAGTTGCAGTAGAAGTAAAGGTAGTGATAACTGGTCTGGCACCAGCAAGCCTTAGAGTGGTAAGGTAGAAAATAAGCTATCTTCCCTTCTGGAGGTCCAGTGGAAAATAGTAGCCGCCTATAACTTTGCAGGGAGCAGGACTACACTTTCCACAATGCACTGGACCAACTGCTCTTGGGCAATCCAAAGGAGGACACAATTGCCAGACCTTCTTTAGTTCTGGTACGTGCTTTTTACCTGCTGTGGGCATGAACCTAGTGCCAATATTCCAAGGGAGTCCGGTATTGCCTTTGGCTCATAAAGGGTTCTCTCTTGCTCGGGGTAGCAGTCTTTGATCCAGGCTAAGCCGCAGTTGAGCAATTCCAGGAAGGTTGCCACAGTTTCAAGGTATTACACCTTTTGTTGGTGCAGGTTCCTGTTGTCAATGATGCTGGTCTGTTCTCACCCTAGGTTCACAAGTCATTTCAGATCTGAGGTTATTATGCATGGGAAGCTCCTTAAATCTTAGATGAAGGGGTTTTAGGGGTGTGGGTGCAAGTAGCCATTGGGCTACTAGCCCCAGAATTTAATCAGCCCCTGAGGTGACCACATCTTGTGGGTTATGGCACCTTATCTGCCCAGAACCTTCTATTTTGCCACTTTGCATGATGGCAGAAGTCTTCCTTACTGTACAGACCAGGCTGCCCACACTAGAGGTATAGCTAGCCTTCTAGGGTGTCTGCTTCCTGACTAACTAATTTTCCCACCTCCCTGTGTGCTTTTGTGCCTGAATGCAGAGGGATAGCTTTGTCCTCCACTGGGGGACAGACTGCTTTCATATCAGAGGCAGTGTGTCCTTTGAAGGTTAACCTCCTTGATGTGGAACTTCACTAACCCTCTGGTGGTCAACCTCTAAGATTGGTCTCTGGGTCCATGCCACATCACCTCAACACAACACAGGTATCATGCTAGGGGTGAAAAACGCACATTGTTCAATCCAATATATGACCCATTTTGGCAGCACTATGGTGGAGCTGGCGACCTCAGGTTTGCCTGAATATCAGCCCATGTTATCCGTTATTGACTTATAGTAGCGTTTAATGGAAAAGGCCACTATAGGGAGATATGGGCTTGCACTTATATGTCCACACCGGTAATATAAGACACCCTCCCTTCTGGGCTCAGGAGGCCTACCTTAGGGGCGACTGACCTATATTAAACATAGTGCTTGGACTGTGCCACACATGGTGTGGGCTCAGTTGAGCTTGAGCAGTGTACACTGCTCTTGCAGTCTGCAATGGCAGGCCTGCTGTTAGTAGTTCATTTACCTCACTCAGGGTGCCACAAACAGTGGTTCAGGCCCTGGTGATACCTCTAACACCATTTCCCTAGGTACCACTGGTTCCATATACTTTGGACTTACACTTCATATGTTTTGATTATGATAGGGAGATTGGCTAAGATGGTTCATCTGGTGTTCTTTTTGAAACATCCAGGCTTCCACTTGGTAGTCCCTTAATTCCTTTTCTCTGTACTCAGTCAAAACTTTCACTAGAGAAGCTTTGGGCCTGATTTAGATCCTGGTGGAGGGGTATTCTCTGTCACAAAAGTGACGGATATCCCGTCCACCGTATTATGATCCCATTATATCCTATGAAGATCAGGACACAGCAGACAGGATATACGACACACTTTTGATGGAGTATTCCATTCACCAGGTTCTAAATCGGGCCCTTTGTTTGGGTTTTCTGTTTCCAACAGAGGAAACTGACTGTATTCTTTTCCTCATATTAAGAGTATACTATCCTGATTGGGAGTGAAAGAAGAAACCAACCGTTCCCACTTTGTAAGAAAGTTAGCGCAATTGATATGCTAATTTTTGAAAAGGCCACCCAATAAGTTACTTCGTTGAGGCATTCATTGAATTTAAAACATCTTACCAATGCCACAGCATTTTGCATCCAGAAATGGGCCATTAAAGTATATGTAATCTACAGACTGAAATACCCTCCACTTGCTCCCCAAATTATACTGGGATTTCTAGTTTTACTGGACTTTGTTCATACATTTTACCAATTTACCCAGCATTTTACCAATGTGATTTTTCATGTTGGATGTATTTTCTTATACATATTTCCACATTGCTCACTTTGTTCCTTTTAGTCCTGACCATCTGTTATACCTCCGTAAAATAATTGTTGTTCAGAGATTTTCATTTTTGATTTGTGTTTTTGGATAATTTGAGAAGTAATTTAGCTTTGGTAGACATTGCCAATATGGGCTAATTGTTTCTGGATGACATTTTTTAAAATGGCAGCTGTGTTGCAGTGATGATGTAATATTTCAGGAACCATGCAGCCTATATACTTTATTTTGGTGTCAAAATGTAGATTTGGGGGGTCAAGTCATCTTATAGATATTGGTAATTTATTTTAAAATTGTTTTTGTTTCAGGTTTTCAGTTGATTCACACTTTTAAACATGACTGAAGCAGGTGGTAGCAGAGGATCTTTACCTCCTGACAGAGTGTTGTTAACTGCAAAATTTGAGGACTCCTTCTACAAAGAAAAATGTGTCATATTCCAATCTATTTTTTTTAAAAGCTCACTTCAACTGCGGCTGAACAGAAGAGAGTTTGAGATGCTGTACAAATAGGGCAAGATGAAAAGATTGAAACCGATGGGTGTAGAGGATCAAATATTTTATCATTGTAACAACAAGTTCTACAAGTTGTATACAATGGTAAAATGGCTGGAACAAATTTGTCAAAAAATAGCAGAAACCAGTGAATGACAACAAGAATCCGAGTCTTCTGAAAAAGCGACGGCAACCAAACCTTATTCCAATCCACTTAGAAGATCGATGGCTACCCCTTGTCGACCTCCAACAATTGATCAGAAAGCAGAGGATCTCCAATGTGTTATCTGTGGTTGAGCCAGAACATAGGTCAAAGAGATTGATGAAAGAACAAAGAACAGACCTGTGAGTCTCAAAGGGCAAACACATTTTTATCTGCAGCTAGTTTCTTCCAAGGTGAAGTTTTCGAATGAGTAACTGATCTAAACAGAGAGGTGAATGTATTTGTCATGGATTTGTATGCCCACCCAAACTGCATGCATGCATAAATTTGAAAATATGAATGCACAGTGAGCTTCCAGCAGCAATGTAACCACCAGCCTTCGGTTAAGTTTACACTCTTTGAAAAGCAAATTAAGTTTTAAAGCCACTCTTGAGTGCTGACTACTGGATCACACTCAGTGAGATCAGAGAAATGAAGGTGAACATTAATGAAACTGTATTGATCCGTAATAATGAAATTAGGATTTTTCAAGTGAGAATGTACAATGACAGAGTTAGTGTTTTTCAGTCTAACAAAAAAAGAGCCACTTATGGTGTTCTCCACTGATTTGACTCCTGAAGTTTTCTGCTGCCAAAATAAGATCCCAGGATTCAGTAAAATATGCAGGAATCATTTTAAGAAACATCCTGAAAGATTTAGATTTTGGACCTAATGACAGATTTTGTGATGCCTGGGATCTCCGCAAATTGGAGTCAACAAGAATGGCTGAAGTTGTCGCAACATATTTTATATTATTTAATATCACCAAAGCAAAACTGTTACAAACTAAAGTTCTGAAATTCAGAAGAGAAGCCAACAACATTGATGATAGTTTTGAAGATGTAAGCGAAGAAGTGGAAGACAAACCCATGAACCTACAGGCTTATGCTGTGCAAATGTACTGTCTTTTCTAAATCATGGTTTATGAATTATATTACAGCTAAAAAAAAGAACACTCTGCTGCACATGATGACTGCCCACCAATCTATGACAAGTGCAAAAGTAGAGAGCTAATCACTTCTATGAATAGGATTACTGTATCAACAAGTTATAATGAAATAGTATGAAGCGGAAACTGGTTATCAGCTCATGCTGTAAATCTTTGTGAATCTAACAGAAAACCACTTCCAAGTCACTTCACCAAGAAAGGATTTACAATTGCTGATCTTGATAATTTTGAATATGAAGACAGCACTTCTTTTTCTGGAACATCCAACACACTTAATACTGCCATGGTGATTTTTCAAGACTACCAGTGAAGTAGCTGCTAGAACACAAGCTTTGTCAGCTGCAGGCACTATCAATAAAGCTGCAAACTTATAACCCAGTTTCCTTCCCAGCATATGCAAAATCACTGCAGGCATCAACATGTCCCAGTCTACCAGAAAGTTTAAAGGTGGCTGAGGACATGGATCTTCTTCTACCTGAGGCTGCGGTCCGCAAAGCTGATTTATCTGAATTTATCATATCACTTATTTGGTTCAGACTGAAGGATAAAAAAAGTCAGTTCCTCTGTGGGCTGGAACTCATGCTCTGACCTACCAGAATACCGTCCCACTGAAGCAGGTTGAATTTTTATCAGTAATACTATCTCCAGTGACACACTCGCCACAGTATACACAGCAAATAAATTACAAAATGTGCATGCTCAGCTTGAAGACCAGCCTATCTGGGCAATTTTCTGCAATGAGGGTGTTTTCTGTATTGTAGCTGACATTTCTATGGGCAGTGCAGTAGAGTTTGATGATCTTTACCCAATGATGGGCGTTTTCCAGAATGACAAAAGTTGTTCTGCAGTGTGTAGGAAGTTATCTCAATGGATGTGGCATAAACAATGTTCTTATTGAGGCTGAAGTCTTTAGAAGAAAAACAGTCCAGTCAGTATTGAGCAGAACTCATTATGTTTGTTTGTTACAAGGTATGCACATCATACCTGAGGCTATAGAAACATTGCGTTGGAATGCTTTCTGGAACAAGAATGACAAATTAGGTTTTGCATATCTTATCTCAGAAGTGAACAAGGCACATGGCGCACCTCATTCAAAAGACTTAGGCCCTCATTATGACATTGGTAGTAAATCCTGCTTACCGCTGCGGTGACGGCCACCAACATACTGTAGCGGGAGCGAACATCCGTTCGCCATATTATGGCAGACACACTAAACCTCCAAAATACTGCCACAAACACAAATCCGCCAGAACAAAGGTTAGTGGTAAACTGTCAGTACGAACACCCACACAGGCACACCAACAAAACAACGCCCTCCACATTATGACACACGAATCACCACAGTGGCCATTCAACGGCGATAAACCATAGGCGGTACACACCGGCGCAGTCAGAATGGCCACCCAAATACAAAACAACACAGCATTGGCCAATACCAAAAACACACACCTAAGACAAATACACGTAACACACTCACCCACCAACAGCACAATAAAATAAACACCCACATTACCCACAACACTTTACCAACATGAAAAATAGCCACGAGACAGACACTCAAATCACAGACACAACTACACACACCACTAACACCCAGTCATCCGTCATGCACGCCACACTCCAACACATTATTCAACACGCACTGCACAACACACACCACACAACACTCATGTCCCCACAAAGGCACCCAGTTTCACAGATGAGGAGTTGCGGGTCATGGTGGAGGAAATAGTCAGGGTAGAGCCACAGCTGTTTGGAGCACAGGTACAGCAAATATCCATTGCAAGGAAGATAGAGCTATGGCGGAGAATTGTGGACCGGGTGAACACCGTGAGACAGCATCCAAGAACAAGGGACGACATCAGGAAGAGGTGGAATGACCTCTGGGGAAGGTACGTTCCATGGCAGCAAGGCACCAGCTCACCATCCAGAGAACTGGCGGTGGACCCCTACCTCCTCCCCACAGCTGACAGCATGGGAGGAGCAAGTCTTGGCAATGCTGCATCCTGAGGGACTTACTGGAGTAGCCAGAGGACTAGACACTGGCGAGTCAAAATTTACTGCCTATCACTCCACTCTATCCCACACAGTGCACCGATATATATGACTAACCACTATGCCAATCCTGCATGCCACACCCACTGCATGCACAGCCGTCCCAGCCCTGCATGTACACCCACCACCTATGCATGCACAGCATGGAGAACTAACAATCAGACGATACTTCACCATATACAACCAAAGGTGGCATGGCAACAGCAACGATATAAGGGAAGCTAGGGATGTACAATATGTCACCGGCATGAAGCATAATATATCACTCACATCCCAGAAGGTGCCCCAGCCAATCCCAGCAGCATGGGGGTGCCACAGCTTTCCAGTCCCCCAACAGAAGATGTCCCCAGTGATGACAGTGACTCTGGACATCTGGATCTGGTTAAACTTCCTGGCCCATCAGGGGCCACTGGTTAGTCAGCCACCCCAGCCCACTCTCAGTTCACCACAGAGCCTCTTCCCTCAGTTTCCAACACCACAGCATCTACCCAACATCCCCATACCTCTGTCGCCAGGACACATCAATCAGAAGTGTGCCTACCTGTGCAGGAACCACAGTCCACACGTCACAGGCAAGACAATCAGGGTACTAGGGTCAGTGGCAGCGGGCACACCATTAAGGGGACACAGGCAGAGGGGGACAGGGACATTGGGAGGACAGCTGTGCACCAGGGGAGGACAGGCTCAGGGAACAGACTGTCCTAGAGGGAATCACTAAGGTCCTGGGGCTTACCAACAATCCCGGGACAAGATGGGACAGATTCTTTACAATATGCAGGAGAACCAGTGGTTGCAGGAGGTACACCATCAGGAGATCAGGAAAGATTTGCAGGCCATCAACACCACCATGGTCTCCATAGCAGAGGTACTCGCTGACATGGCCAACATAATGAAGAAATATACAGAAAATCAGTGAGCCCTTTCCACTAGCCAGTCAACTGAACAGCCCACCACATCTGCTGCAGCTAGTGGACAGGAGGCCCTGCCACAGGACCCACAGGCCATCAGTACCCTTCCCCCTACAGAAGGTGGATCACCCTGCAAATGTTCCCTGCAACTCACACAGATGCCAGAGACACTTGCCAAGACCAAGACCACTGCCAGGAAATGAGACCCTCCTGAATGTCCCCCTTGTGTCCCACTCTGTCACCTTGTCCATTATGAACTACCCTTTTGCTCCCCTTCCTATGGCTCCTTGGACACTAGACCTGTGCTACAAACAGACTGGACCAATACCCTGGACTTACCTCTACCATCACCCCATTCCATTGCACTATTCCGTCTATATATTTCACTACAATAAACACCCTTGAACACAACTTGAGTGATAATGCTTTATGTGAAGAAAATGTGCAATTATGGTAACAGTTACATCTTGTGCAAATGACCTGAACTCTGTGATAGCATACAAATAATGACCTGTAGTCATCACATCAGTACACAGTAGTTATACCACCATCTTCAAAATGATAAGGCATAGGTTACAGTCGCTTGAGATGCAACTGAATTGACTACCATCATGTTAGAGCCACACTGAAAGGATAAATAATCAGAGGAATAGTCAGTTTCACTGTCTCACCTGTGTGTCATTGGAAGTACTGCTGTATAACTGATGTTCTGTTGTCCACATCCTCATCCTCACTGTCCTCAGGGTCCACTGCTGCCACAGGGCCATTTCCAATATACTCCTCCTGCAGATAAGGAACATGTTGTCTGAGGGCCAGGTTGTGTAACATGCAGCATTCTACAACTATCTGGTCAAACCTTCTCAGGGGAGTAGCACAGGGATCCACCTGTCAGATGGAGGCATCTGAACCTGGCCTTCAGGAGGCCGAAGGTACGTTCTATGATCCACCTGGTTTGCCCATGTGCATTCTATACCAATTCTCAGCCCGTGTCCTGGCATTCCTCACAGGGGTCAGGAGCCACGACAGGTTTGGGTAGCCAGAGTCACCTGCAAGTATTGATGGACAAACATTGGCCTTACACAATGGTATGGGGGATGACTCCTGAAGGCATACACTGACATACAGTGGGTGGGGACTCTGGCTCACTGACTACCCACACCCTGTGCCTCTGTAGTTGTGCCATCACATTTGGGATGCTGCTATTCCTCAGGACTAAGCCGTCATGCACCAACCCAGGATACATGGCAATGACATGGGAGATGTACTGGTCAGCCAGGCACACCATTTGCACATTGAGTGAGTGGAAACTCTTCTGATTCCTGAATACCTGTTCATTGTGCTAGGGGAGGACAAATGTAATATGTGTTCCATCTATTGCCCCAATAATATTTGGTACATGTCCCATTGCATAGAATCCAGCCTTCACAGTGGCCAAATCTTCCACCTGGGGGATAGCGATGTAGCTGCACATGTGTTTGACCAAGGAAGACAAAAATTCAAAACAACACAGCATTGGCCAATACCAAAAACACACACCTGACACAAATACACGTACCACACTCACCCACCAACAGCACTATAAAACAAACACCCACAATACCTGGGAGAAAGCGATGTAGCTGCACATGTGTTTGACCAAGGCAGATAAAACCGTTGCCAACACTATTGAGAACATTGGTTGGGACATCCCTGCTGCCAAGCTCACTGTGACTTGGAAAGAACCAGTTTCGAGGAAATGCAGCACTGATAAAACTTTTACAAGAGGGGGATCCCAGTGGGAAGACAGCTAGCCAATATCAGATCAGGCTCCAATTGATTACTCATCTCTGTGATTGTGGTCCTGTCCAGTCTATAGGTGAGTATTATGTGCCTGTTCGCCAGTGCAGCCAAGTCCACAAGGGGTCTGTACACCGGCTCTTGTCTCCTCCTCCTACTTCTCCTCCGCAGTGGTAGGTATCTAAGGGACACAAGAGTAAGTAGGGTGTCACAATCTGAACAATGGAACCACCACTTCAGTGTACCTAGAGCATTTATGTAATCGGACAATGTGAATGGCAATGTAGGTGCAATTTGTAGCAGTTACACAATTAACTATTTCTGAATGTTGTCCACCACCATAAAATGGTGACCCCCTGTCCTGTAAGTATGGACAGGTGGAAGTGATGTAACTCCACCGGCGTTGGGTGTCATGGTGGAAGGCGGTCTTGCATCGCAGTGCTATTCCTCATTGGCAAAAATGGGGGTCTATGGAGTACAGTGTCCAATGGGGATGCCCGGCGGCGGTGACAATGTACACCGCCGCGGATGTGACCGCCATTTTATGTCTAAATCCTCATTTGATTCCTGACTTTCACAGGACAACACCTACACCGCGTGTGCTGCTGTGACCTGTGTCTGTATCCTGCCATGGCCCATGTAACAGGAGAAAGGGCCCCCGCCTTCACTTCAGAGGAGTTAAAGC
Source organism: Pleurodeles waltl (assembly GCF_031143425.1). Classification (NCBI taxonomy): domain Eukaryota; kingdom Metazoa; phylum Chordata; class Amphibia; order Caudata; family Salamandridae; genus Pleurodeles; species Pleurodeles waltl. The sequence continues at coordinate 380,647,183 of NC_090449.1, forward strand.
ACCTTGTGGATGGGGTCCTACCCTTGTATGGACAGCTGTATGTGCCTCCAGACCAACAGGTGAGTACACCATGGACATAATGCATGTGACAAGGTTGCATGGAGGTGTGTGTGCTAACAGTGTGTAATTTGGGTGAGGGTATGTCTGGTGGTAGTGTACATACTGTGCTCCAGGTAAAGTGTGTGCCAATGGAGAAGGAAATATTATTTTGGGCCATATGTGTGACAGGCTGGATTGTATGGTTAATGGTGTCCTCCTGTCTGTATTATCTCTGCAGATCAGCGCCTTTCAGAAGAAGGAATTGTGGCATGCCATCGCCAAGGATGTGCGGACCCTGGGGGTCTATATCAGGCAGAGCACCCACTGTAGGAAAAGGTGGGAAGAACTGAGACGCTGGGCCCGGAACACCGCGGGGCCCAGCTGGGGATGGCCTCCCAATGAGGGCAGGGTACCCATCGGTACCTGACCACCCTGATGGCCTGCACACTGGAAGTGGCCTACCCAGAGCTAGATGGGCACTTGAGGGCAGCACAGCAGAATGCAACAAGGGGGTGAGTACAGTGAGCGTGACAACAATTATTTTTGGGTGGCATGGGATCCTGGTGGTGGGTTTCAATTAGTGGGTGCCCCCTAATGCCAGCTCTGCCATTGCTGTATGATCCAGCTAAAGGTAAATGGGTGTTTAGCAAAATCTGGTAACCTAGATAGGTAGCATTCCATGGCAGACTGGGTTCAGTGGGTCCCAGGAGGGGTGCAGTTTGCAGTGGTTGGCTCTCATCTTGCTGTGGCACTTAGCCAATGTAATGCCAGAACGATGTAAAGTGCTCAATCCTGATCCCTGTGTGTGATGGTAATGTGTATGCCAAATGTGGTGTTGTTTCTGTAATTAACCCAGTGCTCCCTTTCTCTCTCTCCCATTATCTTCTATCATCCTGTCTATGTGTGCATTAGCATCATCTGGCGGAGGAGCAGGGGCACTGGGGGCTGAGGGAGCTGCATCCCACAGGACCCAGGAGGCAGAGTGACAACACGGACTCTGATTCCTCCTCTGATGGAAGCTCCCTGGTGATGGCAGACACCTCTGGAACTACCCCAGCTACAGGTACAGCCGCCACCTACCTTACCAGCACTACCCCCACTGAGTTGCCCATGCCCGTTCACCCAGGAGGGTGGGCATCTCCTTCGCCCCAGGCCCCTCAGGCCCTGCCCCAGTGAGCCCTGCTGCCCTGAGTGAGGAGGCTATTGACCTCCTGAGATCCATCTCTGGAGGGCAGTCAACCATAATGAATGCCATCCAAGGGCTGGCATCACAGAGATAGCAATGAAATGCATACCTGTAGGTCATCCACAATGGGTTGGCGCCCTACAGAGATCGTTTCAGGCTCCGGCCTCCTCTCTGATGGCAGCCAGGGTCCCTGTTCCTTCCGTCACCCCTTCAACTACCACTTCCCAGTCCCAGTCTCCTCAATCCCAAGCCATCCAAGGCACAGATAAAGAAAAGCATGCACACAAACCATCACACATGAGTAGAACAGTCAAACAAAGGCAGCATACCTCAGGTCACATGCACTCACACAAACAAAAGACACTTGAACACACAACCACATCCACTCCCTACACTGTCTCACCCTCCTCATCCTCCTCCTCCTCTCTCACCGTCACATCCACACTCACACCTGCATGCACTGCATCAACAGCCACCATCACCACATCATGCAGCATACAGGACTCACTTGCAGGCATCTCCACAACATCCATCCACCCGTCCCCTTTGTCCTCTCCCACCCTGTCTGCCCCCTCCTAAGAGACACAAATGCACACACACAGACACCAGACATCCATCTACCTCACACACGCACACTGTCCATACACCTACACCTAAGTCCAGCTGATGTACACCTCCGACAACCACTCCCTCAACCTCCACTCCCATCCCTCCTCCCACATCCTACCTGAACACCCCTCAGAAGCTTTTCCTTGCATGTCTTGACCTCTTCCCTCCCCCTCAACCCCTGTCCTGCCCGTAAGAGCAGGGTTCCAACAACCCAGCCCAGCACCATAGCACCTCAGCCCCTCAGCCAAACAGTCTGCCACTGCTCCCATCAAATTATCAGCTGCTGGCACAAAGGGGCCCCAGAGTGTAATGGCTGCCATTCCTACTGAGAGCACACCTCTGTCTCAGAAAGGGAGGACTGGGTGGTGAAAAGCAAGGGACGTGAGTCAGGAACAGTGGCGGCACCTCCTAGTCCTTGAAACAAGGACACAAGTGACATGTCTAAGGCCATGGGGACCCATCACAAGGGGAAGCACATGGATCCCCCTCCACAAGCAAAGAAAGTGAAGGTTCCCACTCCCCCACCAATGAAAGTGAAGGTTCCTACTCAACCACCAATGAAAGGAAAGAGGCCCACTCAACCACCTATGAAAGTCAAGAGGTGCAACTCCAGCAGCAGAGGGCAAGGAGCCTCCACCTCCAGCAGAGACACAGCAGCCCTCACCTCCAGCAGAGGGCAGGGAGCCCCCACCTCCAGCAGAAACACAGCAGCCACCACCTCCAGCAGAGACACATTAGTCCTCACCTCCAGCAGAGACACAGCGGCCCTCAGCTCCAGCAGAGGGCAGGGAGCCCCCACCTCCAGCAGTAACACAGCAACCCTCACCTCCAGCAGAGACTCAGCATCCCTGACCTCCAGCAGAGACACAGCAGCCGTAACCTCCAGCCGAAGGCAGGGAGCCCCCACCTCAAGCAGAAACACAGCAGCCCTCACCTCCATTAGAGACACAGCAGTCCTCCCCTTCAGCAGAGACACAGCAGCGCTTACCTCCAGCAGAGACACAGCAGCCCTCACCTCCAACAGAGGACATGTAGGGCACCCTCGAGGGACTGTTGTATCAGGAGCCCCCTCCAGAACCAGTGGGCTAGTTACCCCACTTCGGTGACTGTAGCCTTGCACTCCCCAGCAAAGACAAATGGGCATGGAGCCTCCTCCACAACCAGTGGGCAAGTTCCTCACTTCAGTGTCTGTGGCCTTGCACTCACCAGCAAAGACAAATGGGCATGGAGCCCCCTCCAGAACCAAGGGGCAAGTTCCCCACTTCAGTGACTGTGAGCTTGCACTCCCCAGCAAAGACAAATGGACATGGAACCCCCTCCAGAACCAGTGGCAAGTTCCCTACTTCAGCTGAGGTGCACCCTACCCCTCCCCCCTTCCCCCTGAGGTGCCTGCCCATTTCCAACATGATACTCCTGAACAGTGGATTCTGGAAGTTGTCAGGAGTCACGTTGAGCCTTGGACTGTGCCCTCTGGCCATGTGGCCCTTTTGTACCTTGGACTGGCCATTGACCCATTCTGAACATTGTCGCTGCCTTTGGAAACTAATGGACAATATGGTGGCTGTTGTCATCAAATTACAGTGTTTGCTGATTCTCATAGTTGTCCTTGTTTTATTTTGTCCTGTGAGATTGGTTTAACTCTGCAGCCGGTTCTGTATATGGTATGTGTGTGAATGATGTGTTGTGCATGTGTGTGTCACTCTTCTTTTCCTCCCTCCCTCCCTTGTGTGCTAGGTGGCTGTACTCACCATCGTCGTCTTTGTCGGCAATGGTGTTTCATGAGGGCCATGGCGTAGAACAGCATCGGGAAGACTTGAAGTTTCGGTTCCATGGCGGCAGTGGAGTCCTCTAGGTACCTGTTGGAGAGTCTTTCGTATACTGTGTTCTGTTTCCCCCAGGCTTTTGATGGCGTTGGTACCACCCCGGAAATCATGGCGGTTTGCTATGTCATATTATGCTGGGTGGTACCTTGGCTTCCGCGTGGCTCTTGATGGCTACCACCGTGGTCACTGATGTTAACTCCCTGGCAGTTGTTGTGGTGCATTGGCTGTCTGTGGGAGGTATCACCACCATGGTCATAATTTGGTAGTATTTACTGCCAGCCTGTTGGCAGTATTACCACCACTTTATCACTCACCACCATTGTCATAATGACCACCTATATGTAAGGTCTCTTATACCCTAGGAGAAACAGAAAAAATAAGTATTAAAGAGAGAGGGGGATAAAGAAAGGCGAGGACTAAAAAGAAGAAACGAGGATACAGGATCATAAACGCGATTGATTATAGGTCCTTGAACGTTCAAGAAGGGTTAATGTTTTGTATGTATATATCTAATTTTGACCAGACAAGACGAGAGGATTTAAAGTAGCATTGTGGATTGAGTTATCCACTTTCTTAATAAAACAGACTCATGCCCACCATGTGTGATAGGAAATGTTATTTTAGTTTTTCCAGGTTGAGAGTATGGTCTTCATACCTATGGAGAGCAAAATGTTAATAATGAAGCAATCCCAACTAGATAAAGACTTAACCAAAGAACTGTTGGAACAGACATTTATACCCAATGTGAATATTAAATGAGTTAGTGACAATTTAATATAACAAAGTTAGATAGTGTACACTGTGTACAATTTGATAAAAGCTGTATATGTTTACAATAAAAATGTAAATGTTCTAAAACACCTAGAGGATGCTCACAGTGCCAGCAAGCAGTTGCTAGCAAGAGCCCTTGTTTGTGTAATTTCTCAGCAGTCAAATAAGGTCTATGAGCAGTTCAAACTTATATTGTTTTATAAGGGGGGAGATTTTGTGATGCAAAAGAGAATGCTATATATTTTCCCATGACTTGGAGAGAATGGATCCAATATTATATTTGGAACAAGAATCCTCCCATACCTATTGGAGCTGATTCATCTCTGGTTTGAAAATGTTTTGTTAGGTTTTATAGGCATTATGAGTCTTAGACAAGAGTTTCTCAAGACATGTAAGCATAATAACTACACTTCTGTTGTTTACTAGACCATAGACTTTTGTCTCATGCGGTAGCACCACATAACTAATCACACCAATAAGAGTGTTTCATTTGATCAAGAAACTAGTGGATTGTTTCACCAATACATTTATGGCTATAGACCTGCAGCTAAACTTGGCTGCATTTGTGCCTGCTAGATAGTCACAAAGTTTTTCCTAAGAGGTCAAAACCCCGAAAAAGGGTGGAATTATGGCATCACAAGGCATAGTCAGTTTTGTGGATTTATGAATACCCACAAGTCATAATTATCAAGCTATGCAAGGCCACCTTAAGGTGGCTTTGCATGGCTTTATATATCTGGAGTAATGAAAAGCAGCAAAAGTCGCTGTGTTGCATTACTCTGCCCTGGGAAAATGTTCCATCGGTGTTTCCGTGCAACTCCCTTTGATTTTGATGCATTCCCAGCTTTACAGGGCTTCCTTCCATTATGCTACGGAGTGGGTCGTGCTATGACCTACGGGATACGTGGGAGCACTGATGTAGTCTTGTCAATGTGAATCACAGGAGGGAAAGGAGTGGTTGGGTCTTGGGTGAGTTAAAAATACCTGTCTCCTAGTAATTCCAATGATTTACTAGATCTCTTGGAGGCGGTATGATTAAAAAGGGGCTGCAGAAGTGGGGGATGTAATGTACACGGGAAGAAACCCAATGATGAAGCATGCCACCAAGGGGTACCCCTGGTGGGTGAGGGTTTTTCTAACAGGAATATCCTTTTTCCTATTCATCCTGTGGTAGTTCTTTTAGCTGGCCTCTTTTGTAATGTTAGTAAACCAAGGGTCATGCAGTGCTTGGATATCCTCCCTCAGTGCCTGGATACCCTCACAGGTGACAAGCAGCTCTCTAAAAGTCCACCTTACATTACATTACATTACAATGCAAGGCAGCACAATGTGCTGTCTTGTGTCACTCTGCATTGGAAAGGGATTCCCATGGATCTGTGGATGGATTTTGGTGAATTCACAGATTTACTGAGAATAGTTAACCTGGTAATGCTTCAAAATGGTATGCTTTCCCAACAAATGCGTAACAAGGAGAAATATTTTAATTTCTCCTCATTATTTCCTTTTTCTTAGTGTGCTGCATTCTGCAGCTCACATAGAAAGATGAAAATGCCTCTTAGAATTTTTTTTTTGCAGGAAGGTATCACTTTCTGCACAGAAACAATGCTGCTGGTAACGCATGCATTATAGAGGAAGTGTGCCTGCATTGGCACTAGGCAACACCCAGTGTGCCAGAACAGGGCAAAAGCAGGAATGCGTCATATCTTAGTAATTATGGAGATTTCCTGCTCTCTCCCTGGCACAGAGTGCAGATCAGCAAGTTGCCCTGCTGCATTGTGTGGCATGCCATTTTAGCAAAGCTGGGCCCAAGAGAGAGTGAGTGGCGCCTGGCTACTGGTGTTCGTGTCCTGTAGCATTAATTGTTATTTTCTTTGCACAAAATGCATTCTTGGGGCCATTTTGGATGAGAGATTGCAATGTTCACTAAGAAAATAGTGCTAAAGGCTGGATCATGCTTATTAGGGTAATTATGCATAATTATGTGTAATTTTGTGGTAATTATGAATAATTACGCTAGGCAGAATTATGCCAGTTTTGCTCATCCCTAAAAAAGACAAGCTGATTCTGGGGTCTCCTGCTTGGGTTTACAGATATTTTGTGCACCAGATGACAGCAGATTTTGATTGTTTTTGTCCAGTATATACTGTGCAACATTTCCCAGGTTTTTCATTGTGATAGCTGCACTGGGCAAACAGCCCAGCTTAGTGTGTTGTAAATCCTACTTGCAATTCCAAGTCAGACGAAAGGCTGCTTCTGCCAAATGGGAATTGCTGAGGCTCATAGAGTAAGGTCTAAAATAGTCATATGTGAAAGACATGCAGAAGCAAGTTAAAACGGTTTAAACATATATAATAACCCTGCTGCCATTAGTAAGGCACCTCGTGTAGGGAAACTGGAAAGAAGAATTCACCACAAGACTTCCCTTGTAGTTTATGTTATGGATGTCTCTCATCCTGAGCCACAAATGTGAACACCACATTGTAAACCTTGTTATTCACTGCTGCAATGTAGCCACAATGTGCAATAAAATGTGTTTCTCACTGTTGTAGGATCCTCTGATTGGGCTGGCTAAGAGCCTATCAGTTGTGTTCTGGTTCTCTCCTCCCATAGAGGTCAGACAGCACAGCTTTGAAAGCAGAAGGGTAAGGATGGCACAGAGGGTGGTGGGTGTAGGTGACTGGAAACCAGGCATTTCTTATATATTTTAAATTACATATTTAATGTCATACTTACATTATGTTTATATTAATGTATTAATATATTCCGGCCACGGCAATTCTAATATTCCTTTGCCTCCACATAACAGTCGAAAGCATGAGGAGATATTTGGGGCAATGCATATCATAAATGTATAGATGCATATAAAGTGACTTACAAAGTTCTTTTTTGCCTTGGGGTTCCGATGACACCACAGACAACTCAAGCTTTGCTTTCACTGTCTATTTGATGTCACTCAGTGAAAAACAACTCTGTAACTTAGTTATGCATCTATGATACTATGGCCCATATTTATGGTTGGTTTGCGCTGCCTTAGCATAATTTTTTCTTATGCTAAAAGAGAACAAACTTAACTCCATATTTATATTTTGATACTAGACCCGTCTAGTGGCAAAATATAGGAGTTTGCGTCATGTTGTGGATACGGCAAACTACCTAGCGCTAATTAGATGCTAAGTAGGCGTTCACGTCCATAATATGACACTAACCCTCCTACCGCCATATTTATAATACTCTCAGAAATGACGCGCATGGAGTAGGCGGACCCAAATTATGGCACTAAGCCTGCTTTCCACCATCATTTAATGTCTGGGTAAAGGTCAAGCACCATGGAATGGGCTCACAGATGCCCACCCCAAGCCCCAGGATCACCCCCACCCACACCAGAGGGACACCACCGGATGGAGGACCCAATCCTGGGTAAGTATGAGTAAGTATTTCATTTATTCACAATTTTATTTTAAAGTTTTATTTTCATTGTTTTATTTTATTTTGTTTAGTGTGCCATTGGGGGACCCTTACATGGAGCGCACTGCCTGACACTGGGTCTTAAGGCCGTGCCCAGGGGACACTGGTCCCCTGTGCTGGCCATTGGGTGGTGGGCATGACTCCTGTCTTTACTAAGAAAGGAGTCATTTTTGGGTGCTGGTGCATCAGAAAATGATGCTTGGCTGGTTAGTGGCATATTTATTGCCACTATCTAGCCTAGAGTCTTTTCTGGCCCACTAGTGCCTTCTACTCTACAGGCACCCTTCCCCCCCGGCTAGTGTCTTTTTATTAGACGCTTGCCTTTCCTTAGCGCTGCCGTGTGCCAGTCCACTGATATGGCGCACGACTACCGCTATGGAATGGTACTAGCCAGCGCTAAGAATTATGACACAAAACTGCGTTAGCAAAGTTTTGCATCAAACACCATAAATATGCTGCTATGGGCCTCATTTACTAGAAAGTGGTGCAGTGCGTCACTTCAGAAAAGCAGGGATTCCCTTCACGACAATATGGTGCACCCCTGTGTTTTCCCGAGCGCTAGTGCTAAATTTAGCTGCCTAGCACCAATGCAGCCACACTTGCACCATAGTGCAAGGATGCCTATGTTGTAGGGAATTAATGTTTTTATGAAGGAAGGTGTCCCTTCCTGCTCATAAACAATCCAAAATTATGATTTTATTACTTCTATGTGTGCTGCAGAATGTAGCACACATTGAAGTAGCAAATCGTCATTATTCAATTATTGTTTATGTGCAGGAAGTGACACTTTACTTAATAAACAATCTTTTATGGCATTTTTCCCTTTCTATGTGTGCTGCAGAATGCAGAATGCAGCACACATAGAAAAAGCAAAAATGAAGACAAATAAAAGTATTTCTTCTTGTTGTGTCATGCTAATGTCACCCCTGAGGTGGCGTTAGTTTTTGGCGCTGCCTCAAGTTTACGATTTCTCGTAAATTTGCAGCATCGTCAAAATGCAATGCAATGCAACAGCAACACCCATTGTAGGTCTCTCCCCTGCAGAAAACTGCATGGGGGGCCATATTTACAAGGCCGCATTAAGCCATGCAAATTAGCTTAGCTCCGCCTCGTAAATGTGGAAATGGGCACAGCGCCACAAGAACGTCCCTAAAAGTGACAGTCCAGTGGCGCAAGGGCCTCGTAAATGAGGCCCTATATATTGTGACCAGTCTGTTGCCGGGAATCATTTAAAATTATGCTGAATCTTTAATCAAACGAATAGGAATAAGTTTATAGCTTCAAGATAGAATTAATACAAAAAAAGAAAGAATATCTCCAGTGCCTCAAAAATCCATCAGACAAAGTATTCCAACTCATCTGCAGAAATCTTCTGCACAAGGGAAGACATACACAGCCCCGTTGCAAGATGAGCATGATGATAATATATGTAAGAATACTTCCTGCAATAGCCTTAATGATGAAAGTCATCAATATTTAAGTACGGTGTGCTACCGTAGCCTCAGAATTAGAAAACCGCACTCTCATTACTTTGACTCATTGGTCCCCTGACCCACAGGAAAGAACAATGCTGTTTACAACTGCATATAATAAAGCCGCTCAGGTCAAATACACTGCAGGTGCTGTGTGAAGAAATAGCTCGAAAATATCTAATTGCCTGTCTGTACTTTATAACAGGCTGCAGAGCAAGAATGAAAAATGAGCATTTTATTGTTCCATATTAAACACTCCATAACGTAGAGATAGGCGCAGTCATAACAATGCTCTGTGTGCATCTCAATACCTGCTCAGTGCACTTTCTGACCCTCTCTCTGCTTCTGCTCGGCTGAACTATCTGTCTTTTTTTGGTTGTGGGCCCTTTTCTGACACATAATTTCAGTCGTACATTGACTCCAAGCTGTAATGCAATATACTTGTGTTTAGTGCTACCAGATTAGTGGACTTCCTTAGAACATGACAAATGGTATAGTCCATCAAATCTTGACGGATATCCCATCAGCCAAACTACAAGTGCCACATGCTACAATACATGTGTAATACGAAAACAGGTCATCTGCCATGTTTGTGAATAACTCCCTAGGTGTTAAATGCCAGATTGTGCTTAATCACACCACCTCCGTGCAGAGAAATCACCAGCAAACATCATCTTTGTTTTGAATAGTTGGATGATATCATATATTATAATCAAAATGCGTCTTTTAACAGTATTTCTTTGACTTGATCCGGCAAAACATTTCTCTCATTCTCTATTCTACGTGAAGGAGGCAATTTTTCGATAACTGGCCCACACTGATAGGTCTCTTGAAGAAAAAGCATTATAGCCAGGGCAGGCTTTAGCCTAGTGGCGCCTTGGTGCAACAATAATTTTTGCCCCACTCCCCCAGTGACGACCTCCTCAAACTCCCTCACTACCACCGGGCAAAAGTGGCTCTCATCCCTCCATAACTCCTCCCACATAGATTTCAATTGTTTTAAAGCACTAGTAAAGGCTGGCTTTACTAATAGGAATGTATGTCTACCCAAGCAAACCATTTTACCAACATTAGGAATAGATAATGTAAGACTGGGGAAAGAAAACATAACAGCCTAACCTATTTTATGTAGTTCACAAGCAGCTGTTTGATGAAAGTAGTAACCATCATTGTTCTATATTAAGGTTGTATCTTATGAACCTGTGGTAACAAGGGGATCTCTGTGACAAAAGCAGTATTCCAATCAGTTATTCACATGAATAAGTCTGTGTACTGCAGAGAATGCGTTCTTTGCACCAGGCGTATTAACCCTCTTTACTACTTTATGGTGAGTCAAAACTGCCAGTAGGCCAATATCTGAACTCTCTCTCTAACAGGAACATTAATCACAAGAATTAACTTAACATTTACTGCCTGAAAGCTGGAGAACAAGGAACTTACCCCAGTTGTTTATAAATTGTAAATTTACTGTGCAACAACAGGCCCAAGAGCTAAAACAGCTATGTAATGAAAATGCTGCATTACAACAAGCCTTGGCTTCTAGAACAACAGACTCTGCTACTATGCCACATTTTTCCGGGGACCCCAATATGCTGAAAGAATTCCTTGATTCCTTAACAGTCTTTTTTGCATTTCACCCGTCTCAATTCACTCAGAAGAAGACCAAGGTGGGCTACCTGATCAGTGCCTTGCCTGGCCAGCTTTAGCTTGGGAGACTAGGGGGGTCATTATGACCCTGGCGGAAGGCGAAGAAGCGGCGGTAAGACCGCCAACAGGCTGGCGGTCTTTTTTTTTGTATTATGACCATGGCGGTTACCGCCATGGTCATCCGCCGGTTCTCCGTTCCGCCCGCCAGGGTGGCTGTCACTATACCGCCGGCGGTATTTTGACCCGACTTACCACCGTGGATTTCTTGCGGTTGGGACCGCCATGAAATCCATGGCAGTAAGCACTATGAGTGCCAGGGAATTCCTTCCCTGGCACTGTTAGGGGTCTCCCCCACCCGCCACCCCCACCCCGACTCCCTCCCCTACACCCCCCAAAGGTGGCAGGCCCCCCCTCCCCACCCGACCCCCAACATCACAGAACTCACACACACACGACACGCACGCAGGCACCACCAACACACACACGCACACACACCGACATACATGCCTACATCCACACACACAGTCAGACACGCACACCCAGATACAAACATACATGCACACATCCATACAGACATACCCACAGACATACACGCACTCATTCCCAAAACACGCAACACCCCCGCAAGCATACACGCACTCACACACCCCCTCTACATACACAGACGCACACCCCCATGCACCCACACAAAACACAACATCCCCCCCACCCACCTCCCCTAACGGACGATCGACTTACCTGTTCCGTCGATCCTCCGGGAGGGGACGGGAGCCATGGGGGCCTCTCCGCCGACACTACACCGCCAACAGAACACCACCACTCCGAATCACAGGACGTGATTCAGTGGGCGGTGTTCTGTTGGTGTGGCGGTGAAGGTGGAGCAACCTCCACTTCCCCGCCGCCCGCCAGTATGGCTGTTGGTGGCTCTCCGTCGGAAAAAGGACGGAGAGCAGCCAACAGTCATAATACGCCGAGCGCCAAACCGCCACTACTGGCGGTCTTCCGCACGGCGGTCCCTCAGCGGTCTTGTAAAAAGACCGCGGAGGTTGTAATGACCACCTATGTCTTTATTGTGGTTATTCAGCCCATTTGATTCCTGCCTACCCTACTCGTCCCTCAAAGGTGGTGGGAAACGCCAACTCCCATTCTCTATAAGAAGAGAGGGATGGGACGATCAGAAATACATTCTATATGTTCCTCCGAAGAAAACACATTGGGCATATTTAAGAAAAGTGGTACTGCACACAGTGCAGCGCCACTTTTCTTGTGCCTCTTAGCGCCCCTATGACGAAACCATGTATGCGCTGTATTTAAAATATGGTGCACCATGTCAGCAGATATGAGACTAGCATCAGAAGTTTTGATGCTAGTTCGGCGCTTTGCATTATTAGCGTCAAATATTTTGACACTAATCCTGCAAAACACCCAGAGGCCCATTGTAACTAATGGAAGCCTTCTTTTAACATCTGCCCTGAGCAGGTGTTAAAAGTGTTGACAAAATGACGCACAGAAATCTTTTAGATTTCTTTGTGCCCTTTGTTTGGCCCCCTTAATGGGGATTGTCCTTTTGCATAAATGATGCCTGGTGCAGGCATAATGTAGCACACAGGGATACAAAGTGGTGCAATGCATGCATTGCTCTACTTTGTAAATATGGTGCAGCATTTTTGGCCTTCTAACGCCACATTAGTGTAAAAAATTAACTTTAATTAGTACTATTCTCTACATCTACAACAAGAAATGTCCAAAATTCAGAGCAATATTACTCAAATTCAACAAAAACGGATGGAATAATTTACTACGAACAACCAAGGGATACATCTGGTAGTTCTCCTTCTCCAACACTGGCTCCAGTGTTTGCACAAACTGCTTCTGGATATTTTACCGACATCAACAATATCTTCAACTCTTCAGCATCTTCATCTGCACCGGTATCAAGAGCATGTAAGCTATTCAAGTGGCTTAAAACTAACTATCTGATTTGTTAATGGAATTATCTATGCTTGCCTTCCTTCTTTGGATTGGTTTTGTCATTCTTTTCTTTCTGCTGATACATGGTCATTATCTTCCTGAAAACTCTGTTGTTGAACTGGTGGATGAGGTTTTGAAGCCTCACCTGTCCTTATATAACGTCAGCGGAGACTTGTCCCTAATGAACATTTCAGCTATACCAGTTCCTGATGGTATTGGTATTGTTTGGAATACAGTATCAGTTGATCTATTCAGAATGACAGAAATTATTCAAATTCCATATGTATTCAAAGTTTCTATGAATTAGATAATAACACTTGGGGTGGTTTCTGATGATTGGGATGTGAAAACATTTGATTCTATGCTTTCTGAGCTTGAATATTATACTGTATTTGTGAGTGAATATGTTTACCAAAACACAGAAAATGATGGGGAAATGTTCTGTTACAATTATTAAGGATACCATTTTATACATAAAGACAGCACCCTGAGAAATGTCTACAATCACACACAATGTAAAAATTGTCCAATGCCACCAGTAAGGGAGTTCTAAAACATATGTAGAAAAAATTGCATATTTTTTCTGGGCATGATTTCACAAATGTTGAGTCTTATTATTTTAAATTGCTTCATATGAAATTTCAAAATGTCCTGTTAACAGACACCAAATTAATTTATTCTGTTTCCTTTCTTTCCCAGATGGCTATTGAAGGCTATGACTACTGTTTGAGGTCAATTGACTTAAAGTGTGTGGGGAACTAGAAATTGGAAAATACAGAGATGGGAAGCTCTGTTTAAAGCGGGCCTTATTCTGTTGCAAATAATATTCTTAAATGAAACTGTACAACAAACAAGTTGTTAAGGCTTAACACAAATTAAGGAATTGAATGTGTCCAGTATTGTGTCGCTAGCTAAATTTGACAAATGGAAAAATATTTTAAATGTCACTGAAAAACAGATCAATGGCTGGGTCTGAAATGGAACATTTAACTCTACACTTTAAGGTCCATACGAGTGGTTATTGTGGCCAGTGGACACAAATGGTTGTCATGCACATTTTCTAAACTGCACCAGGGTTTTAGAGCAAGCATACCTGACCCTTGCTACATACCATCTCAACACTCTGATATTGTCATCACATTTAGGTGGTCATTTTGACTTTGGTGATAAAAACCTCCTACCGCTGCGGTGACGGCCACTAAAATACCACCACCGCGGCTACAATCCGTCCGCTATATTATGATCGCTGCCGGACTTCCGCCACAAGAAGGGCAGAAATCCGGCAGTGTTCATGATGGCGGACGGTGGTAAGGTGGCGCTGCTACCACTAGCACCGCCACTCCAGTAGAACGCCGCCAGCCGTATCATGACCTGTGATACGGCCTGGCGGTGGTCTGCTGGTGGGCTCTGCTGGTGGTAGCAGTGCCCCTTCCCGTTCCCTGTTGGAAGACCTCCTCGACAAAGGTAAGTCGGGCTTCTGGCAGGGCAGGGGGGTCGGAGGGTGGGGGGAGTTGGGGGTGTGAGTCTGAGTGTGTGCATTAATATGTGAGTGAGTGTGTCAATGCGTCTGTGTGTGTTGTGTTGTTTGCATGGTTGTATGCATGTGAGTGAATGCGTGTAAGAATGGTGAAGTTAGTGAGTGTCTGCATGTCAGTGTGATTGTGTGTAGAAGTGTGTGCGAGCATGTCTGGAAGTGTGCGTGTATGAATGCATGTATGCCAGTGTGAGTGATTGGGTGTATGCGTGGTGCGTGTCTGCAGGTGTGTGCATGCATGGGGGTGGGGGGTGAGTGAGATTGTCAGAGGGGTGGGGTATGTGTGGATCAGAGGGGGTGGGGGTGTGTGTTTGGATCGGGTGTGTGTTTGGATCAGAGTGGGTGGGGGAGTTTGGATCGGGGTGTGTGTTTGGATCGGGGGTGAGGAGGTATATGTGAATGTTGGGGGTAGGGGGTTAGTGTGTGTATGGGGGTGGGGTGGGGCTTTGGATGGAGGGGTGGAGGGTGTCAGGTGTGTGTTGTGGAGGGTGGGAGAGTCACCTACTGGTGCCAGGGAAAGAATTCCCTATCACCAGTAGGGCCTATTGCCATGGTTTTCATGGCATTGATAACGCCACAAAAACCATGGTGGTAGGCAGGCTCGTAATGCTGCCGGCGGTACTGTGCTGGCTGCCGGGCTGGAGATTGATATCTCCGGCCCAGCGGCTCATACCGCAATGGTGGTATGAGTGGAAAAGTGGCGGGTTGGCTACAGCCAACCTGCCATTCTCATAATGTGGCAGTATGTACCGCCAGCCTGTTGGCAGTACTACCGCCACATTTGCACTCAGAGCCAGGGTCATAATGACCCCCATAGTGTGGGCAAAATAGGTCAACAATGGTTGAAATCTTCCACATTAACAGTTGTTAAAGACCACCTTAGTCTCCTGTCAGAAAACACAGACTAACAAGATTTCTTGTTACGTCCAAGAAAACCACTGACAAAGCACTTCTTATATGCAATATATAACTAAATATGGAAACTTTCACAAAAAGAAGCAGCTGACTGGATAAGGCAAATATATCAGAAAAACTTCCAGAAAGCTCTAGCTGTTGTAGATAATGGTATGAACACTTTATCCTATTGCATTTACACTACAAATAACATTGTTTCATCTGCAGTTGACATCATACAAAATGACATATCATTTTTACAACATGGACAGAGTCAGCTTAGGTCCATTATGCAGCTAGGTTGGAAGTTACAAGTTCAGAAAAGTAGTTGCATTCCCTTGCAAGACGCCAACTCTAGCGAGCTGTTTGCTGCATTTAACCTGATGTGACAGCAACAAATATGGCAAGAAAGAAGCAACGCATATTTTGTTAAACATCGAAAAATTAGAAAAGTTGCCTTTCAATGTGGTGGAAATACCATCTGCAGTTTGGTCAATACACTGGGTTATTAATCTGCCCATTTCAAAACTTCAGTTCACTTCATGTTTAAAACACATTCTTGGCAGATTTCAAATGCCAAGAGATAGTTACATCCATGGGGTGGGGGAGCTACCCTTTATATACAAATGTTTCAATGGCATGAAGGAGGTCCTTCTTAGTGGAAGTGAATTGTAAGTCATTCAATAATTTGTAAATAGCTGTCCTTGTACAAAGCATGGAATGCTTTAGCTGCAAATTTACCCTGTTACTTGAAGGGACTCCCTGTCCCTTTGATTCATCCAGCAATCCAGGTGCTCTCGAATGGGAGTTATGTGATGCTGAACAAAATCAGCTGCATGTGTGCCAGAATTGTCTATGTAGTTTCAGTCTCCCAAATTGTTACAAGTTGAGGAAATGTGCTTTTTCCTTCCACTCAAGAGATAAAAGTAGCAGAAATTTGGCCTCATATTGCTACTTCAAATTACATATTGAGCAGACTAAAGGCCCTTTTGTTTCAAAAACATGTGGCGTTTACATCTGCCCACAAGACCTATGCTCTCCAAGTGGCAAGGAAACCGACATAGATACAGAACTTTTTAAATACAAACTATCCAAGACATTTTGGTGTACTCCTAGGTTGTATTTATAATGTGTCTAACACTGCTGGGATTGTACATTTCTTTAATGCTGTTTGTCAGCACTTTCTCCTCTATATTTGGCATAATTCCTTCAGCCATACACTATACTTTTTTGAGTGTCTTTGGGAGATTCCCTGTTTCTTTGGTGTTAATTGGTGGCAGTTTAATGTTGTTCCATCACCCCAACTGTGTTGTGACTACATGATGCAGTAACTTGAAGCATCGCTTTTGGAAGAACTGAAGTCCAACTGGTCTTAGTCATTTGGACTGATTCTGAATTGCATGCAGCCCGTCTTTTGATATTTGTGGTACCCATTCGAAAATGCACCAGTAGTGTGTTTTACCATGCAGCGCATACCTTCTTTGTACGCTTGTCTGTTGGTGTTGTCAATGAGGTTTCATCAACAGACAAGAACATCGAGATTGCGACTGATACTGGACTCTTCCTATGAGCCATCCTTTGTGGATCAAGTGGCTCTTGGTGCTGCAACATCTGGCACTGCACAGGAAACTGCCACCTCGGCCAGAGCTATGGCTGAGACAACAGAACACGAGTGCTCCCTCGCTCTCCTTGTCAAGGAACTGATTACTTTACCATCTGCCGAAGTGGGGTCTTTTCTGGAGTCCAAAAACAATTGATGATATTGGTGATATTTTAAAAGACCAAGATAACCATTGGATTGTTGACATTTGGCCTTAACTGATGATGGAGTTTTGGAAATTCTAAATTGACCATTTTAATTTGGCTCAGATTTGGTCTATTTTGCCTGTCAACATGGACATTTTATCTTATTCAATATATTTTAAGCTTGCTTTTAATGATTAATTTAGGAAAGGTGATTTCAGAATTAGGTTTTATTACAGACCTCTGCACCTTTGAACCAACAACGCAGGGGGTGTTGTGACTTATTTTTGCATTAACAGGCACATTATTTAGTCCTTGGCCTGAGGCCTGGGCCCTCTCACCTAGCTACATTTTGCTTTTATTTTTTTTATTTGAGAAAAGCTTCCTTTTAGTGAAGACTTGTTTATTCTTTTTCTAGCTGACCCGCAATGCAGAATTTGTTATTAATTTCTTTGACAACATTCTCATTCTGTTCTCAACTGAAGGC
This sequence comes from Pleurodeles waltl, assembly GCF_031143425.1. Lineage (NCBI taxonomy): Eukaryota > Metazoa > Chordata > Amphibia > Caudata > Salamandridae > Pleurodeles > Pleurodeles waltl. The sequence continues at coordinate 380,664,824 of NC_090449.1, forward strand.
TGTACATGATGTTTGCTGGGTATTGCCGGTCCAATGAGTACATTGTCTACCCTACACAGGATAATATGTGTTGTCACATCAAGGCAACACATGTCTGAGAATAACAGATAAGTTAATATAAAACATCAACCTGCCCACACCAGGGTAGACTGGACATTCCAGCAAGCTTGCCATCTCATGCTGCATGTCATCACAGTTTCTGCAGAAATCTTTTGGTTCCTATAAGTCTGTGTGGGAGGACTCCCTGCCGACTAACAGACCTCTTCTTCACGTCTGAATGCAGGTATGTAGGTTGGACTTCCTTCCCAAGACCAGAAGGGCAGATTACAGATACCGCTGCTACTTGCTCTTGTGTAGAAACTTAGTAGTGTAGGTAGCGATATTGAGGACACTATTGTGACGCTATGGTGGGAATATTCCTTTGTTCACTTTCCTGGTCACTGCTGTAATAATGCTGTGTTTCATTATCCTCATAGTCGCAATTCATGCCTTTTTAGGTAGAACGCAGTTGCTTCAATAAAATGTATATTGAACCAAGATCCCGCTTCTGTTTGTCTTTGCATATATGAGACTTGTATAACTGAGAGAAAGGGGTACGATCTGTTCCACAATGTCTTCCCTGAGGAGTCTGAGGGTCGTTGGAAAGTCTACAACAAATCACTCATACCTTTGGTATTGGTGAGGTGCTGCTAGCTAGCCAGAAGGGTTAGGCCAACAGCTGTCACACGGTGTGGGATCAGACTTAGTTCCCCATACTCAGTGATGCTGCTGCCTAAAATCCAGCAGTCTTGTTACTATAACAGAAGTCTACAACAATACCACTCACATCAAAGCCAAGCAGGTCTATACAGAAATACTGCTCATGTGTGGAGTCGCTATCTCCATGTCATACACAGATAGTTAAAGGTTAAGATCAATGGGTTTGCTATCTAGTGACCAATATACCCAGAAGCAGGTGTAAGAAAATGTGGTACTCCCTCACAAGGTGCTAAAATCTTTAAAAGATGCACCAAAGCTCAATGATGCATGCAGAAAAAGTTAGCGTGATGTACGGAACACCATAATGTTTTCATGGGCATAGATGGAGCACAGGCACTTCTCGTGACACTCCACCCATGGGAGGACAACGTTACTTTTGATGCTGGCACTAACATGACCAGAAGACACATTGCCCCATAGTAATAATAATCACCATCACTTTTGACACACTAAAGATCTCATTCTGAACTTGGCGGCAAACACCGTTGACAGCTGTGCTGACGGCCAACAAAAGACCGCCAGTGGTGGTGAATGGCATACCACCGTATAAAGATGCCAAAAATGAAAACTGCAAAATAATTGTGAACCTCCACCCACCGCCAGGGCCAACGATTTCAGAAATGCAGGACACCTCACTCCACTAAGCATACAAAGCCCCACCCAGCAAATAATGATGCACAAATCAGCTCGGCGGAGAGTGAAAGTAGAATGACCATTTGCGGTACCGCCTGCCGCAGTCAGCAATGGGAACCGCCAACAACAAATGCACACATTGGTTGACTTGAAAAGCACACACCTGACACACATCCACACCACTGTAAAACACACACATACACACCCCACAATCCTCTTCTATGCCAATATCACAACACTTATTGATACCCCAACATGCATACACTGAACAAACCATCACACAAGTCACACACACAAAATCACCACTAAAACACAAACACTGCATACCCACCATCACAAACCACACTCCCAACCACACAACAGCACCGTCATCAGCTCACCTACAACACACCACACATAACACACACCATGGCAGCCCCTAAGCACCCCTGCTTCACCGACAGGGAGCTAAGGACCATGGAGGACGAGATACTCTGGTTGAGCCACAGCTATTCGGGGCAGGAAGCTGGAGATATGGCAGAAGATCGTCAACAAGGTCAACGCAGGGGAACCCATCCATGCACAAGAGATGACTTCAGGAAGAGATAGAACGACCTGCAGGGGAAGGTACGCTCCATGGCATCACAACACAACATCGTGGTAAAGAAGGCTGTCGGTGGTCCCCCACTTCCCCCCGAATACCCCAACTGGGAGGAGAAGGTCTTGGCTATCCTGCACCCCGAGGGCCTCACTGGACTCCCTGGAGGACTGGACTCGGGTAAGTCAACGACAATCCCCTGACAGTCACCAAACCTGTAATGCATGTATTACCCCATCCCTCTCACTACCACCATGCCCCCCTACCCAGTGCACAACACCCAGGCACTCCTATATATATGTTTCCAGCATGCCAACAACCCCCCATACAAATCACTATCCAGCCCCCTGTGCACAGTCACCAACCCATGCATGTAATGTCAGGAGGACTACAACACCTAGAATGCACCACCATCCCGTCACTAAATGCTACAAAAAGAACATGAAGGGCCCCTGCATGCTACTACATAGGAATGCAACCACCAATTACTGCTGACCAGTGCTGCAAGAGATAAGAAAGTGCAGGACACCCACATCTCTGTTCTCTCACACACAGGTACCACCACCCATTCCCCCCCAGAGGGAGACTTCAAGGAGTGCCATTCCTCCACCTGAAGATGAAGGCCCGACTCAGGAGAGTGCAGAGGGATGTCTGGACACAGAGGAAATCCTTGGCCCATCCCACAGTACTGGATATTCACCTTCCAGAAGCCCCACCCAGGACACCACTGACACCCCTACCACTCAGCCACCACCATCAGCTGTGGCCCAACACCCCCAAACCAGTGTCTCCAGGCCACAGACTGGCTGCCCACATGTACAGAGGCCTGAGTCTCCAGCCACCACCAGGCAGGATGATGAAGGGCCCAGTGCAAGTGGGACTGCCAAACCTGTGCTGGGGACAAAGGCACAGGGGCTAGGGCCAGTGGGAGGGTATCAGTGGCCCGGGGGGTGGCCCAGGGAGGAATGCTGCTGCCCAGGAAGTTATTGCCGAGGTCCTGGGAGCATACCACTGTTCTCAGTACCGGATGGGCCAGATCCTGGCCAAGTTGGAGCAGAATTAGAGGCTGCAGATAGCACACCACCTCCACCAACCTGCAGGCCTCCTACATTAGCCAGAACACTGCCCTGCCATCAACATCTGCAGCAGCTATAGGAGTGGTGGCATTGCCAGAGGACTCACAGGACACCAGCACCCCTTCCCCTGCAGCCCAGGTAACCCCTCCCAAACGTGGCCTCATACCTAGACATCCCAGTCAAACACCAGCCAAGACAAGGCCCACCGCCAGGAATTGACTCTGCCTTGAACTTTCTCCCTTGTGTGCCACTGAGCTACCTTGTTGAAATGTCATCGCCATTTCACAATCTTCCAATGTGCTACCAATAGCTGTGGAATTGTACCTGAGGATATTTTTCACCATGTGCCCACTCCCTTCCACTGTCCCATCACTCATGTATGATTTATCTTCTAATATATACACTTGTACACACAAAAAATCTGTCCTCATTTAATGTCAGCAAGCACATGATAATGTGTATGAATTAGCCAGTTTCAATCATAATGGCACTTTAATTGCAGGAGGGGTTCTGACAGAGTGGCGTGTTTGAAGTATGTCACACTGTACATTCCATTGCTATAACACACATCTGTTTCTTTACTCATAAAGTAGCAACATCACTGCTAAGGGACACCACAGCACTTACTACATAGGTCTCCCAGTAACAATGCAGGAAACCAATTGCAGAGTAGAAAATTTACCTTAAAGTCACTGGAAGTGTAGCCGAATTAGCTGGGTTCTGGAGTCGATGTCTTCCCCCTCTTCTTCATCACTCTCATCCATCCTCTGAGGTGACAGGGGTGGTTGGACAGCATTCTCCTCTTCCAGAAGTGGGATAACATTCCTCACAGCCAAGTTGTGGAGCATGCAGTAGGCCACCACTATCTGACACACCTTGTCAGGGCCATGGCACAGGGATCCTCCAGAGAGATGCAGGAACAAAATCTTACCTTCAGGAGTTCTATGCTCCACTTTATCATACTCCTAGTGCGACCATATGCTTCAATACAATGGAGATCAGCATCTGTACTGGGATTACTCACAGGAATCAGGAACCATTGCATGTTTGAGTTGCCGGAATCCCCTGGAAAAGTGAGTGAAAGAGAGTACATACACACACTTATTACTTGCATGCAGCCTGCCTGTCAGGTATGTCACTAGTACAGTGTCTTACACAATCACCTAAGAGCCAAGCTCTGTCCCCCTGTAGTTTTCCCATCATGTGTGGCACACTGCTGTTTCTCAGGACATAGGAATCATGGACTGATCCTGGGAATCTTGCATTGACATGAGAAATGTACTGATCAGCAGAAAAAAACAATTGGACATTCATGGAGTGAAAGTTTTTACAATTTTTGAACACCTGTTCATTTACTCTTGGAGGTCTGAGAGCTGTGTGATTACCATCAATGGCACCCATAAAATGGGGGCCTGAGGCTCTGGGCCCGAAAACTGGAGAGGCCCAGCTGGGGATGGCCTCCCAACGAGGGAGGTGTGCACGTCGGACCCTAACACCCCTAATGGCCCGCATTCTGGCAGTGGCCTATCTGGATTTGGATGGGCACTTGAAGGCAGCACAGTAGCCTCAAGGGGGTGAGTACCAACACTGTTGTGATGCTCCTATGATGAGTGAAGTTAGTTGCTATTGGGTGCATGCATTGTGGTGCCAGGCCCATAGACAGGTGTGTCCCTGCAGTCCTGCCCCCCTCTACGTCCGTGGGATAGTGTCCTTAGGTAGATATGGCTGAGAATGCAGACCTGTGAGGGGTCCCCTGTTTGGGCTATTGGTTAAAAGTGGCCACCCCATGCACACATACAGACAGCCATGCACCCAAATCAACACACATGAAGCACACAGAGAAACATAAGCACCACACGTCCTACCACATGCAGGCACACACCCAACATACCAAAGCATTCACACCAACATCCACCTCCCCCACTGTGTCCACCCAACCTCCTTCCAGAACACACAAACGCTCATACTCATCCACTCCACATACATCCACCATACATAAGCATACTAAACAAGCACCTGCATCCACATCAGCACACCTATACCATGTACCACCACCCTCTCTACCTCCACTCCCAAAACTGCCTCCAAAACCCCTCCTGCTGCACCTAAAAAGCTTTTTCTCTACCATGCGGACCTGTTTGAACCCACTGGCATACTCCGTCTTATCCCTAAATGTTCCCTTGGCCTCACCAAGTCTACCCCTTCCTCGTCAAAGTCCTCCCCAGCCTGCCCTTCCCATTCCCATTCCTGTGCCCCTTCCCCAGGGAGGAAGAAGGCCTGTGTTGCCTCTGGTCCCTTTGCCACCCCCAGTCCAGGCCCACTCCTCCTCCTCCCTAGGGCAAGCCCAAACCCTCTCTGCCTCCAGAGCGCATGCCCAAGAACCCCCTTTCCAAACCTGAGTTCCCACCACCCCATGCCCCTGAACCCTGAGGACCCTGGCTGCCCCATTGGTGGGAGGGTGTGATTGTGCCCTTTCCTCCCATATGTGCTAGACTGCGGTACTTACCGTCATTGTCTTAGTCGGCGGTCACAGTCCTGGAGAAATATGCCAAGGAGGAACACTGGGATTATTTCCAACTATCTCTCCATGTCAGCGTGTTCTGCGTGCCTCTGGTGAGTGTTTCCCTCTATGTGGGCTCTTTTCGCCCAGCTTTGCGTGGTGGTGGTTCCCACTCCGTACTGCTGACGCTGTGGTGTTTCATTATATGGTGGTCCAGTTGGGCCTTTCCGCCGGGCTGAAGATGGCCTCCGCTGCCGTCGCCGGTGCTACCAAAATGACGGTGAGTGGATGGGCGGCTGGCTGTTTCTCCTATGCTTCTTTATTTGGCGGTCTGCACCGCCGGCCTGTTGGCGGTCGTTACCGCCACCACCGGCAGTGCGGTCTTTCCCGCCATGTTCATAATGACTGCCATATTCTTCAAAAGTGGCATTATTCAGGAACAGACACTTGAGAAAATCAGTATGCAAGGCTATTGGATAAGCACGTTCAATGATGGAAGCCATTAAAGAGTTTTTTCTGATCAGTGACTAGACCAGCATGGGATGTTTAGTATAGTTTGTATACATAGGAAGATTAAACATGGGTTGCAATTCTGTCACAAAATATTATCAATAATACTTTTTTAAGTCTAGCCCCTACTATTTAACATATGCAAAGTAGTGATCTGAAAAGAATGAGGCATTATAATGTTCTTCTGACAAGGCCCTCATAAAATGTAGGAGAATGGAGCAGGTCTTCTATGTAAAGCTGATCCTACCACTTCATCTGAAACATTATAGGCTGAAGAAGAGAATTTGTATTTTTTGATAAACAATGATAGCAAAAAGCCTTGGGATATTATAAAACAGTTTCTGCATCTGAGTTGGCAATACAGAAAATTAGTTCAACTGTATCTTTGTCGTGAGGTTAGTCATTAGGCACAGACTTATTTTGCTTATTTTATTTTAGGTCTGAGGCCTGTGACCCATCACTGAGTATCTTGGCATTTTATTCCCTTCACTATTTTAGCGAGGCATAATTTCAGTGCTGATGTTTCATTATTCTTATCCATTGTCCTTCTCTGCAGGACTTTGTTATTTACTGCTTTGTGCAATATTTCATTATGCACTTGCATCAAGGCTACATAAGGTAGGTCCCCGGAAATTGCCAGCTCAGACAATGCAGTGTCTTCCTTACACAGACACAGACATGTTGTCATGTCAAGGCAGTTCCTAGGATAACTCAATGTTCAGTATAAAACATCAGGCTGCCTCAGTATCCTGAGAGGGGACATTCCAGTCTGATCTCCATCTTATGCTGCCCGTCACCTTTGCAGTTTCAGCAGCACCTTGGTACTTCCTCTTCTGTCCTGGAGGAGGATTTCCAGCAGAGCAATGGACCTCTCCTTTTCCTTCAGCAAAGGTATGGGGCTCATGCTACACTCCCGGGACTAGATGGGTGCATTAGGTCTATCACTGCTACTTGCTCTCATGTAGGATTCTTGGTGGTGTGTGTAGGAATATTAGTAATACTATTGTGCCACATATGGTGGGACTGTTTCTATATTTCACTTTCTTGGTCACCATTGTAATAGTGTCTGGTTTCATCATCCTCATAATCACACTTCATGACTTTTTACGTGGAATGCATATGCTTCTGCTTGTCATTACATGTATAAGACTTGTGCAACTGCGAGAATGGGGCACAATCTGTTTCCACCACAAATTCTTGAGGAGTCTAAGAGTGTCATGTCATGGGCTGCCACAAATCACATTTACCTATGGTATCTGCGAGGAGCTGCTAGCTAGCCGAAATTGGTAGGTCGACAGCTGTCACACGGTTTAGGATCAGACTCAGTCCCCCATACCCGGTGGTGCTGCCACCCATAACTCACAAGTCTTGTCATTTTAGCAAGAGTCTCAGGACATGGTGCTTGAATATTGTGATGTATTTGAAAGTGAAGACGTTTACCAAGCAACTGCCAACTATGGTGAAATGTTCTGTTGTCATCATTATGGACACCATTTTATACCTAGCATCCTGAGAATTGTTTTTAATTATATGCAATGGGAACACTGTCCAACTCTACCAATGGGGAGCTCTAAAACTTGTATGGAAAAGTTAGTATATTTTTTGGGCGTAGTATTAAAAAAGCGGAGTCGTATTATTTAAAATTGCCTCCTACGAAGTTACAGCGCATCATGTTAACTGACACCAAAATGATTTGTTTGGATTTATTTGTTCCCCAGTTGCATTTTGAAGACTATGAACATTGGTTGAAGTCAATAGACTTAAAGAGTGTGTGGGGAAGTAGAAATTGGCAAATACAGGGTTGGGAAGCTTTGTTTAGAGCATGTCTCATTCCATTGTAAATTATATTTTCAAATAAAACAGTGCAACAAACAAGTTGTTTAGGCTTAGCGAAGTTAAGGAAATGAATGCACTCAGTATCCCGTCCCCAGCGAAATTTGACAAATGGCAAAATATTTTAGATACTCTGAAAAAAAGCTCAAGGGGTGGGACCAGAATGGAACCTTTAACATGACACTTTCAGGTCCAAATGGTGGTTATTGTGGCCAGCGGACACAAATGCTTGTCAATCACATTTTGTAAATTCCACATGGCATTTTAAAATGAGTAGACCTGACCCTTGTTACACGTCGCACTAACACTCATGTATAGTTACCACTAACAGTATGGGTAAATTATGTAAACAATGGTTGAAAACATCCACACTAGCAGCTGTCATAGAACGCCTTAGTCTCCTATCTGAAAACACAGATTTAAAAGATTTTTTGTTAGATGCACAAAGCACTTCTGTGTGCAATTTTCAATGAAATTTGGAAATCATCACAATTGGAAGCTTCTGCCCAGTTAAAGCAAATAGACAGGAAAATATCCAAAAAACTCTAGCTGTTGGAGATAGTGGTATTAAGAATTTGTCCAACCACATTTACACCTTAAATAACATTGTTTCTTCTGCAATAGACATCATACAAACCAAAATGTCTTTCTTACAACATAAGTCCATTATGCAGTTAGGATGAATGTTACATGTTCTGAAACGTGGTTGCATACCCTTGCAGCATGTCAGCTCACAAGACCTGTTTGCAGCATTTAATTTAATGAGACAACAGCAAATGATGGCTGAGAAAGAAGCTACTTATGTAAAGTTAAAAAAGTTAGAAAAGTTGCCTTTTACTGTGGCGGAAATACCATCTGCGGTTTGGTTAATGCACAGGATTATCAATTTGCCCATTTCAACGCTACAGTTCTCCTTGTGTTTACAACATATTCCTATAGGCAGAGTTGAGAAATTAGGAGACAGTTATATCCGTAAAGTGTGGGAGCAGAGAATGCAATACTTCTGTAAACCATTTCGTGATTTTTAAGCAGTCGTCTTTGCACAGAGCATGCAAGGTTTCAGCTGCAAACTTAGCCAGTTTTCTCAAGGGGGTTCCTGTCCCTTCGCTACATCTGGCTTTCCAGGTGCTATCAAACAGCAGATACATCCTCCTGAATGGGGAGAACTGTTATGAAATGCAAGCCGAAATTGCCTGTGTAATTTTGGTCTCTCAAATTATTGCGGTCCCATGCCCCTCCCCCCACATGAGAGCTAAAATTTGCAGGAATGTGGCGTAACAGAATAAATTCAAATGAAAATTTTGCAAGCTGGACTGACTGAAACAGCTTCTTTTCCAAAAACAAGTGGTGCTGACTTCTGCCTGTGAGACCTATGATCTTCAAGTGGCAAGGTCATCTGCGGAAGTATAGTCTCTATTAAATACAAATGTTCCTAAACATTTTGGCAAATTCATTGCTTCTATATTTAATGTTTTACTTCTTTAAGGCTGTTGTTTCTGGATTTGTTAGCACCTTTCAAACTATATTTTTCATTAAACCTTCAGTCATACACTGCATATTTTCGAATGTTTTTGGGGTATTTCCTATGAGTTTGGCTTTGATTGGGGGTATATTTCTGTTGCTAATTTTTTCTTGCCAATGGTTGCCCCACCACAGCGAGAAAGACCGATTGCAATTCCACCAGCCCAAAAGGGTTAGACCAAATAGCTGCCACACGGTTTGAGATTGGACTCAATACTCCCAATACTCAGTGGTGCTGCTGCCCACAACTCAGCAGTCTTGTTTTTTCGGCGAGAGTCTCACAACATCTCTATATCATTTGTATGAAGATGTGTAGATTGTTCCTGTGTCACAGATGAATCAACTATAGTTTCAAATTTGAAAATGCATGAAATAATGGCACCAACCTGCATCTACTTTGGGCATTAAAGGCAAAGACAATGCATTGGCTTTGCTAAGTGCTTGTTTAATTTTAATGTTTACAATGTTTATGATCTTGCCAAACAATTATGTGTAAATAACCAGGAGGGCAGCTTTGGCCCCGTCCACATGTTTGGAGCCAGAGGTACATGCTTTGATTGGGCAGCAATGTTGTGTTTGTACAAAAAATTGCTTGCCCTCCAAGCATCTCTGATAATTTTGTTTATTTATCTAGTTGCCTGAGCGTCAACTTTCCGGGGCACACACATGAAATTACAATGCTATTGAAGTGTTTTAGATAAATAGATAATTTACAATGTTTTTCAAAGGAACCAGCTCACATTTGGGGAGATGAGTCATTAGCCTACATGGATTTTTAGATCCAGCTTAACAGTGCGACTGACGTTGACCTTATGTGATCAACAAAAAAGAGATTTCAGAGTCCTACCAAGATAGGGGCTTAGGCTGCACTCACATGCTGGTTACACTGAGTAGAGAGTTTGATATAGATAAAATATTTTGTTGCATGGAATTTCTCACAGATTACTATAGCAGGCAACTGTAGTGGGCCACCCACTCTGAGAAGCCTTGGAAATTTCACTGTGATGATTCCTGTTAAGCAGTGCTGAGAGGGGTTGTATATAGTTTTGAAAGCTGTATTTTTCTACGTTTGGAATATTATAACTGAATGCATAGTGGTTGTCAAATTATGGCTACTTGAATAGGCTGGTGGTGGGTAAAGTGTAAATCCAATGTTAAAAGTTAAAGGTTTCATCTGTGTTTCATCCATTTGTTCTTTGTTTTTGATGCCCCTATGCGGTTATGAGCATTTTGTGGACCCAGTGTTTGTGCCTAGCCATTTCACTTTGTTCTCTATTCTTCCTTTCTTGTGTTGAGTCAATAAGTGTTTGTAATTATTCATCAATTTATTCCATCTTTTAGTAGTAATGATGTTGGAAGAAGCCCATGTCTCTTTTGTAGACATTTTGTTTTTTCCTAATATTTTTCCTGACATATTTGTATGTGTGGCCAACTGTAGTAGTCTGTAGTACACAGTTGCTGCTTTTGATTATTTTATTCAATTTTTGTCTGCTCCCTGACTCCACATGGGAAGCAGGGACCTTGGAAGGGCACCAGTTATTTGTTAATATATTTGAGTTTGCTTAACCCATGCCACCCACAAGGGTCCCATAGGGGTCCCATAGGAGGCCTATGGGGCCTGGACCACTGCTTGGCATATTGATGTTAATTTAATTGATATTCAATAATATTTAAATTATTATGATGGTGATGTTTTATGACATGTACTGGATTGACACTCTGCATAAACTCACTCTCTCCTTTCTTTTTGTATTGCCTGCAGGGGAACTAAATGAGATTAAATTACTGAGAAGGAGAGAAGATTGTGACTTAGCTAATACCCTAGACCAGTTAGACTTCTGTGCTCAGTGTTTCTGTTTTTGCTGCTTACCCATTGAAGAAGTAAAGAAGATGACTCCACTGAAAGAGGTTCTTACCAGGAAAGAAATCAGCCAAGTGAAGAGAAGTCTAATGCTAGTGCCAAAACTGGCATTAAGCCTTCATCCTTTTTCCGGCAATGAGATTAGGTGAACCTGCTCTACCCTCCACTGGGAGGGAAGAAGCTGATAGGAGGATCACCCATGGTTAAACTACCACCAGCTAAACCAAAGCAGATATCTCTCATTGCTGCAGTGACTGCAGTCAGGGCAGAGAGAAATGAATCAAAAATCTAAATGTACCTGGAGTCAACAAAATCTTAACAGAAAACTGCAACAAACACAATCTGCTACACCGGATCTTCTGGAGAAAGGAGTAGAGTAGAAAGCTGAGCTTGTTGCTGAGCAAGCCGCTGTTGTGACTACTCTTCCATTGGGCAGATTGGCTTCACTGTCTCCTACAAGAAAAAGATAGAACATTCCCTCATCTTCTGGAAGTCCTTCTTCTGATGATCTTGACATGGACTGGACCTCGACAAGGACAGTCATAGGAGTCAAGGAAAAAGGAAGGCTCCAAAAAGACCTTGAAAGAGAGAAAGTCAATGATGAACCAGTGATTTTCATCTGTAAAGTGACACAGAGCAAGTTCATATCACTACTATTTAACCTACTGTGTCATGTAGTAGCACCAACACCCTCTGATTCCATCTTTTCAAGAGCTCAAAAACCTGCAGCAAACACTTCTACCTCTAGCACAGTCACCGCCCACCCTAAAGGAAAGGCCAACCTAACCTCCTTTCTCTACCTCAAAATGATAATCAGACATTGGCTCGATAAGAAGCCTGCCCTCTTCAGTTTAGGACTTCTTTACACTTAGGCTGCATGAAGGGCACATTGCAGATTGCTCACTTTGGCACAAACCAGTCAATCATGGTAAGCTAGATGGACATTAGGGTACATTGTGTTAACTGGGTCATTTCGAAAGGCAACACACAATCATGTGGGGAGAGAACTTCAAAAAGATAGCTGCTAGCGAGAGAGAAGAAGAAGCTCAACCTATGGAAAGAGGTGGTAGTAAGGAAGAAGATGCTATACAAAGTAACCCTGTGACTGTTGCTCATTGAGTGTAGCTGTAACTCACAGCAATCTCTGCATGGCACAGGACAATTTGGGAAACAGTCACTTCAAAGAATCCAAGCTACTTACCAGCTACCTGTGGGTCACTTATGGTGGTACCTTCACAAAGAAAACAATCACAACAACCCACTATCAAATCTTTGTACAGCAAGGACCAGTCATACTACTGATTCCATGTGTTAATCTGTATATATTAAAGGAAGCTAGACAAATAGTTTCAAATTGACCTCCTGGCTTTTTGGGTGAAAGGAAAAGGGGTTTCTGGAATTTGGAAAAACTTTGTGTCCAAAATTGAAGAGTCGAAGTCCAACATTTTTCTATTGTTGCTCTGCCATTCCAGCACTGCCATGTGCTGTGTTAGATTTGGCATCCTTGGTGTGGTGCAAGCCCTAACTTTTGGCCTTCCACCCTCCTGTTTGCTGACTTCGGTTTTGCTTGGGTTTAGGACTCTGTGCATGTTACCACTTCCAACCAATGCTAAAGTGCTTGTGCTATCTCCTTAAAACATGGTAGAATTGGCTTATCCCCAATTGGCTTTATTAATTTACTTGCAGATCCCTAGTAAAGTGGCACATCTTAGCAATATGGTGAGAACACAACACACTAAAAGTTCCAAACCAATTTTGAAAAATTAAGTAAATCTTATTAAATAAGTTGACATGAAAACACTCAAAATCCAATCGGTAGAACTTGGAGTAAGACATAGTTTAAGATTTCAAATACTAAGTCCTCCAATTTAGAAAATGGCCATCTAGGCACCTTTAGCATCACAGCCATAGGTACGGGAGTGCATGGAAACCATGTTGGGGTACACGACTCACTAAGGCTGGTTCCAGTTTTGGGTTCAAGATGGTGGGAGCCTGTTGTGTTCTTGTTGCTCTGAACAGGAGGCCTGCAAAACTAGTCCTTGGAGTCACTTCTGGAGGTTTTGGATGCAGGTGAAGATGCAGGGTTCTACAGCAGGGCTGGCCTCTGAGGGTTCAAGGCAGGCTCCAGGCAGCAAAGCAGTCCTTCCAGGTCCAGCAGCAGTTTGGTATAGTGCACAGCAGGTCTCAGCAGCAGCCAGTCCTCCAAGAGTTATTCTACAGTTCCAGTAGAGAACTGAAGAGTGGGTCTTAGAGCCCTATTTTTATACCCTGGTGCCCTGCTCCTAGAAGTTCAGAGACATTTTCAGGAACGTTCTTTGAAGTTTCAGGGGTTTCCTGCCTCCTCTGACTCCTAGCTGGCTGCACTCACAATACAGGGTTGTTAAACCAATTGTGTAGTAGCAGAGCACAGCCTATTCAGGTGCAGCTGTGGCTTAGCATAAATCTCCCCCCCCCCCCTACAAGACAGTTTTGGGCTATTCAGGCTCAGCTAATCGTACTATTGACTGAATGTCTGGAAGGAATTTACAAAGACCTAACTGTTTGTTACACTCAGTTATTTGAACTAAGACAGTCTGCAGGCACTGAGGTTTAAGGGCAGGAAAATTTAAACTTTCTAAAAGTGTCATTTTCAAACTTGTAATGATAAATCAGACTTTACCATTAAAGAGGATCTATCATTAGAAGGTCATAGACACCAAACTTGAAATATCTACCACCTCTGGTTTAAGAATTACAGTGTATCAAATATAATAAGGAATTCTTAATGTTATGCTATGGGAGGGGTAGGCCTCACAGTAGTAAAAAAGGAATTTGAGAGCATTTCACCACTGGGTCATGTAAAACTAAAAGGTACATGTCCTACTTGTTAATTACACAGCACCATGCCCTATGGACTACCTCAGACCTACCTTGGGGTGACGTAGAGGTAAGAAAAGTAAAGTTTAAGGCTTGGTAAAGAGGATTTAAATGCCAAGTTGACACAGCAATGGGACACTGTCTTCAGGCTGCAGTGGCAGGCCTGGGACATTTTTTTAAAAGGGCTACGTAAGTGGGTGGCACAGTAAGTGCTGCAGGCCTTCTGGTAGCATTTAGTTTACAGGTTCTTTGTATAGTGTATACCAAGCTACAAGGGATTTAAATGTAAATTAAATATGCCAACCAGGTGTATGCTAATCATATCATGCTAGGGGATTGAGCACATTCACAGCAACACTGGTTAGCAGTGGCAATCTGCACAGAGTACTAAGGCTAACAGGCAAAAACCTAGAAAAAAGTAGGAGGAGGAAGGCAAAAAAGTTTGGCAGTAACCCTACAGAGAGGCCATTTTCAACAGTCTGTAAATTAAATACTAATAGTGGGTCTGCAGCATTGATTGTGCCACTGACTTAAGTAACACTTTAAACATGTCTCAGGCCTGCCTATCTTTTCCCAGGCACAAACCTTCCTTTTTGAAACATATAAGTCACTCAGAGGGAGGCCCTAGAGAGGCCAGACGGCAAGGTATAATGTATTTAAAAAGAAGGACATACACTATTAAATCTTACATGTCCTGGTAGTTAAATTAAATTTGTGTTTCACCACTGCAAAGCCTACCTCTGCATTTGATAACATTGATGTTACCTTGTTACATTTATTAAGCTGTAATTTCCAAATTGCAACAGGTACTTAGTTCATGCTTGGTGTCTCTGGAATTGTGATTAAAAATCCTAACATAGTGACATCGGATTTTAAGTTACAATTTTAAAAATGCCACTTTTCGAAAGTTGTCATTTTCTTGCCTTAGCCACTTGACCAGGTGTAGGTAGCAATTGGGCTTTGTGTATTCCTCCTAACCAACCACACACAATGGGGAGCTTAAATCTTCTTGGATGGGCCATCACTGGCAGGCTAGAAGAGAGGAGCTAGGCACAGCCCACTTCTACTTGAATAGTCTGCCCCCTGCCTCCAGACTTCTCCCCAAGCTTCTCCCCATTGCAAACATACAACTGGGTTTAAATATTGAACCTCAGACACTAACTGCTCAGTACCCACCTGGACCTGTGGATACTTCCCAGGAAGAAGGACTGCTATGCTGCTGAACAGTCTGCCACTCTGCAGAACAGCTGCTCTGAGGGACTGTGGCCCTGCTGTGCTGACCTGCTGCCTGCCTCACTCCTGCCTGAGTGATAAGGACGGGACCTGCATCAGATGAACCCAGCACTCCGGAGTTACTCCTAGGGCTAGTTGGTTGGCCTACTGACTTCAACCTCAGGGACAGAAGGCTCCAACAACCTCAACCCATTCCCTAGACTCTTCCATATACAAGTCTAGATAGCCATGTGGTGCCACCCCAGTCCTGGACCCTTGGAGGTGGGTTTAAGGTGCTCTGCCAGCCTCTGTGGATCTACAGGAATTGATGCAATACTCTGCTGCAATCCCACGCAGAACGAATGCATCACTGCTGCTGCATGGATTGAACATATCACAAAGACCCTCATCGCCTCTGTACCTCATAGAATCTTGGGCCATTGCATCTTTTGTTTATAGCAGCCTTGATGACGATGACAGACTCCACATTGCAGCCCTAACAGCTCCTTGGAACAGATGCATTGCCGTGAATGCATAAAGCTTAACACCACAAACCCTTGTTGATGGGATCCTCACTGATGATGCAGGATCTTGCATCACAGCCTCACTGCACATCAAAACCAATGCATTACTTTCGTTGTGTGATGCATCTTCAGCTCAGAATCTCACAATGCTCCGCAAACTAGGATATAACGTATTTTGTTCAGCAGGCCTAACTGGGTCTCTGTAGCGGACCTGTGCTCCATTACAGTTGGCCTAATCTTGTGACTTTGTCCCAGTCCGACTGCTCTGTGCCAATCTTCCAGAGGGTTGAGCAGAGGTTAATTTAGGGTTGGCTGTCCTCACCCTGATAATGACTGTGGTTGCTGCTTGACCAGGACCCACACCCCAGTCAAACACCTCAATCTCCTTACATCCTGTGTTGGTCGGCGAAGCACTGAAGGAGAGAGCTGTTCATTACATCCACCTCTCAATAGATATGTGGACCAGTGGCTAAGCATCACAATACATGTGTACTTCAGACTGGGACTTCTGCAAGGGGGATAAGGGGGATGAGCAAAGGCTAGCCATTGGTCTCAACAATCAGAATGCTTTTCAATGCACGTGGGGCCATGCAACTGGGGCAATTGTCTCTATGAAGAAATCACAACCAGCCACCAATTTCATGGAAGAATTTAACACCAAAGTCTATGAATGGTTTCAACCTAGAGGTCTCAGAATATGATTCATTGCCACTGATAATGACAGCAATATTGTTCAAGCCACGGTTGACAAGTCCTATGTTTAGTAAATTGCATCAACTTAATTGTGACGGCTTACCAATAAAGAAGTAATATCATACTGGACACCAGTTGCTGGATTTTCATTTATTTCAGTCATTTCATCAAAGCCCAGAAGTAGTTAATGGTCATTCAGCACGTTAACAGAGTCCTTGTAAAAGCCCTCATCCAGGAGATGCAAACATGTTGGAACACCACCTTCTACATGCTACAACCCCAATTTGAGTAGTACAGGTCTCCCAATTATACATACTACAAAGTAGAGGGGCGCAACCAGCAAAATATTGACAGTGGAGGTTGATAAATGGGGACCAATAAGGTGCCTGGTTCATTTTAGAGCCCTTCAACTGCAACTCTGTGCCTGTCACCAAAAAGACAATGCAACAGGTTCACTTGCAGCAAATCCTAGGACGACAATTTTGAATTCAGACAAATACCATACCAAGACCATTCCTTCACTTAAAACAATGTGTAAGCTTAATGTGCGTAATGTATGTATGCAAGCAATCTTGTATCAGTTGTGAGACGGTAGTGCACAAAAAGTCATAATTTCCCACATGCTAATTGCTATTAATATTGCTTTTAGACTTCCAGTTATAACAAACGTATCAAGCATCTTTCATCAAAGAAGGAAGCTCTAATCCTTTAACATTCCAAAATAGCCACTTATCAGACCATTATAACAATATTCTATTTTTCTGGTTAGAATTGATATGGCCATTCTTCAGAATATAACATTTCTTGTTGCCATCTTAATCTGTGACATATGTAAATTATAAATATTGGAGTACAAAAACCACAATCTCCCACTTACCAGAGTGACATAAATATTGGTTATCTGATCTTACATGGTTTGAAATACATGTGTTTGCTTTATTTAACACATTCATGTGACCTACAATTCTAACTTTTATTCAGGTCTTAATCAAGTAGCAATAATGATTCCAATAGGTTAGTGTGGTTTTATACTATACTATGAGAGGGGCGTAATTTGTGAATGCCTGTTATTAATTCTTGGGGAGTTTTTTTCCTGCCATCACTATTCCTTTTTTGTTTAATCTTGTTTTATTGCAAAGTAAGGGGCATTCCTTTGGCCCCTTTGGGTCTTTTATAACTCTTTGTCTGCTTTTGGTCCCAAACTCCTACCTATCAGGCTTCTTTCAGGTTCTACTGTGTATCTAAATCTTGATGGCCATGTCTCAAATCCTATCCACAAATGACTAGGGTACAAGAAATCCCTCAAGGGATGACTGTTGGGGTTGTTGCCTTTTTTCCAGCTCCTGTCCTTCTGATGGGGAACTAGTGGTCTTCTGCTCCTCTGATAGCTGAGGCCTAGTGTGAGCTGTTACTGGAAATATGGAAAAAGAAGGCCCACTTTTGCTAATGCATGAATTAGGAGGAAAATATGCAGAATCGTACATGGTTAGAGAAGAATACTGGCCTAAAATGGTCTTGATGTCCAAATAGAGAGCCAAGGATATAGAGGATGCTGGGGGTGCAAGGACAGGGGCGAGCAGAACCATTTATTCATAATGCAGCTGGAAGTAGAAGGCCACAACACGAAAGCTTGACCCATAACGTGATAACACACTTACAGGCAGGGCGTGTATTCTGATCCAGTGTACATTATGATGGTTTTGGAAAGGGAACACGATAAGCTTTGAGGCTTGAAGGCCAGAAGCTGTGCAAGGCAGGATAGACAGAAATGTTTCCAAGCGTGGAGTTAGCTGAGGAAGGACATAGTGACAGGCTTCAGAATGTGAGATCAAAAGCACAGTGATTATTAGCAAATGTATGCATGACACATATCTAACCTTCGCATTCCTGTAAATGCGTAATTAGATGCTTTCCCAAGAAGAAATATTGCTTTGTGCTAATGTAAGTAGAGATGACAATGTACCAAGTAAGCGTTTAAATCAATATGCATGACAAGTGATAAGACACATTCAAGGCATTCAGAGACTATAAAAGATGTTCGTGATGACAAAGTTGAGTGCGGTACAGTCACTGAGCTGGGCTGACCTCCCGGCCGTGATTCATAAATGCTCAATTTATTTGCCAAAAAGAGTTGTGTTGTTTTTTTCATTTCCTGATTCCACAACAGAGCAAACATTGTTTGCGCGCATTGCTATCGATTAAAAGAAAAAATTGGTCTATTGGACATAAAAACCTAGTGAACATGTGGTGCAATTGTAACATGCACTGGTGTGTTGTTTTTTTTCTCTGGTAGGATCCATAGGATCTTTTTTTCAGGCCCTGAGGTTCTTAACATTTTGCCTTTTTGTACCTCTGTGCCGAATCACTTCTGGAAGCTGGGGGCCCTGGACTGATCTGAAACAAAGAAAAAAATACAACCATACAACTACAGAAAATAATGTACATCAAACAAAAGCACAAATTATGAAATATTATATTTAATTCACAAATTGAAAACATACAAAATTGAATTTTTAATGTTTGTGGAAGGTTGTAGCTTTTCAAAGTTTGAGATTTTTTAAGAGGCAATGTGTTGCTGAACTGAAGCACAAATCGTATTTTTTGGCCCTAATTCATCTTCTCTTTTCCTTAGATCATGCTAGTGTTTCAGTTAAGGCCACCAAATGTCCATGCTACAGTTTGCTGTACTTGCGCTGCTCCCACAAATCAGTCTAGTGATACCAAAATAATTTATAGCTTCATCTTTCAAATGTTTTAATATTTACAGGCCATTCTAAATAGCTTAATTTTATATTTTTCTTTTTTATTTACATTAAAAAAATTAATGTCCTAATATCAATTCATTGAGTAGGTGTAGCGAACCATCAGGGTTCTGTGGACCACAGGTTAAGAACCAATGATCTCAATGTCAGCATTGTAATTCTCCATAGTTCATACTGTTGTTCATAGTAGAATTATATTTGATCTCCGAATGCACCTTATGCTTGCAACAGAATTGTTCTATCCCAAAATGCATATTTTCACTTGATACATTTCACACCCTCTGCCAACCTGACATTTCTATTTACTTCCAATCAATGTTGTTAGAGTTTTGAATGCAAAATGCCCATGTTGTATGTTATAAAAGCATGCAGATGCCATTGAAAAGAACGTCACTGCACTAAAATGCACCAATCCCAAATCCGTACAAAGTGGGTGTACTGTTATTGCCAACTCGTTCCAGTCACTGAATGCCAATGATATATTACTGGTTAGAAAAGGAAAAATGACTTATTGTTTCACTTTCACAAATTTGTCAGCATGTACATCATGTTTAATTTTGTTGCTATCCTATGAGAGACTTTAGCCTTATCACTGCTTATATGTTCATCGTCTATGCAGTAGATGGGTGATATGGACAGAATCATTAGCAATATCTATACCGAGTCATTTGGCAGACATTGATATGTTGGAAAACAGCATGTTGACTATTGATTGCCAATTATAGTGGTGATAAATACATTTAAGTCCAGGTAGAGGGCCCATTGTTTCACCAAGGGGGCAGAGTAAATTACTTTGTCGCCCTGGTGGAGGGACCAGCCGCCAGATATATGAATGGCTGCTAAGCTGGTCCTGGTTCCTGTCAATGCATTTTCCTGTTTGGTGCAGGGCTCCATCAGTGGGATGGGATTTTTTTTTTTTTAATAAAAAATAAAATTCTCCTCTCACCATGGGAGTCTGCTCCATGGCCAGGGAGTCATTTAGCAGTTTGCAATGCCCCTTACCACTCCTTTTACCTATCTAAATTAGATAGGTAGAAAAATAGGTCAGACTCCAATGGCCCTTACTCCGGAGAGCAGTAATTGTGATTGTGATGAAGTATACTTACTGCCAAGAATGAAATCAGGACCTGAGTGAAAATTATAAAACACAGTATGTCACTTGCGCACTCCGACATTGCACTGAAAACTGTAGATTGATGAAGTAGTTTATAGGAGACACAGGGTAATCTGCATAATTCTCTGACGGTATACTTAGGATAGATTCAAAGGTTTTGGGAAAATATTTTTGTGAGTAGATGCAACATATGTACAGTGTGAGCGGTCGGGCAATATTTTCTGCACACTCTCTCATATACAAAATCTAAGCATAGTATTTGAACCATAAACCTTTTAGGGTGAATTTATTTTAAATAAATAATGGACACGTTTTTGTGGTGAAATAACGAATTAAACAAACACTGGCAACCAAAAGATCAGGCCTGCATTTTGAATCCTTACTAAAACATTAAACGAACAGTTGATGTGAACAAAGCAAACCATATAAGCAATTGCCTTCTATTTAAAATATTTGAATTAAAGATTGTAATGCATGATGAATCTCAGTACTTTTGAGGTGTAGAAAATAATCTCGTTTTTTGCAATGCAAGCATTCCAAAAGCAGCTGAATGATAAACTACTAGTCAGGAGCATGATCTGAGAAACAAATATTGCTTTAAGTGCAGCCACAGCCACTTAACGGACATATAAAAGAATTGCTAAAATATAGAGGCAGATTTAAGAGCCCCTTGCACCACTTTGGCACTGCCTTAGCGTCATTTTTTTTACATTAAGGCGGCACTAAAGTGGCCTTTTTCCTGCACCATATTTACAAAGTGGAGCAACGCATGTGCTATTTTGTAACCCCTTGTGCCACATAATTCCTGCGCCAGGCATAATATATGCAAGGGGGGGCGTTTCCTCCATTAGGAGGCCTGAAAAAATGGCTCAGTGAAATTTAACAGATTTCACTGCACCATTTTTTCTGTCATTTTTAACGGCTGCTCAGAGCAGGCGTAAAAATAATGCACCAATGTAAATCAATGGCCTTCTCGCACTTTGCTATACTAGCATTACAAATGTTGACGCAGGTGTAGCAAAGCGCCACAAAAGTGTCAAAAATGTTGACGCTAATGTTTTAACTACCGACATGGTGAGCTTTATGATAAATACAGCAAAACCCTGGTGTTTTTAGGTGCCGGGAGGGTGCACAGAAAAAGTGACGCATCAGAGCTGATGCACCAACTTTTCATAAATCTGGGCCCTCATTTTTTGACAGTTGCAGTTTCAAGATCAGTTGCACAGTCAAGCCAGCCCTAAAAGTGCACTAACCATGTGCCTATCCACATAAAAGCTAAAATCGATTTATTTACTTTCCATCAGTTCTTTGAAACAACGTATTAAAAAAAACGTAACAATTTGCACTTTTTTGTATTACTTACTATGTTGCTCGAATTTCCTTAACAGCATAGTACGATCATGTAATGTCCAAATAACTCTCTGACACTGCTGATACTTCTCTCGTTGCAACATGTAAATGTTAGACTGAAAAGTAAGCCCCTTTCCAAAACGCCCCCTTTTTGGCGTGGTGATTAAGGGGTGTCCATTAAAAGATCTCATGCTATTTTATATTTTCTGTTTTCCTTCCATGTGTGGTGAAATTTGGATGGGTGCTGGGCTTATGAAATAATTAATGCAATAGTGCAAATCAGCTATTTCAGCAAGAGTGATGCACTCCATATGCAGCCTCACAGTAGGACCTCTCATTAATCAAACCGGTCTGTTCACATCAAAATGCTCCCTGCCTGCTGCCACAGCGTCCATCACAGTGTTATTCAATGCACAGTAGCAACGTTTGATACATACATTGGCTTTGATGTGCTGGTAATTGTGTGTTTGGCACGGTGCTGCCCAGAATACCTTGAAATATGGGGAAAAAAGATGCATCCATGGAAACTCAAAAGTTAACAACTCAGTCAAGCGTGTCTTATTTCAGAATTCTACTGCGTTTTGATACCCAGCGTTCTCGCAGTTGTCGCCGTAGGGTGTTGCTGAGCGTTAAGTTTTCTTGTTAATGAGAAAAAAACAGCAATTCTTGAAACGGTAATATAAATATAACTCGTTCGCCAAGGAGAGGAGATGCAGCTGTGCGTAAAATATTTTCCAGAAAAATAACTAGAACATCAGTCCCTGGCATGCGCTTATGCTCATACAGCAGAGTTGAGTCATTCTGTTAAAGAACAACCCTTATGGTTCTGTTTCATAAGCTTAAGTTCGCTTACTTCATGATTGTTAGAGGTGGGTTGCAGGAATGAAGCCAAAACCAGCCAAATCACATTTTAGTGAATAGGTACCATTGTTCCTTGGGCAACTCTCCCGCAATTAAATGATAAGTAAAACAAGATGGCCTACAGCCACCCCTGGAGTTTACTCTTAGGGTAAGGCCTTCAAGGAGAGACAGCGTGGCTTCAGACAGGCATGTTCAATCACAGTATTTGATTTTCAGTTTCTGTGGAACATTCAAAACGGTTTGATTTAAGGTGTGATAATTGTATTTATGATACTCGGTGCGCTACTAGTAAAGCTTTAAATAATTGAAAATAAAGCGTTAACCTGGAGAGCTCCACTGAAGAGAAAAGGATGTAACCCTAAAGTAATCTGAATTGCACAATGTGCACCAAAAACCTGGGTTCAAATCCCTGCTTCCACCCTTGACCACATTGTCTGGGCATATCACTTTAGTTCACTATAATTTTCCTTAACCAATCACTTTGAGGCTAAGTTGAAGTAATTCAGTTAATGGGCTGTGTTAATCAAAACCTGAACTTGCATGTAGTTAATATATAATAACATGTCTTCACACTTAATAATAATGCAGGCCACGCATTATTCGGTGGGAGGGGCAGGTGCTCAACAATCCTCCCTTAGACAAATGAAGTAACAGCATTACCTTATGGTTGAGGTTTATAGACAACATTTTCGTCATCTGAAGGGGAGATAAGGATAGTGCCGCACCGTTTGTTGATGAGATTAACAGCAATTACCTTAATTTGAGTTTAACAAATACTATCAATGAGAGGGAGGTTACGTTTTTGGATGTGAAGGTAAAGGTTCTAAAGTTAGAGACAACTTGTATGGGAAACCAAGTGCAGGGAGTATCATTTATATCTAATAGCTATC
Organism: Pleurodeles waltl; assembly: GCF_031143425.1. Lineage (NCBI taxonomy): Eukaryota > Metazoa > Chordata > Amphibia > Caudata > Salamandridae > Pleurodeles > Pleurodeles waltl. The sequence goes on from NC_090449.1 coordinate 380,688,356, forward strand.
ATCCAGAACCACTCAAGACAATCATCCCCTATGGACAACTCCTCTGTGCTAGAAGGACCTTAAGCACAGAACAGGACTTTGAATGAGAGAAAGGAGATATGATTTAGAGATTAGCCCAGAGGGGCTATGGGGATTCTACTTTAGAAATGGCTAGTAAGAAAGTTGAAGCAAAAGGAAGGGATGATATCCTGTTCAAAGCACAGAGGGAAAGTGGGAAAAAGGTGCAACATAGGTGTTTAACTAATTATCAAGGAGCCCAACATGAGGTCAGGAAGACATTGTCGAGGTATTGGCACTTTCTGAGGAGTGATCCTAATATAGGTGATGAGATACAAAGGTATCATAATCAATAAGATGTACACAGTTCCATACAAAGTGTCTCTGGAAAAAACAGGTGACTGGAAATATAAAATATTTGAAGCAAGAGCCCTCACTCACCTCACGGTGACATGCTTCATCATAGAGCTATGCTCCTCGTCAGGCTGGCGCTGCAATGCCTGACGGACCCCACAAGGGGGCTCTTTGCCGGAGATTTTCTTCTGTGAGAGGAAGCCGGTCAGCAATGTTAATCCCACACCTGATTGCGATGTTGGAGCCCAAAACATGTATGGGATAATTTGTTACTGTTGCTACCATATACTTGTTCTGTCATGTGAGTGACAATGAGTAGTGTGTATTGCTATGTGCTGTGTGGTGTTGTTATACAGAGCATACTAGGTAAACATGTTCACACATATTAAGCATTGATGATACTAGCACACCCTTTGCTACCTAGGACATACACCCATACATCAGTCTTCACATGTTTACCTGAATGGAATTTGCTGTAGGCATGTGTCAAGACATCAGATTTGTGTAACAAGTGTGCATCTTATGTAAATAGGGAGTGTAACACACTCTGCCTACATTCCACCCAGACAATTATTTGGTGGTGCATTTTACCATTAAATTCTTAGATCCTGACAATGGGTAATGTGTTTGGATAGTGATTATGCAACCACAGATGCTTAATTTGTCTGGCAACTCATTGCGCACTCTAGAGCCAACATGTATGTGCCATGTGTGAGGTACAGTCCATCATGTGTCAGGGTTGTGCCCAATAGTAGTGCCAGGACGTAATCCCATGGATACACTGTGCAGGCTCTGTATCTGACATTGGTTACAATCCCTGGACAATTATTGAAGGTCTATAGTTACCTAAGATGTCCCCTCCTTGTCACACATGCACGGTGCAGGCAAAGCAGCAATCACCCCGATATGTGATAGTGCTCAGTTCCGACATTACTTAAACTCCATTTGTTTAGAACAAGGAGAATCAGGTGCAAAGTATTTTATTTGTGCTATTTACAATATGATGTTGTTAGTCCACTCACTATGCATTGATGGTCTCTACAATTTGGAGTCTCTTGCAAACTCGTGCAGCAGTGTTCCGTTGTTTCCCCTTCAAATTATCTGCTCCATAATCCTCCTCCTAATTGGGGACATCAACCTGTTCATCCCAGGCGACATTTGTTCTGACACAGATGTTGTGAAGGATTGCACATGTTAGTATGATTTTTCGTGCGAGTGGTGGAGCATACAAGAGGCTTCATCCTGTCCGGGCAAGGCACCTGAACCTTGATTTCAGAAGCCCAAATGTCCTCTCCACCACATCACATGTCCTCCTCTGCCCTTCATTGTAGGCATGCTCTTCCACCATTGTGGGATTGGCAAATGTAGTAATTACCCATGGCTGTATGCCGTAACATTGATCAGCTGCAAATAAATAAAAGAAGATGCATTGGTAAACCTTGACAGTGGTTTGGAATATACCATGGCAGTTGTTAGTTGGAGTTGGAGTGGTGACTCAGTTTTGCTTGTGGTATAGTTCCTATTCTTGTGAAATGGCTTCATTTGACTGGGTTGATGGACATGACAATCTTGGGTAGTGGCTCAAGGACCTGGGAATTTTCATATGGATTCCAAAATGATGATTATAATTTAGCAAAAATGCATTCTTTAGTCCATACTTGAAGCAGTGTCCTGTTCTTAGATGGAACCTATCACCTCCTTGCACCACAATGGTGTCAGATGTAGAGACACCATAGTAGCCCTACAAAGCCAAACTGTGCCGTCCATGTTACCATGTGGCAGTATGCATGTAGTGCGACACTTAGTGACCCTTTGTGGCAGATGATGGTTATGCCAGCCATTAAGTGTATGAGGGTGTGTACCACACATTTCTAGGATGATCTAATTTGGTGCAGTAGTATCCCCCAGCTTCCAATACAAGATTTATCACAAACACTTTCAACACATGCACAGTGCAGGCTTTGGGAGGGGACACAGCTATTTTTCACATGCTTCCCCTAGTATGGTGCAGGGAAGGTCAGGTATGTCCTCTCTACTCCTACTGAGTCCTGGCATTCTTGATTTTTACAGTTTTTCACAAACTCTGCACCATGGTGGACCATTTCTAGTATAGACATGATGGTGTTTCATGTGAGGTGTCACTGGAGTAGGTGTTGCCTCATTTCTCATGATTCTGCCCCATCGACTTTCATGGATGGGTTAATTTGTATTAGTATGTGTGGGCCACAATGCAGCAGACAGGTGTATGTGCACACTACAGGTATATCAGGTATGTGCAGATGATATGGAGTTGGTAATGGCACAACTTGGGTGGCATTTGATATAGGTTCTGCTAGAGGCTTGTCCACCATGATTTATGTGGGATGGTGCCTATGTGTGAATTTCTTCAAATGGCCATAGCCTGTGCCATTGACATGGCTGAGCTGTTCTTAGTTTAGTGTAATGTGTGTGTGATCTGTGTTTAGTTGTCGATCAGTGGACACTTATATTGGTTTGTGAGCAGCTGTGTTATGTACATGTGGGTGTATGTGTTTGTGAAGTGCAATGATTGCAGTACAGTGTAGCATGTTGCATATGGTTTGTTGCCTGTACATCTATGTTCCCCTGCTCATGTGTATTTAATGTGATGTTTGTCTTGTTTGTCCTACACGGTTGGTGTGCTGTGTGCAATGATTGGTATGGTGGCTTACCTATGAGTAGACCATTGCCATATTGCTCATCCTATAACCGCTCGTTCATAGTGTAATGGCGGAAAATGTAGACATCATGGACACTGCTGGGATATTTTGCTAGGATGTGGGTGAAGAGCCCATGGTGGTCCACAATGGCCAGAACAATGATTGAATGGGTGTGCTTGAGGATCCTATATAGGTGTTTCATTGTTGCAGGTGGCACCAGTGGCACATGGGTGCAGTGTATCGCACCCAGCACATGCCAGAACACAGCAATTTGTTAGTGGTGCAGCAGGCGTACAATGGACTCCAGGTTCAGTTGGTACATCCTGCTCACATCTTGTTCCCTGAGGCCAAGGATGGTTGTCTGCTGTCTGATGATCCTCTCCCGCCTTCTTCGCTACCTTTGTGGTGGATGTGGTGGTGTTTGGTGTTGCTGCAGTGGTGGTGGAGAGACCTGATATCTTAGCTGACTTCTGTGGGGTGTACCAAGCTGGAGCAGTATCACTTCCATGTTCTCCTGGAGGTTTCAAATGCTCCTTCTGTGTGTTTTCCTTGAGTGGTGGTGTGTGGGCCTCTTTTTAATGCCTGTTCCGACCAGGCATTACATTTTGATGATAATCGGACTTAGCACCATTTCTTTTAGTCCTCTTCCTTGGTATGAGTCGTTTTTGCAGCAGGAGGTAAATATGGTGCTAGAGGGCTAGCGTCATTTTTAGGAAGGGAACACCTACCTTGCATCTCATTGTCGCAATGAGATGCAAGGTGGATTGATGCTCTCTAAAAATGCCACTAACTCCAAAATTTTGACTCTAGACGGGTCTAGCAACAAAATATTAATGTTTGCGATGCTTTAGTGTAAAAAATATATTCTTACTTGGCACAAGCATTTCATGAATATGGGCCTATGTTTGTTAAAAAGAAAATTACACTGTATTGCCAAACTGGGCAGTGCATCTCCATTCTTCTTGGAAGGTCTGTCATTCTTGGGTACCTGACTGAACCCGTCTCGTAGGTAAGCTGGAATGTTGAGCTTTAACCAAGTTTTGTTCATGCAGGAGAGGTCTAGGAGAATGCCTCTGAATTGAAAAATAGTCAGTGGCTGATTTAAGAGCCCTCAGCGCAAATCCTAATGACGCATTATCGTAATTTTTTTATGCTACTCTGACGTTAGATGGCCAAAAACGCTGCACCATATTTACAATGTGGGGCTATGCATGCATTGCACCACTTTGTAACGAATATGCGACAGAACAACTAGGTCCTAAACAACTATAGCCTAAACCACTACTGCTAAACAACTAAAAAGTCTCTACAACTAAGTACTGAACAACTACTGTCTGAACAACTATTGTGTCTGAATAACAATTGCCTGAACAACTAATATATATATATATTCTAAACAACTAATAAACCATAAAAACCAAAAGGAAAACCTTACCTTAAAATTAGGTGTTCAGGCAATTGTTATTCAGGCACAATTGTTGTTTAGACAGTAGTTGTTCAATACTTAGTTGTAGAGACTTTTTAGTTGTTTAGCAGTAGTGGTTCAGGCAAGTAGTGGTTTAGCCCTAGTTGTTCAGGATGTTTCCCCTTTGTAACGCTTTGACATATATTATGCCTGTGCCAGGCTTAATGTATACAAAGGGGACATTCCCCTGTTATAGAAGCCAAAAAAATGGTGCAAGGAAATCAAAGAGATTTCCTTGTGCCATTTTTTTGGCCACTTTTAATGCCTGCCCCTAGCAGAGATTAAAAGGGGGCATGCCATTGAATACAATGGGCCTCTATGAACTCTGCAGGAGTAGCACCACCATTTTGGTGCTACTCCTGCAGAATATATCAATAGTATCAGAAATAATTACGCTATTGTCCCCTACCCTGCACCATGGTGCGCTGTATTTTAAATATGACACACACATGGTGGAGGTAGGGGGGCACTAAGGGGTGCCTGGAAAGTGGTGCATCACTGGGTGCAGCGCCATTTTCCTTAAATCAGGCATAAGTGTGTTAAAGAGAAAAGCTCAAGGACAAAAGGAAGCAAGGTAAGCTTTACGAGGCATCAGGAGTGTGCCAAGAAGACTCAGAGGCAGCAAAAGAACATAAAGAGGAGTTTCAAGGTTGAGCCAGAAATGAAGCAAACACACACACAGTAGCATTACTACGTCACAGAGTCTTCACCATTATCATGGTTTCTATTTGAAGTCATTAACTACCTCCTTCCAGCTGTTAAGGTAGTCCCGCCCTGAATTCTTCTGTCCTCATCCTTCTCCTGACCCTGAGAAACCCCATCCCACTCTTAACCTGAGTGAGTTAGACATGTGTAGTGCACTGCTGTTGAAGAACAAATAGATAAAAAGAATTGGAGTGTTTTGAGTAGGTTTGCGTTTGGTAACTAAAGTGACTGATCTCTTAAGAACCAAAAAAAGGGAGTGGACCCTTCAGGTAAATTTCGCTAAATTTGAAAGGCCAATCGCCTTCAGGAAAAAGGATCACCAATCAGTCCCCAAACATTGCAAATCATCAACATCAAGTTTACAAATTAGTTACACACCCTCCCTTGTTGTCTGCCATGACATACATCATCAATCATCACTCAAAATCACTCATTAATATATCATCACTCATTGGTGCAATAGTTAGTAGATACCTCTTCCAATCCAAGCACAACAGTAGTAGGTACACAATTGTATTGAATTTTTGATGCAAGCAATACATTGGAATTTGGCATTCTCAGTGGCAGTCTTGTGAATTATTAAGCTTCTGGTGCAGCCCTGCTAGGTGATGAAAAAAAGGGATATGCGTGTGAGGGAGGCAGGCATTGTCTCCAATGTCCTGATGGGATTGTGGAGGCTTCTTCACTGCACACTGGTCCAACTCCAATCTGGCCATACATGTAATTGAAAATGTCAGGCAGTGTAAATCAGACACAAACATGCTCCACGAGCTATATCTATTTTTTTTTGGCAAAGAAAATAGTTTGACAATAAATAATTAAAAAGTACTATGGTGGCATACTCAGTCAGGGAAGTAGAGTTTGTCCTCAAACTCATGTGGATCATCTAGAAGTTATTCCGGTAACACACTTGATTCTGAGCAATCATCCTCCTCCTCCTATGGTGTTTCACGAATGGTGTAATTGTGTGGTATGAAATGTTAGTTCATTATGATCGTGGTCAATCTCTCCATGTTTTGAGCCAAGAGACTGGTTCTTCTCAATGTGACAAATGCACCAGCTCCATTGAACACATACTCAGCAGACACACTGTTTACAGAATAAGCCAGATACTCTATTGCGAGTCTGCTGAATACTTGTCAGGAATAAGGCCATGAGTGGTTCAGGTCCCACCCGAATCTCCGCTGCGTGGCTCTGCGGCGCTTTATGCGCACCACTTGCCATCCCCTCTTGTTCCAAAGGTGGCCACCAGCATCGTCTGCCCTGTGGCAAAGCTCATAGAGCTGCAGGTTCAGGACATTGGTGGACAAGATGCACTTATCAGTGCTATTCCATGAAGGGACTACATTCCCATGTTTTTAGAGGCAGCAGCCTTCTTGGGGTGTGGCAGGCCTATAAAGCACAGCCACACCCAAACACGTTGCTCAGTATTTTGAAGACTTCGATTCAGTCAGACCTCGTGGGGGTTCCTCTGAAGAAGACCAGATTTCCTGCTTGGCAGATGGATGGCAAATCGGAGTATCCTTGTTTCCATGGTGAATTCAGATACGAGTAGGTCATACTCATAGCGGTAAGGACTTGATAAGCCAAATCTTGAAGGGAGTTGTTGCTTCTAAAAGGTAAAGTGCCCCTTAGCACAACGAGCAAAGCGTTTTCAGTTTTCAGAGTAAGGCCGCCTTGGAGTGATGATTAAAGCGCTTCAGAGCACAGAAGTAAAGCGCCCCTTAGTACAACGAGCAAAGTGCTTCAGGACACACATGTAAAGCGCCCTTGGCACGGTAATTAAATCGCTTCAGTTCACATGAGGAAAGCGGCCTTGGCACGGTAATTAAGGCACTTCAGTCCACATGAGGAAAGCAGCCTTGGCACGGTAATTAAAGCGCTTCAGTCCACATGAGGAAAGCAGCCTTGGCACAATAATTAAAGCGCTTCAGTCCACATGAGGAAAGCGGCCTTGGCACAGTAATTAAAGCACTTCAGTCCACACGAGTAAAGCATCCTTGGCACGGAAATTAAAATGCTTCAGTCCACATGAGAAAAGCGGCCTTGGTGCAGTAATTAAACCGCTTCAGTCCACATGAGTAAAGCGCCCTTGGCACAACAATCAAAGCGCTTCAGTCCACATGAGTAAAGCGCCCTTGGCACAACAATCAAATCGCTTCAGTCCACATGAGTAATGCGCCCTTGGCACAGCAATCAAAGTGCTTCAGTCCACATGAGGAAAGCGCCCTTGGCACAGCAATCAAAGCGCTTCAATCCACATACATAAAAAGCCCTTGGCACAACAATGAAAGTGATTCAGGCCACATGAGTAAGGTACCCCTTAGCATAACGAGCATAGCGCTTCAGATGAAACAAATGAAAGCGCTATCTGGCATAGGGAACAAAGTGCTTCAAGTTCAATGGGTAAAAACTTTCCGGCCTTATAGTAGTGAATGTGAAAGCATTTTTGGAGATAAGCAAATTATAGTTTTCAATGTTTTTTGGAAAGCATAATGCGTGAAAAGCACATTTAGGGGGTCATTACAACATTGATGGTAAAAGCCGCTTAATGCCGTGCAGAAGACCGCCAACACACCGCTGCGGCCACGGAATTCCGCCACTGTCATTATGACCCACAGCTCGGAATCTGCCAAAATCCAGACACCCACACAAGTCCGCCACACCAAAGGTCAGTGATAAACTGGCGATAACAAAACCTCCACCGTCACGCCAACAGGAATACGCCTACACTATCACGACCCACGAATCCATGCAGCGGTCTTTTAACCGCGGTATTCCATTGGCGGTACACACCGCCGTGCTCAAAATACACACACATTTACAAAACACATCCACATTGGACAATTCGAAATACACACGCCTGATACACATACACACACCACTCCCACACATCAAATACAATATAAAATACACACCCACATCACCCACAAACCCTTACGTCAACAATTGCGACAGAAGGCCAGAGGGAGACACCACCAGAAAGAACAATTGCATCCACAGGCACCCTACACCATCACTCACACAACATCCAAGCACCTCACACAACACACCTCTAAATATCACCCCACACATCATGACACACACCACCCCACACATCACCCACACCAACCCATGGCCCCACAAAGAAACCCCAGGTTCTCTGAGGAGGAGCTCAGGGTCATGGTGGAGGAAATTATCCGGGTAGAACCACAGCTATTCGGATCAAAGGTGCAGCACACCACCATAGCTAGGAAGATGGAGCTATGGCAAAGAATCGTGGACAGGGTCAACGCAGTGGGACAGCACCCAAGAACATGGCATGAAGAGGTGGAACGACCTACGGGGGAAGGTGCGTGCCGTGGTCTCAAGACACCACCTTGCGGTTCAGAGGACTGGTGGTGGACCCCCACCTCCTCCCCCAGAACTCACTACATGGGAGGATCAGGTCTTGGCTATACTGCATCCTGAGGGCCTCGCAGGAGAAGCTGGAGGAATGGACTCTGGTAAGGTAAATCTTTCACTACTTCATCCCCCACCCACCTGCATGCTATCACATAACCCCACCCTTGCCCTCACCCCATCACTCCAACTCCTCACGTACGTCCCAGTATCACAAACCACACATCCCAAACCCAAGCCCTGCATGTAACACCAAAGCATGGACATCCATCACCAAAGCATGTCCACTGCACACACCCATACACCCCCCTAAACCATTATCACACAAGGTCCTACACAGGAATGCAAGCACTGGGATACAGGGTCACCCACCCATTGCACACCATGGCACACACAGATGCAATAATCATGCCTTTACACCCCTGCAGGACCCCTACCCAACGTCACCGGACAGGAGGGTCCAGACATGTCCACTCCACCCACAGAAGAGGCCCACAGTGATGACAGCAGCTCTGTCTAACTGGATCAAGATGACCAGCCTGGTCCATCTGGGACCTCGGGACACTCAGTTCCCTTCACACCGGCACAGGCCACTACAGAGCTACCCCCCTCTGGAAACACTAGCACAGCACCCACCCAGCGGGCCCATCCCTCTGTCCCCAGGACACATCAATCAGCAGTGTGTCCAGCACTACAGGGAACCCAGGCTAACCCTCCACCCCAACAACAGCAGGGACCTGGGGGCAGTGGCAGTGGGCACACGGTTCAGGGGACAGAGGCCCAGGAGCACAGGGGAATTGGGAGGGCTGCTGTGCGACAGGGGGAGGACAGGCCCAGGGAACCCACTCTCCACAAGGCCCTCTCCAACATCATGGGAGCATACCACCATTCCCAGGAGACAATGGCAACGGTACTGGCCAAGTTTCAGGAGACCCAGCGGCTGCAGGAGGAACAGTATCTAGCCTTCAGGAAGGAACTAAAATCCATCAATTCCACCCTGGGCACCATTGTAGGGGTGCTGAAGGAACTCGTGAACACCAGGAGGGACCCTGTGGCACAACAAGGGCCCCCTGACACTAGCCTGGACGATGAACTACCCACCACCTCCGCCGGCGCTAGTGGAGAGGAGGCACCGCCACAGGACCACGACACCAGCACCCCACCCCCTGCAGATGGAGAACCACCCCACATACGGTCCCTGAGATCCAGGACAAAGACAGCGAACAATGCCAAGACCCCCGCCAAGAAATGAGACCACCCTGAATGTCATCCTTCTGTTCCACTTTGTCACCCTGTCCATACTTAAACTGCCCCAGCTCCACTTCCTATGCCTCTTTGGACTATGCACCTGTGAGACTAATAGACTGAACTCTGCCATAGACATTCCTCCACCATCACCCCTGGCCATTTTACAACCCCCTCCACTATTTAGCCCTTAAATAAACACCCTTAAATCACAAAACAATCTGGAGTCAGTCTGTGCTTTCACAATTGTGTATTTGCAATAACTCAGGGAAATAGCAATGTCCATTGTATTGTCAACATACCTATGTCACACAGCTCTAGTCCATGCAGAAACAAAGCAGATGTCACGCAGGGGGACCCACATCTGTGAAATCCTAAGGGAAAGTGACAACTCAGTGACCATACACTGTGTGAAAATGACAGACAGATGAGAGGTAGTAGAATTAAATCAGATGTAGCAGGCAGTGTTGTCTTCTTACCTGTTTCTCACTGGAAGTATTGTTGGATCACCGTGTTCCTGTTGTCTATGTCCTCTTCTTCTGCTTCCTTGTCTTCACTGTCCACAGACTCCACAGCTGCCACAACACTTCCATCTGGACCATCCTCCTGCAGAAAAGGCACCTGTCGTCTCAAAGCCAAGTTTTTAGGCATACAGCAGGCCACGATGATCTGGCATACCTTCTTTGGTGAGTAGAATAGGGAACCATCTGTCATATGAAGGCACCAGAACCTGGCCTTCAGGAGGCCGAAGGTCCTCTCTATAATCCTCCTAGTTCGCCCATGGGCCTCATTGTAGCGTTCTTCTGCACTTGTCCTGGGATTCCTCACAGGGGTCAGTAGCCATGACAGGTTGGGGTAACCAGAGTCACCTGCCAATGGCGAGGGACAACTGTTAGACACACACTAACTCATAGGGACATCCCCAGACCCAGACACCTATTCATAGGGTCCATGTCCTCACCTAATAGCCTCACACAGTGCCTCTGGAGTTGCCCCATCACATAAGGGATGCTGCTATTCCTCAGAATGTAAGCTTCATGCACTGAGCCAGGAAATTTGGCATTCACATAGGAGATGTACTGGTCGGCCAAACACATCATCTGCACATTCATCGAATGGTAACTCTTCATGTTTCTGTACACCTGTTCACTCCTGCGTGGGGGGACCAAGGCCACATGTGTCCCATTAATGGCACCTATGATTCTGGGGATACGTCCCAGGGCATAGAAGTCACCTTTCACTGTAGGCAAATCCTCCACATGAGGGAAAACGATGTAGCTGCGCATGTGTTTCAGCAGGGCAGACAACACTCTGAACAACACGTTGGAAAACATAGGCTGGGACATCCCTGATGCTATGGCCACTGTTGTTTGAAAAGACCCACTTTCTAGGAAATGGAGTATTGACAGCACCTGCACTAGAGGGGGGATTCCTGTGGGATGGTGGATAGCTGACATCAGGTCTGGCTCCAACTGAGCACAAAGTTCCAGGATTGTGGTACGATCAAGTCTGTAGGTGATGATCACATGTCGCTCCTCCATTGTCGACAGGTCCACCAGCGGTCTGTACACCGGAGGATGCCGCCATCTCCTCACCTGCAGACGGAGCACCCACTGCCGGAAAAGATGGTAGGACATTCGCCACTGGAGCAAGAAGACGGGGAGGCCCAGCTGGGGATGGGCTCCCAATGTGGGAGGGGTGCCCGTCGCACCATGAAACCCCTGATGTTCCGGATCCTGGCAGTGGCGTACCCGGAGTTGGATGGGTGATTGAGGGCATCACAGCAGCCACAAGGGGGTGAGTACACTCTCATTCAGCTGATTCAGCACGCATTGTAGGTTTCTGGGTGGGGGAGGTGGGCTGTGGGTTCCTCTAGGCCACAGTGAGTTTAGTAGGCAAGGTCCCTTCTGAAGGCAGGCCCTGTGGCACCCCACCCCACCTGTGTACAGAGCCAACTACACCTAGTCAGGCTCTTGTGACATCCATGTGTGCAGCAATCGGGCATAGCCTGAAACCCATGTCCCTGTGATTGATTAGGGAACTCCAAGTGCACGGCGTAGTGGAGGGGGATTCTGTGTCTGTAGTGTCCGCCAACGGTAGAGGTTTTGCATGCACTCAACATGTCTTTCTTCTCCCCCCCCTTTTTGTGGTCTCCCTGTTCTTGTGTGCATTAGCATCATCAGGCGGAGGAGCAGTGGCACCGGAGCAGGAGGGAGCTGCATCCCACATGACCCTGGAGGGTGACACAGTCACGAGTCTGAATTCACCAGTGGGATGGAGGGCGAGGGGAGCTCCACGGCGGGGACAGGAGCTGAGACCAGCGATACGGACTCCTCATCTGATGGGAGCTCCCTTGCGGTGGCGGGCCCATCTGTGCCCCCGCATCTACAGATACAGCCGCCACCCCCCCCCTACCAGGACCGCCCTCCCAGCAGCCGCTCAGCGTTTGCCCCGTGGCCGCTCACCCAGGAGGGTGGGCATCTCCTTCACCCCAGGCACCTCAGCCCCTGCCCCAGTCACCCCTGCTGCCCTCAGTGAGGAGGCCATTGACCTCCTCAGGTCACTCACTGTTGGGCAGTCTCCCATTTTGAATGCCATCCAGGGTGTAGAGAGGCAGTTGCAACAAACCAATGCATACCTGGAGGGCATTCATTCTAGTCAGACAGCCCAACAGCGAGCCTTTCAGACTCTGGCCTCAGCACTGATGGCAGCCATTGTCCCTTTCTCTAGCCTCCCCCCTCCAACTTCCACCCCTGTACCTCAGCCTATCCCAAGCACACCACCAGACCAGCATGCACACACGTCAACACACAAGAGAAGCTCAGGCAAACATAAGCACCACACATCCCACAGGCACTCACGCAAGCATCATACACATGCAGACATACCAACATCCACTGCCTCCACTGTGTCACCCCCCTCCTCGTCTCCCTCCTCCCTCTCTGTCTCATCTCCACTCACACCTGCATGCACTACATCGTCAGCCACTACCTCCATCACCAGCACACCCACCACCACACCCCGCTCACGTGCACTCTCCACCCCCACTACCATTTACACATCCCATGTGTCCTCTCCCAGTGTGTCTGTGAGCCCACCTCCCAAGGTACACAAACGCAGCCACACAGCCACCCAACAGCCATCCACCTCACAACAGCCTTCAGCCCATGCACCTTCATCCAAAGTCAGCAAACCAGTGCCCGGCGGGAGAGAGGAAAAAATCTGCCACCAAAGCCGCTCCCAGGGGTACAGTTGGGAGTGTGGAGAGAGCTGCGCCACCATCCAAGGTGGGGAGGGGGCACAGAAAAAAACGGCAAGTCTGGGAAAACCTGCATGGCGGACAAGACCGCAACAAGCACCGCTGCTAAGGACACTGCCGCCACCAGCACCGCTGAAGAGGACACCACCAATGCCAAGGACACCGCCACCACCAGCACCGCTGAACAGGACACCGCCGCCACCAGCACCGCTGCCAAGGACACCGCCGCCCCCAGCACCGCTGAACAGGACACCACCGCCACCAGCACTACTGAACAGGACACCGCCACCACCAGCACCGCTGCCAAGGACACCGCCGCCACCAGCACTGCTGAACAGGACACCGCCGCAACAAGCACCGCAGGCCAGTGAGCGCCAAAGATTCCGGCGCTACTGAGGCCGAAACGAGCAGGATGAAGCACTCTGGGCACAAAGCCCCCTCCAGAACCAGTGGACAAAGGCATCCACTACCTCAGTCTTTGGCAGGATGAAGCACTCTGGACACAAAGCCCCCTCCAGAACCAGTGGAGAAAGACATCCACTACATCAGTCCTTGGTAGGATGAAGCACTCTGGGTCCAAAGCCCCCTTCAGAACCAGTGGAGAGATCCTTCCACTACATCAGTCCTTGGCAGGATGAAGCACTCTGGGCACAAAGCCCCCTCCAGAACCAGTGGAGATATCCATCCACTACCTCAGTCCTTGGCAGGATGAAGCACTCTGGGCACAAAGCCCCCTCCAGAACCAGTGGAGAGATCCATCCACTACCTCAGTCCTTGGCAGGATGAAGCACTCTGGGCACAAAGCCCCCTCCAGAACCAGTGGAGAGATCCATCCACTACCTCAGTCCTCGGCAGGATGAAGGACTCTGGGCACAAAGCCCCCTCCAGAACCAGTGGAGTCTGTTATCCACTTGAGAGACTGTGGCTTTGCACTCCCCAGGATAAAGCAGTGAGCAAACCACCCACTGGAGAGACTTGAGAGACTGTGGCTTTGCACTCCCCAGGATAAAGCAGTGGGCAACCCACCCACTGGAGAGACTTGAGAGACTGTGGCTTTGCATTCCCCAGAATAAAGCAGTGGGCAACCCACCCACTGTAGAGACTTGAGAGACTGTGGCTTTGCACTCCCCAGGATAAAGCAGTTGGCAACCCACCCACTGTAGAGACTTGAGAGACTGTGGCTTTGCACTCCCCAGGATAAGGCAGTGGGCAAACCACCCACTGGAGAGACTTGAGAGACTGTGGCTTTGCACTCCCCAGGATACATCAATGGGCATGGAGCCCCCTCATGGATCTGGCACCGTGCACTCATCCGGCTGAGGTGCCCCCCTTTCCATTCCCCCTGAGGTGCCTGTTTTATTTCTATCTGATGCCCCAGCAGTGTTCTCTCCATCTTGTTCGGGTATTGAGTGTGGGCCTCACCCATGCATTTTGGGCCCACTGGTCCACGGACTATGATGGTGGAATCCCTTGGACGTATATATTTGTTTACAGTGTGAATATCTTTATATATGTTTATATTTTTGATTCATGTATTTGAATATATTACAATCATTCGACTCATTTCCTTTTGTCCTTGCATTTTTCCAGGGGGTTTGGGGGGTGTAACTGTAATGTATCGTGATGTATTAGTGTGTGTGTTGTCGTGGGTAAGGGTGGGGGTGGGGGTGTTGTGTGTTTGTGTCACTCTCTTTTCCCTCCCCCCTCCCCTGTGTCGTAGGTGCAGTACTCACTGTGGTCTTCGCCGCCGTCTTTGTTGTTCCAGGTAGAGAAGCAGGAAGATAAAGGCTGGCAGTATCTGGAGCTCGGGTTCCATGGCGTCCTGATTCCTCGTGGGGTGTGTAGAGGTGAGCCTTTTCCGTTCCAAGTCCTGTTTCCGGCGTGTTTTTGTTCACAGTGATTCCGCCCCGGAAAAGGTGGCGGATTGGACTGTTATAATTCTGTGGGCGGTACATTGTCCTCCGCCTGTCTGTTGGCGGTTACCACCGCAGTGTTTGTACCGCCTTGGCGGTCGGAGTATTCAAGTGGCTGTCTATATTGGCGGTTTCCGCCATGTCTTGATTCAATTTTTTTTCCGCTGGCCTGTTGGGGTTTTTACCGCTGCTTTAACACCGACCGCCAGGGATGTAATGACCACCTTAATTTTTTTAGATTTTATAGGCCATGATCGAAGGTTTATGTTATGAATGCATAGATGTTATAGGATTAATATTTAGAGTATGATCATAGTCCAAAGCTCTTGCCATCTCTTGGTTCTGAGGTTGTAGTTTGCTCTTAGTCCATGATTCAAAGAAGGGGCTTTGCCCTCACTTCAAAAGGGGTCTTCATCTAATATCACGGAGACGCATTTAGTCAAGAGTCTATTGATGAGTTATACTGCTATAAATGAGTACGTGCATATTTGTTCTAACCTTTTCTTTTCAGACCTCGCTCCGTGCTGTTCCCTACCCTAATTCCCTTCCCCGACTGGCTTTATCATAACTCTGTGCTATAATAGCTTTCTGAGTTGGTGACGCAGGGAGGTGGGCCTTTTGTTCAGCAACGTGCAGATCCCGAGGAAAGGACACTGTGACTGTACTGGTCATTGGAGCAACTTCTCATACCACTGCACCAAAGGTTTTGATCCACATAGACATCTTTTGGGTCTTCCAGACACTCCAGGAACATTCTGTCAATGGTCTTTGTGCTGCCACTTGTTTGACCTCTTTTGTCTTTGCCTTTGCATTGGACTTAAGACCTGCCACTTCAAACCAAGCTAATGCAGGGATTGAGCTGTGGTTTTTGTTGGCGTTCTTGTTGCTGTTTTTTTGCTGCTGTGAGACAAGACTGCTCTCTCTGGAATTGAAGGCGGCATCCCAGAACTTCTCCTCAGGAGTGAGACTCTAGTAATTTCCAGGCTTTTTTTTTCCGGGTCCCTGGCTTCTCAACAATCCACCTCTTGCAATTTGAAACAACCCCTTCGGAAAAAGAAATGAAAGTGGCCAGAAATTGTTAGTACTGTGCAACATGTAGTGTGACACAGATGTGCTCTTCGGACAATATGATGTAATTTTGCATCCCTGCATTACAAGCCAAGTGAAGGATTAGGCTCTCAACCAAAGCATGCACATTTGCATTTTGTTCACACCAGTGACTGCAAACCTTTCAGACATATTCTTTAGCTGGTCCTGTGGCAGATACAACAATGGTATATCTTGGTCCATCATTTTGTCCTATTTGTTAAAGTCCCATGTGAAAACCTCAAAAGGTAGTATCTGTGACAGGCATTTAACTAGGCCCCATTTATCTGCATCCATGGTCATAGCTTTCCAAATGTTTCCCCTCCTCTTTGAGTGGCATAGCCAACATGTAACAGGTCGAATTCCAACATGTTGGTACCTCCAATATGAGGTCTTTAACTGGTACTCCATTAGCAGGCTGAAAAATCCTTAACTGCTTCCGGGCTTTAAATGAATAGCTGAAATGAGTGCAGATTCTTCTGCAGGTGGTCATTATGTTGCTATGTCTTCTTTTTTTTAGAAACTCTTGGAACACCAGGTTGATGCAATGTGTCAAACACAAATCCCTCAAATAGCCACCTTCTGGCATGGCCTTGACTATATTACTGCCATTGTCTGTGGCAACAAATCTAAGTATGAGACTTCTGTGTTGTAGCCATTCACACACCTTCTATTAACTTTGCCCAAGATGTTTGCAGCTGAATGGGATTTTGCCATGGTGCTCATGGATAATGTTGCATGCCATAGAATGCCCTTAAAAGTATCTTCAGTACTGTGACCTATAGATAGCTGTTGTCTAACCCAGCAAAAGAGATCCAGTGTACAGTGATACACATGTAATCAATTGCTTGACAACTGGTTAACAAGTATGTCATCAGGTGGACAGCACTTTTATGCAAAGCTTGTCCAACCAATTGCATCACATTGTGATGGAGTGCTGGAACAGCAACTCTGGTAAAATTGGTCCGACTTGGAAACTTCCATTTCGGGAAGATGGCTGCCACAAATTCTAAAATCGCACCCAATCCACTAAAGAAAAAGGGAGGTGATAGAATGCTAATGTTTTAGCCTACTTCCCATTGTACAAATGTGTAGTTAATTGGTTGTGGTCACAGCACTTCTCCTGCTTAAACATGCCCATAACAGAAACTTGGATATTCACTAAAGCATGTGAGGTCTGAGAAGTAGAAGGTGGTAGGTGCAACATGATTCTTGAAGCTATTTCTGTATGCCATGGTATCTCCATTTCACTATGATCCTCATGCCAGTTTGAGGTCACAGAGGAAGGTAATGCTGGCACACTGCTGGGGACAGAGCAGCTTTGTGTAAAGATGTCACCCTCTTCTTCCTCATGACCTCTCACCGTGATTGGACTCGGAGCTGATGTTTCCCGGCTCTTATCACCTGCACCACAAACATGTTCAGCTATTTTTCAAGGTGCTCCTCCCAATTGATTTCATGAAGTTTTTTCATATGGATCTTTTGTAGGGGTGGATGGTGAACTTCTCTCTGCTGGTGGAGTTCACAGAATTTTGCCAACTTGGAGCATGGAGTTCGGCAAAAGAAACTCCACTGGCAGAGTTTACTGGCATGCACACAACATCGCTCACCCTTAATTAAATTATACTTGGGCTTCATGAGGGTTTGTTAGACTTAGCATCATTTGCATGGCCTTCCCTAACTTTTTACCTCTACTTCCCAGGTTGTTTCTGTGTGCTGGACTCTGTTTTTGCTGTTTTGTTTGCTCTGGACACTTTACCACTACTGACCAGTGCTAAAGTGTAAGTGTTCCCTGTATAAATTAAATGTGTACATTGGCTTATCCATGATTGGCATATTTGATTTACAGGTAAGTCCCTAGTAAAGTGCACTAGAGGTGGCCAGGGCATGTAAATCAAATACTACTAGTGGGCCTGCAGCACTGGTTGTGCCACCCACATTAGTAGCCTTGTAAACATGGATCAGACCTGCCATTGCACTGTCTGTGAGTGCGGTTTTAAACTGCCAATTTGACTTGAGAAGTGTAGCCACTTGCCAGATCTAAACCTTCCTTTTTTATGCAAGCAAGGCACCCCTATGATGGGCCCTAGGTAGCCCCATGGGCAGGGTGCAGTGAATGTTAAGGGTGGGACACGTGTTGTACATGTCCTGACAGTGAAATATTGGCAAATTCATGTTTCACTGTTGCAAGGCCTATCTCTCTCATAGGTTAACATGGGGGCTGCCTTTGAATATGATTAAAGCGCAGATTCCCTTTGGGAGCAGATAGACATATGGAGTTTGTGGTCTCTGAACTCACAATTTAAAATTAAAAATACATCTTTTAGTGAAGTTGGTTTTTAGATTGTGTGTTTGAAAATGCCACTGTTAGAAAGTAGGCATTTTCCTGTTTAAACCATTCTGTGGCTCTGTTTGTTTGTGGATTCCCTGTCTTGGTAAGTTTGACAGTTGGGCGGTTTGCACCTCTCCTCTTGATAGTGACACAAAGGGAGCTGGGGTGTAGCCTGCACATCCTGATGGGCCATCTGGGCTGAGGGGAGGAGTGGTCACTTATACCTGAAAGGGCTGTGCCTGTCCTCACACAATGCAGTCTCCACCCCCCTGGTGTTTGTCCGGGACCTGACCTAGGCAAGGCAGGATCTTGAAAACAACAGAGACTTTCCTTTGAAGTAGGCCTACTTCAAAGGCAGAAAGGGGTATAAGAAGAGCACCCAAACCCCCTGAAAATCAGATTACTTCTGAAACCAAGAGGAACCTCTGCCAAGGAGAAGAGCTGGAGAAACTGGAGGAGGAGTACTGCCCCTTTGCCTGTGACTGTGCTTTGCTGGGCTGGCCTGCAGTAGCTGCTTCTACCTGAGAGAGGACAAAGACTGACTTTTATGTGACTTCCCACCTGTGAAGAATCTCCAAGGGCTTGAAACTGGGCTTGCCTCCTTTTGTTGAAATCACAGGGACAGCAAATACTTCTCTCTGCTATTACTTGGGCTTTCTACTGAGAGTTCTGCCTGCCAAGTGATGCCCTAACCTGTCTCTGGGCCCTTGAAAGATGTGGTTGGTGGAAAAGGACAAAAATCCAAGCAAAGACCACCTTGTGGGGAAATGTTCAATGCACCACCTGCTTCGGGGCTGAAAAATGATGCGCTGCCGTCCTCGCAGCTAAAATCGTCGCGCCACCTGCATTGCGGCTGGGAGATGGATGCAACATGGCTGGAGAAACGACGCGCAACACCTGCAGCGTCTGCTGTCAATGACACAAGCCCCCATGCAGCGCGGTTTCTTGACACCGTGCAACCAGATTTCGACGCAACACCGCTGGGAAAATGAATGCAAAGAATGTCTAGACCCGAGGTGCACATCCGGATCGATGCATCACTCTCTTGCAGGAGAGAAGAAATGACGCATGTTTGCCCGTCCGGAGGAGGAATGACGCACGCTCTCGCTTGCGAGTGAGAATTCAACGCATCGCTGGCCTTTTCCAACACACACTTGCCTGTGCGGTTTATTTATTGACGCTTCCTAGGTACTTTTGTACACTAACAATGTTCTCAATGTTTTCTAAAGGATTTAAGACTCTTTTGCTTTTTAAATTCATAACTTGACTTGTGTATGTTGGATTTTTGTAATTTTGGTCTTGTTTTGTTTAGATAAATATTATTTATTTTTCCAAACCTGTGTTGTGTAATTTTGTAGTGTTTTCACTGAGTTACAGTGTGTTGGTACAAATACTTTACGACTTGCTTTTGAAGTTCAGCCTGCCTGCTCGTGCCAAGTTACCAAGGGGATGAGCGGGGAATAACTGAGGGTGATTCTCCTTTACTCTTACTAGAGTGAGGGTCCTTGCTTGGACGGGGATAATCTAACTGCCAACCAAAGACCCCATTTCTAACAGGGTTACTTTTTTCTTCCTCTCCACGCTTTCAGTTGCCTGGTTTTGTGTGGAACAGTCACAGTAATTTAATTGTGCAAGCTTTGCCATCAGAAGTCTCACATCAGAGAAGCAGCAGTGGTCACAAAATTTGTCACTGGGGCCTTCATTCTGAACGGTGAGTATTTGTTAACCACGACACATGTGCACCCAATAAATATCTTAGCATGTTCACTGAAGATTAGAAGTTGCCTGTTACCCTGTTCCAAACTGGATCCAATTCAACTAAAATAATATACAGTTGGAAAAACATGAGATTGTAGGAAGGATAATTTCTGTCAAATTGTTCGATCTTAATATAACCATGCATATGCTGGGGTGAAGACTTTCTTTCAATTCACAGTTTTCACAGCAGGTCAGACAGGTCACCTTAGACAATCCTGGAACTCTTGTACACCGAGAAGCAGCAGGCAGCCTGACTCCAATCCTCACCAGCCTATGTTTCAATCAACCTGATGAATTGAAACATAGGCTGGCGCCACCCCACACACGCCACCAACCAGGCACCACCCCAAGCACACCGCCAGCCAAGCGCCACCCCAAGCACACCGCCAGACAAGCACCACCCCACGCACACCACTGGCCAAGCGCCACCCCACGCACACCACCAGCAAAGCGCCACCCCACACACACTGCCAACCAAGTGCCACCCCAAGCAAACCGCCAGCCAAGCACCACCCCACGCTCACCGCCAGCCAAGCGCCATCCCAAGCACACCACCAACCAAGTGCCTCTCCAAGCACACTGCCAGCCAAGCGCCACTCCACATACACCACCAGCCAAGTGCCACCCCACGCACACCGCCATCACTTTTTTGTTGTTTATAAACAACAAAGAAACCTCTAACTAATTATAAAATAATTACAAAACTACAAATACAAAAACTCTAACTAAATACATGACAGTAATGCCAACCGTGAAACTGAACATATGAAAATATAAAATATGCAGTTTACGCTCACGGTATTCCCCTAAAAAATGTATTTGTGTGGTAATTTCTGAAACAGCATGGCACACACAGCCCAGGCTTTGAAGGGCACTCGGGCAGTACATCCGGCTCTCCCTCTGGATATCTCTTTGGGCACATTCTCTACATTTCTTAGTGGATAAGTATTTTTTGGGAGTGGGAGGAATGTGATCTGGAAAGTGGCGATCTTTCAATCTAGCCACATCCTTCACCACTGCTACTCTAGGAACTCTTGCCTGTTCCACCACAATAAGGCTTTCTATCACTGACTCCTGAAATTTAACAAATGTCATCCTTGACTCAGGTGAACAATCCTTGAACACAATAAAAGCATTAAAAGTTGCCAAATTAAATAAATGTAGGGACAACTTTTTATACCACACGTAAGACTTACGAAGAGCAGTGTAAGGTTCCAACCTCTGATCTACTCTATTAACACCACCCATGTGCCTATTGTAGTCCAAAATGCATGCAGGTTTGTGCACTTCGGCAACCTGACCCCAAATAGTCACAGGGGAATTGCTCTCATCATGGATGGTAGATAGCATGAACACATCCCTCCTGTCTGAAAATTTCAGAGCTAGCAGCTCATTATTCTGCAAGGCACTGCACTGTCCCCTCTCAAGTTTTTTACAGACAAGCTCCCTTGGATAGCCTTTCCGGTTAGAACAGATTGTGCCACAAGCAACAGTGTCCACTCTAAATAACTCCTTGAACAACTGCACTCAATGTGTAGAAATTATCTATGAACAAATGGTGACATTTGTTAAACAGTTGTCTACCAAGTTTCCACACATTTTTTTTGCTAACTCCAAAAGGGGCCGAACAACCAGGAGGGTCAATACTGGAATCCATACCAATGTAGACCCAGAAATTATACACGTATCCTGTACTGCTTTCTGACAGCATATACAATTTAATCCGATACTGTGCCTTCTTTCTAGGAATGTACTGCTTAAAAACTAAACGCCACTTGAAAAGGACCAAAGACTTGTCCACATTTATCTCTTTGCCTAGAACATAGACCTCTGAAAAACAATATACAAAATGATCAAGGGCAGGTCTATTCTTAAAAAGACGGTCACAATCAGAGTGATCTCATGCAAGGCTAAAGCATTGTCTACAAAATGCAGCATTCGAAGAAGAAGCAAATAGTGATTACGAGTCATAGTTGCAGGAAATATAGCTGTTGCCATCAAGGGACTAGTAGACCAATAAGAAGCCAGTGATGGCTTCCTTATCAACCCCATCAAAAAGTCAAACCTAAAAACTTTGGGGGTCATTCCAAGCTTGGCGTGCGGCGGGAGCCGCCCGCCAAGCGGGAACCGCCAGAAGACCGTACCGCAGTCAAAAGACCGCGGCGGTCATTCTGGGTTTCCCACTAGGCTGGCGGGTGACTGCCAAAAGGCCGCCCGCCAGCCCAGTGGGAAACACCCTTCTACGAGGAAGCCGGCTCCGAATGGAGCCGGCGGAGTGGAAGGTGTGCGACGGGTGCAGTAGCACCTGTGGCGAATTTCAGTGTCTGCTAAGCAGACACTGAAATTCAAAGTGGGGCCCTCTTACGGGGGCCCCTGCAGTGCCCATGCCATTGGCATGGGCACTGCAGGGGCCCCCAGGGGTCCCACAACACCCCTCACCGCCATCCTGTTAGGAACGGGATGGCGGTGAGGGGGTCGGAATCCCCCATGGCGGCGCAGCAAGCTGCGCCGCCATGGGGGATTCCTCAGGGCAGCGGAAAACCGGCGGGAGACCGCCGGTTTTCCGTTTCTGACCACGGCCATACCGCCGTGGTCAGAATGCCCTTAGGAGCACCGCCAGCCTGTTGGCGGTGCTCCCACCGACCCCGGCCCTGGCGGTCAAGGACCGCCGGGGTCGGAATCACCCCCTTTGTCATCTCTTCCAGATATGTGGGAACCCACTGAGTTCCTCTAGACTGAGGCCTAAGTCTGGCAGCATTGTCCCTCCAATATTGTCCCACATACACATTAGTCTGCTCCACAATCTCTTCCAAAAATACATTGTCCATAAACAAGTGAAAGAAATTGACCGGCAAAACGTTTTCGGTATTGACTCTACACCCTGGGAGACCAGTAAATGCAGGTAACTGTGGCTGCTCCATGTTTGGGGCAATCCAGATGTCAGGTCTTCTTATGGGAAAACCTTCAGCCACAGGCTGCTGCACTCTTGGCACATCAATGTCCTCCTCTAAAATAGGCCCTTCATTAGCACTGAGAGTGGCTTCCTCTTCAGAATAATCCTCTCAGACAGAAAACTCACTGCCAGAATCTCTCACTTCCTTCTCTGCCTCAGATGCAGAGTCAGTCTCGTAATCATGGTCTGAAGACGACTCAAAAAGCATGCCAACAACCTGCTGAGCGGTCACTCTACGGCTAGCCATGATTCTCACTAACAACAAATGGATTGCCAATAACAACCAGCACTAAAATAAGTAATAAACAAAGTATAGCTTTATCACAAAGAGTTATGTACTAAAAAACGATAGCACTCACTTGCCTGAAAAAGCTACTCATCAGCAACTACTCTGCACAGACACAGCAATCACAAATGATATCCCACTAAAAAGAAAAAAGAAAATTAGACATATGACAACACAACTATCATTGTGCTCAAATCTAAGGACAATTTCACACACAATACTGCATTTAGTATTCCACCTACAAACATGTCATTTATGCATGTCAACAATACTCCTTTGGAGTAAATTGCTTTCACTTACCTAAAACATTCAACTATGCAAACCGCAGGACAACTACTGCCAAAACTGAAAGGATCCACAGCAAAGGAAGCAAAAGCTTTGATCTAGAACAAAAAGAAGCAATAAACTGTTATAATCACAAATGAAAATACTTCGCCAGTTGACAAACACCCCGCCACCAAGAACTTAGAAATTGTTCCTGGTGCTAAGTGGCTTCTGCCCCCCTTGGGGGCAGATGGGCCTAAAAAAAATAGGCCGAAATGGCCAACAGCTCTTTACCCTGTTTGGGGGGGGGGGTGACCCTTGCCAAAGGGGGTAAATGGGGGTGCCCCCAGCACAAAAAAACTAATGGGAGCAAAAAACAAATTCCCCTCATTCCTTGCTGCCTTCTGCCCCCTTGGGGGCAGATAGGCCTAAAAAAAATGGCCTGATCTGCCCCCAAGGGGAGCAGAAATGGTCATCAGTAATGTGCCCACCTTTGGGGAGCAACGCTTGCCAAAGGGGCCGCCCCCACCCTCACAAAACACACACACACACAAGATCCTTGGTGCCTAAGTGGATTCTGCTCCCCTTAGGGGCAGATGGGCCTAAAGAAATAGGCGAATCTGCCCCCAAGGGGGGCAGAAATGGCCAACAGCTCTGTGCCCCCTTTAGGGGGTGACCCTTGCCAATGGGGGCAAAACGGGCCACCCCAGCACAAAACAAAAAAAGGGGAACAAAAAAAAAATCCCTGCCGTATTGGTGGTTTCTGCCCTCCTTTAGGGCGGAAATGGCCTTCAGTAACATGCCCCTTTGAAGGGCGACCATTGCCAAAGTTGCCGCCCCGCACACAAAACGCACACACACACACAGGATCCTAAGTGGATTCTGCCTCCCTTGGGGACAGATGGGCATAAAAAAATTGCCCAATCTGCCCCCAAGGGGGGCAGAAATGGCCAACAGCTCTGTGCCGCCTTTAGGGGGCAACCCTGCCAAAGGGGGCAAAAGGGGGCACCCCAGCACAAAAAAAAAGAAGGGGAACAAATAAAAAATCCCTGGAATATTGGTGGTTTCTGTCCTCCTTGGGGTCAGATGGGCCTAAAAAAATTGGCCCATCTGCCGACAAGGGGGGCAGAAATGGCCAATACTAATTTTCCCCCCTTTGGGGAGGCGACCCTTGCCCAAGGGGTGCTCCCAAGCACACAAAACACACACACCCACATCACACAATTCCTGGCGCATAGAGGGTTTCAACCCCCCTGGGGGCAAGATCGGCCAAAAACATGGCCGATCTACCCCCGGGGGAGCCTAAACATATAAAAAATTATTGTCCCTGGGGCAGCGACCCTTGCCTAAGGGGTCGCTGCCCAAAAACAAAAGGAAAATAAAATCCCTGGTGGTGTAGTGGTTTTTGATCGCCCTGGGGGCAAATCAGCTGAGAAAACGGCCGGTCTGCCCCCAGGGGGGGGCAGAAATAGAATTATATATAGCCCCCCAGGGGAGCGACTCTTGCCCAAGGAGTTGCTCCCCAAAACCATAAGTAAAATACAATACCTGGTGTCTAGTGGTTTTCGACCCACTCGGAGGCAGATCGGCCGAAAAAACGGCCAATCTGCCCCCGGGGTGGGTTGAAATAGGATAAATAATAGCCCCCCGTGGGAGCGACCCTTGCTCAAGGGGTCGCTCCCAAAAATAAACCTGAAATAAATCCCTGGTGCTAAGTGGGGATTCCTGGTCCGCTGAAAACTGGCACTGGGGGAAAGGGAAAACTCTTTCCTTTCCCCTGTGTCTGTTTCCCCCCCTAAAACCCTCTAAAGAGAGAGACTTACCTTATAAAGGCTTCTCTCCCCTCATGATGGAAGGAAATGGCTTCCATTGCGTCCTCAGCAGCTTCTGATGACGTTGGCGCGCTGTGAGAACGCAGATGTCATCAGATTGCCGAGGGGGTGTCAGGGGTGGAAGGGGAAGTGATTCCCCTTCCATCCTCAACTTGGGGGGGGGTGGGAGGCCCATGGGGGGAGTGCTAGCGCTCCCCGTGTGCCGGGTGCAGGATGAGCTGGTCTTGTCCAGGACACACGAGCACAGTGTGCCTGGATGAGACCAGCTCATCCAAGGCACGAGGGGGTTAAATTCCCAAAATAGGCCTGAACAATGGTAAAGCTAGGACTTTCAGTTGTTCTCTCCTTTGTTTGTAGAAAATGCTGGATTTGATAATAGGAAAATCTAAGACCATCTGAGATAGTGTCTCTGTCTGCTAGGCACTGCTTCCATGTTTTAATGTGATCCCCTATTAAAAATTCAGCAAAGCTCCTGACCCCCTTCCCATTTCTGCACATATCCTTGGTTAAGTTCAAGACCTAACAAATCAGCAAAGCTCCTGACCCCCTTCCCATTTCTGCACATATCCTTGGTTAAGTTCAAGACCTAGCATCCAAGAAACCCAAAGCCTAATTGATTAATAAACCCTACAGCTTTGATATTTTGCCTGTATCAACAGCATACTGGCCTGAATCATTACCGGCAATTTGTACCTCACACGTTTCAGAAGGCGAAGTTGTTTAAAGAATCTGGGAAGTTGTATGCCATTGTCTGCTAACATACAATTAAGATAAAAGCTAGTGCTTGCCAATATTGTGGTCTTTGAAGCCCAATCCTAGAGGGATGCCTCATCTTAAGTTTTAATATTGGGGAGTGCCAGGCCCCCATCTTCCACTGTAAGAGCTACCTTTTCTAGCTGCAGGCACAGTTTCTTATTAGCCCATATAAATTGTCTAATCACAGAATTTATTTCCCTAAAAAAAATTGGAGGAGCTCTCAAGATTATGCTTGAGAAGTCAAATAAAACCAAAGCGAGAATCATCATTTTGACTAATGCCACCCTCCCTATGATCATCATGGAAGATGTTTGCCATTTCTGAAGTAGACCTTGTATTTTCTTAGCGGTACTTATGTAGTTTAGCTGGAGAAGATCCGAAAAATCATTAAACACAAATATCCCTAAGTATCTAATGGGACCAGAAGTTGAGGATTGGACCTGGATATCCAATGGTAGAACTGTTTTCTCTGATTATACAAAAGAGCTTCCGATTTAGAGTGGTTAATTCTATAACCACGCAGGTCCGAAAAAATCTTAATCTTTGAAAATGCTTTGGGGATATTGCGCAAATCTGCTCTGAGATATAAAATCATATCATTAGCCAGTAATTTAAGTTTGGGTGCTTGAGGAAGTAAGAAGTATATGTGTTTTTTTGGTCGGATTGCCTCTGCCAATGGTTCAACAAAAAGTGCAAAAAGTACCAGGAAAAGAGGGTCTCCTTGATGCGTACCTCGTGTTGTATGTACTAATCCTGCTATTTGTGCATTTATTAAGGCCCTAGCTTGTGCTCCTGAATATATACTATGTAATGTCTGAATAAAATTCCCTGGAAACCCAAACCTTTCTAAGGTCATGAACAAAACCTCCCATTGGACCAAATCAAATGCCTTTTCAGCGTCAAGCATTATGATTGCTGCCTGATGTTTATTCTGGGAAAAATAATCAACTGCCTGCACCAAGAAACAGCCTTCCAGGGAGAAAGCCGCATTGATCCTTATGGATAAGCCCTAGCGCCACTTGGGCTGTACATACTGCTAGAATCTTTGTGAATAGCTTGTAATCCTGGTTAAGAAGATTGATGGGTGATATGAACCTGGGTTTTCTCGTTGCTTATCCTTTTTCAAAAACTAAACACTTGGGCCCAAGAGAATGAAAGTGAAACCCTTCCCCCTTCTAATATTTCATTGAATAGCTTAACTAATATTTTGGCTATTTGGGCATCCAGAATCTTATAAAAGTCCACCGGAAGACCATCCTCACCAGGGGCCTTCCCATTAGGTGCAGCCTGCATTGCCTCTTTTACTTCAGAGAGAGCGAGGGGAGCCACAAGTAAAGCGTGTGCTCCTTGGTCTAACCCTGACAATACCGTTGAGTCTAGGTACTGCTCAATTTCCAATGTATTTGCTTGTATTGTCTCAGCATAGAGCTTTGTGTAATGGGAGAAAAAGAATCTGTCTATCTCTTTAGGTTGATTGACCATTATTCCCTGCTCCTCGTCAAAGATGTTTTTTATCAAATTAGAATTCGATTTTTGTTTTGACTGACCAAGCCAGAAATCTCCTTACGTGCTCATTTTCTTGGTACTGCTTCTGAAAGCTAGTGTGCCTATTAAGTATTTCACAAGACGTAAAAAAGGTCCCTTAGTCTAGTCTGGGCTCTTTCGAGCAAAGAAGCCCTCTCCTTATTGCATATTAATTGATGCCGCCTTGTCATATGTTCAAGTTTTTGTTGAAGTGTAGTGTTCTTTTCCCTAACGACCTTCCCTAATTGAGCTTTGAATAAGATTGCCTCATCTTGTATGTGGGCTTTGGTGGCTTCCTATATATTAAAGAGGGACGCTGAGCCTTTATTTATATTTAAAAATTCTGTGGCTGATGCTTTGAGGGATATAATCCAACCCTCCTCTGTCAAAAGAGATTTATCCATACTCCAGTACGGGCGACTTGACTGGTTATTAGGTCCCACTATGCTGGCCCATGGGAAGGAATGATCTGAAAAGGGATTGACCAGTATACCTGACCCCTGTTTTGACAAAGCATGTGAGATTAAGATGAAATCGATCCTTGAGGCAGTATTGTATCTTTTAGAGAAGCAGGTAAATTCCTTTTCCTGAGGCTGTTCAGCTCGCCAAACGACAATCAATGACAAATCCCGAGCTAGCTTGTTAAGCAATTGAGATGCTCTTGGTTTATTCTGTGATTTGTTCTTTGTTCTTACGTGATGTATCTATATGGATATTGGGTATGATATTAAAATCCCAACCTATAATGTAACAGCCCTGGAGTATAGATATATATGCATCTAAAGCCCGTAAGGACCCTACATCGTCCTCGATAGGGCCATAAAAGCTCACAAAGAGAATCTCCTTATTTGCTACTATTATGCTCACTATTATCCATCTAGCCCGTGGATCCCTAAAGACCTCTTTCACTACCCCTGGAAAGTCTTGGGAGATTAAAATCGCCACTCCCCTCACTGCAAGATTGGCTGATGCAAAAGATGAATACTTGATACAGTTAGGGAGTTTAGGGAGTCTTGCATGAAGTTTTAAGAGAGTTTTTTGCAAAAGAAATACCTGCACTTGCAAAGCTTTTAGCCACTTCAGTATCGCTTGTAATTTTACATTGTTATTGACATCATTCAAATTGCATGAGGCAACTTTTACCCTATTCCCATCCATCCCTTATCTCCCTCTATGTATTTTCAAAGCAGGAAAGAAGAAGGAAGGGAAGCTCACCATTCCCCTTGTTTTAACATTGACTCAGATTAGATTAGGGACACTGAATGGTTATTTGAATTTTTTGCAATTTTGCATTTTTTGCTATATCCCCATCCCTTGTAGGCCTGTCCTCAAAAAACAGATATGACCAACAGCAATTCAGCTGCATTTTTTCCTATATCTTCACCCAATGTTACCCCTCCATCCATGAAAAGGGGTCCTACACGTCATGGCCCCGTTCTCATCCTCCCAATGATCTCTTACCCCCCCTAGTGACCAAATCAGCACTCAACCCGCTGAACGTCCCCATGCCCCCTACCAACCTTCAAAAGTGAGTGCATTGATGTGGCACTCTAGAGCCTAAGCCCTGGGAGGCAGCAATACCTATCACATATATATATATATATATATATATATACACACACACACACACACACACATATATGTATTGATAATATAAATATATATATATATATATATATATATACACACATATAATAACAAGCATTGTTATCGACTTTTTCTACATATAATTGCTAAAATGATTGTCTTAATGTCTTAATGTGGCCCAAAAATTATTCATCTGCTGCACATTCTGGAAAATTGGAGCCTGACCCTTATGAAACACCTTAAGCTTTGCCAACTACACAATGCCTGCTGGGGCCCCAAGTTTGGCAGGTTAGAGTCAAAATAAATGACTCTAACCAGATTAGCGTCATTTTTTTATGCTAAGGGGCATATATTTATACTCTGCACTGAATTAGCTTCATTTTTTTTTTACTCTAATTTGGTGCAAAACTAACTCCATATTTATACTTTGGTGCTAGACCCATCTTGCCCCAAATTTATGGATTTAAAGTCATTTTTTGGAAGTGGAAACCTACCTTGCCTTAATGGATGCAAGGTAGGCGTTCCTGTGCACAAAATGACTTTACGGACTCTGACACTAATTCGGTGCAAACAGAGTATAAATATGTCCCTTGGTGTCTTCTGTGTGGGTGTAGCATGATGGCATTAACTTCCTTTGCATCTCAACTTACTGTCACCAATGGCTTGTCATTTTACAGATGTTGGTGATATAACAACTGTGTACTGATGTTCTGACTACAGACAGCTGTAGGTCATTATTTAATGCTCTCACAGTGTTCAGATCATTTGCACTTCAAAACAAAAAATACTAGTAGTCAAACTGTGTTCAAGGGTGTTTATTGTAGTGCTATGAAATTGAGGGAAAAGTGCAATGGAATGGGGTAATGATGGAGGAAGGTCTAAGGTATTGTTCCAGTCTGTTTGTAGCATAGGTGCAGTGTCCAAGGAGCCATAGGAAGGGGAGCAAAGGCAGTTCAAAGTAACAAGGTGACAGGGTGGGATGCAAGAGGGACAATCAGGAGAGTCTCATTTCCTGGCGGTGGTCTTGGCAAGTGTCTCTGACTTCTGTCTGGTTCTCAGGGAACGTTTGCGGGGTGGTTCACCTTCAGCAGCAGGGAGAGGTGCTGGTGGCCTGTGTGTCCTATGGCAGGGCCTCCTGCCTACTAGCTGCAGCAGAGGTGGAGGACTGGTCAATGGACTGGCTAGTGGTAGGGGCTGCTGGTGTGCTGTTGCTTCCCTCATGATGTTGGCCATGTCTGCCAGCACCCCTGCTATGGAGATCAAGGTACTGTTAATGGCCTGCAAGTCCTCCCTGATCCCCTGATACTGTCCCTTGTGTAGCCGCCTGTTCTCCCGCACGTTGTCAGGGTCCTGGGAATGTTGGTAGGCTCCCAGGATCTCAGAGAGTGCCTCCTGGAGAGTCGGTTCCCTGGGCCTATCCCCCGGCGCACAGTGGTCCTCCCACACTCCCTGTTGGCCTCTGCCTCTGTCCCCTGAATGGTGTGCCCACTGCCACTGACCCCAGGACCCTGAGTGTCTTGGGTATGAGGTGTGGCCTGGGGTCTCTGTACAGGTGGGTACCCTGCTGATTGATGTGTCCTGGAGACAGAGGTCTGGATACTGATGGGGAGGCTCTGTGGTGGACTGTGCATGGGCTTGGGTGACTAACTGTCCAGTGGTCCCTGATGGGCCAGGTCCTGAAGTCCAGAGTTACCTTCATCAATGGGGCATCTTCTGTTGGGGGACTGGTTTTTTGTGGCACCTCCTCTCCACTGACATTGGCTGGGGCACGTGTGGGGATGTAAATGATGTATTATGCTTCATGTCTGTGACATACTGTACATCCCATGCTTCCCCTGTATCATTGCTGTTGCCCTGCCACCTTTTGCTTGTGTATGGTGATGTATTGTTTGATTATTAGTTTCCCTCTGCTTTGCATGCTTTGGTGATGATTGTCCATGCAGGGCTGGGAGGGGGGTCCATGCATTGGTATGGCATGCAGGGCTTGGCATGGTGGCTAGTCATATGTGTAGATGCAGTGTGTGGGATGGAGTGGAGCGAGATGGTATGCAGGTATAGGGGGTGATAAGTAGTAAATGTTGACTTACCAGTGTCCAGTCCTCCGGCTACTCTAGCGAGTCCCCCAGGATGCAGTATTGCCAAGACTTGCTCCTTCCATGCTGTGAGCTGTGGGGGAGGAGGTGGGGGTCCACCGCCAGTCCTCTGAAAAGCGAGCTGGTGCCTTGCTGCTACGGAACATACCTTCCCTTGTAGGTCGTTCCACCTCTTCCTGATATCATCCCTTGTTCTTGGGTTCTGTCCCACGGCGTTCACCTTGACCACTATTCTCCACCATAGCTCCATCTTCCTTGCAATTGATATTTGCTGTGCCTGTGCTCCAAACGGCTGTGGGTCTACCCTCATAATTTCCTCCTCCATGACCCTTAACTCCTCATCAGTGAAACGGGGATGCCTTTGTGGGGACATGGGTGTTGTGTGGTGTGTTTTGGTGAGAGACTATTGAGTAATGTCGAGGTGTGTGTGATGTGGGGTGCGTGAGGGATGTATGTGTGTAAGTGATATGTGTGTCTCATTGTCTCTGTGCTGTTCGTATCAATCTCCTGGCAGTAATTGTTGTTTTTGGAGGGTTGTGGGTACTGTTGGTGTGTGTTTTATAGTGCTGTGGGTGGGTGGGTGTGGTGTGTGTATGGGTGTCAGTTTTGTGTTTTTAATATTGGCCAATTTAGTGTTGTTTGTATGTGGGTGTCCATTCTGAGGGCAGCAGTGTTTGCCGCCAATGATTTACCACTGTTGAATGTCCGCCGTGGTGATTCGTGGGCATAATTTGGTGGGCATTGTTTTGTTGGGGTAACGGTATGGGTGTTGGGACCGCCACTTTATCACTGACCTTTGCTTTGATGGATTTGTGTATGTGGCAGTATTCTGTCGGATTGGTGTGTGTGTGTCATAATATGGTGAACGGATAATCGCTAGCATGGCAGTATGATGGCGGCCGTCACCTCGGCGGAAGGCGGGATTTACCACCAATTTAATAAGGGCCTAAGTCTGTGATCACTTTAGTTATGGATGATGATGTTTTTGTCCCTTCTGGAACTCCCATGAATCTCAAATTAGACCGTCGAGATCTATTTTCCAAATCATCGAGCTTATCCTGTAGTTCCTCGAGTACCGCATGGATTGGTGAGTTTGCAGACACTTGTTAGTTTTTTGCATCTTCAAGGTCTCACACCCTTTGTTCTGCTTGTGAGATCCATGTGGAGAGAAGGGTTAGACTGACATTTATCTGGTTCAACTGTTCATTAGTTTCCTTGCGTGCCTCCTCCTGTGAAATTTTAATCGTGCATAGATCCTCCAGGATGTTTCCAAGCATGCTTTCCACTGCGTTTGTGTCTTCCGAGACTCCTGTTAATTCTGAAGAACGTAAAAAATCCTGATATACCTGAGTGAGGGTAGTTCTTCCTATGAATACTGAGGCAGGTAGATTATGGGATGGACCACCTGATATAGAATCCATTAGTATATTAGAGGATGCTGGTCTAACCTGTATATTCTCCTTAAGCCCATTTGCCACTCTTTCTTTCTCATTCTGTTTCTTATTTGTTCCCCCTTTGATACTTGTGCAACCCGAAACAAACAGAGTGTAGGAAGGCTTATCCTTAAGTTTCCCTATATTAGAAGCTGGTGCCAGAGGTGGATCTCTAATCGCTTTTGCGTCTGGAGGGCTCATTTGCAAGTTATTATTATTTGCGCCACCCACAATGGGGCTAGAATATAACGTAGAAAGTTCGGTATTTAATACGGGTTGCAGAATCTCTGATTCTTGACTGTTTGGAGGGCTGATTCCAGAAAAGGCTAGAGGTGCGACCATTGACTCTTGAAGACCTTCAGAGTCTCTGGAGGCATCACTCGCATGCTCTGGCCTACTAGAGCAGTGTCTTTGGGTTTTCATGTTACAGTCAGAGCCTTCAGTATTTTAGGGGTTCTCCTCACTGGACAGGGTTTCGTGGTTAGGTCCCGCGTCATACGTTTCAATGCAGGTTCAGGGGACAGGGAGCAGGGGGATTCCTCTGCCAGAAACCAAAAAAAAAATAATAATTCTTAGTCTCACCCCCTCTTGGTCTGTAAACTGCTTAAAAAAAGCTTGATTATCCACTTTTCTATTCTCTTTCCTTTCCTCCCATTGTCCCTTCTCCTCTCATCCAGAAAAATTGGTGCATTCCTCAGGGCAGGGGCTGGGCAGATACTGGGGGCAAATTAACAATTACCACTCCATTGGGGACATCTGCCAGAGCACAGGCTGGACATTGGCTGGGGGGTAAATTTGTATTCCCTCTTCGTGGGGGTGTCCCTCAGGGCAGGTGCTGGACAGTGGCTGGAGGGAAAATTTGCAATATCCATTCTTCTTGGGGCGTCCCTCAGGGCAGGTGCTGGACAGTGGGTGGAGGGCAAGTTTGCATTTCCCACTCTTCTGGGGGCAACCCTCAGCACAGGTGCTTTACAGTAGCCAGTGGTCAAATTTGCTATTGCCACTCTGCTGAGAGCATCCTACAGGGCAGGTGCAGGACAGCGGCTGGGTGCTAATTTGCTATTCTCAATCCACTGGGGCGCCCCTCAGGGCAGGTGGTGGACAGTGGCTGGGGTTCAAATTTGCTATTACCACTCCACTAGGTTCATCTCCGAGGGCAGGTGCTGGACTGTGGCTGGGGGTCAAATTTGCTATTCTCACTCTGCTGGGAGAATCCTTTAGAGTAGGTGCTGGCAGTGGCTGAAGGGCAAATTTGCTATACCCACTCCACTTGGGGCACCCCTCATGACAGGTTCTAGACAGTGGCTGGGGGATGCATTTGCCATTCCCCCTCCACTGGTGGTGTCCCTCAGGGTAGGTGCTTGACAGTGGCCAGTGGTCAAATTTGCTAGGCCCACTCTGCTGTGGACATCTCACAGGGCATGTGCTGGACATTGGCTGGGGGAAAATGTTATATTAACCCTTCATTGGGTGCGTCTGTCTGGCAAGGTGCTGGACAGTGACTAGGAGGGCAAATCTGCGATTACCACTCCACGGGGGTGTCCCTCAGGGCATGTGCTTGGCAGTGGCCTGGGAGCAAATTTACTATTCCCACTCCACTAGGATCATTCCTCAGGGCAGGTCCTGGACAGTGGCTGGAAGGGAAATTTGTAATCTCACTCCATGGGTGGGTCCCTGCAGGCAGGTGCTAGACAGTGGCTGGAGGAAAATTTGTTATTTCCACTTGATTTTGTTTGTGGACAGTGATTGGTGGGTAAATTTGTAATCTTGGTCCATGGGTGGGTCCCTCAGGGCAGATGCTGGATGATGGCCGGGGGCAAGTTTGCTATTTCCACTCCACTGGAGATGTCCCACAGGGCAGGTGCTTGACAGTGGCTGGTCATCAAATTTGCTATTCCCACTCCACTAGAGGTGTCCCACAGGGCAGGTGCTGGACAGTGGCTGGGGGAAAATTTACTATTCCCACTCCACTGGGGATGTCCCTCAGGGCAGGTGATGGATGGTGACTGTGGTGTAAATTTGCTATTCACTCTCTGCTGGGGGCATACCTCAGGTTAGTTCAGAACAGTGGCTGGAGGGTAAATTTGCTTTTCCCACTGCGCTGGGGACGTCCCTCAGAGCAGGTACTGGACATTGGCTAGTGTAAAATGTTCTATTCGCACTCCACTGGGGGCAACCCAGAGAAAAGGTGTTGGACAATGACTGGGACCAAACTTACTATTCCCACTCCGCTGGGGGCATCCCTCAGGGCACGAGTTGGACAGTGGCTGGGAGTCAACTTTACAATTCCAAATCTGCTGGAGCAATACCTCAGGGCAGATGCTGGACAATAGCTGGGGTTAAATTTGTTATTCGCACTCCTCTAGGGATGTTCCTCAGGGAAGGTGCTGAACAGTGACTGGGCATCACATTTGCTATTCCGACTCTGCAGGAGACGTCCCTCACGGCAGGTGCTAGATAGTGGCTGACAGTCAAATTTGCTATTCCCACTTCTCTTGGGGACGTCCTGCAGGGCAGGTGCTGAATAGTTGCTGGGGTGAAATAGGCCATTATTGTTCCCCTCCTGGACATCTCCAGAGCAGATGCTGGACAGCGGCTGAGGGGTAAATTTACTATTCTCACTCTGCTGGGGCCATCCCTCAGGGCAGGTTCTGAACTGTGGCTTGTGGGATAATTTGCAACTCCCACTCCACTGGGGGCGACACTCAGGCCAGGTGCTGGTCAGTGGCCTCTGGGGCAAATTTGCTATTTTCACTCTGCTTGGGGCTTCCCACAGGGTAGGTACTGGGCAGTGGCTGCAGGGCAAATTTGCTTTTCGCAACCTGCTGGAGTTGTCCCTCAGAGACAATGTTTGACAGTGGCCAGTGGTCAAATTTTGTGTTCCCACTCAGCTGGTGGCGACCACAGGGCAGGTGCTGGAGAGTCGCTGGGGGCAAATTTGCTATTACCACTCCAATTGGTGTGTCCCTCAGGGCAGGTGCTGGACAGTGACTGCGGGGCAAATTTACTATTTCCATTCCATCAAGGTCATCCCTCAGGACAGGTGCTGGACAGTGGGTGGGCGGTAAGTTTGTAATCCTAACTCCGTGGGGAGGCCCCTCAAGGCAGGTGATGGCCAACAGCTAGTTGGAAAATTTGCTATTTCCACTCTCATGGGAGCATCCATCAGGGCAGGTGTTTGACAGTGGCCGTTGGTCAAATTTGCTATTCCCACTCCACTGGGAACATTCCAAAAGGCTGGTGCTGGACAGTGGCCAGGGGAAAATGTGATAATCCAGCTCCACTGGGGGTGTCCCGCAAGTCAAGTGATTGACAGTGGCTGGGAGGCAAATTTGCTATCACACTCCTCTATGGGCATCCCTTACTGCAGGTGCTGGACAGTGGCTGGGGGGCAAATTTACTATTTCCACTCCGCTGGGGTGTCCCTCACAGCAGGTGCTGAACTGTGACTGGGGATCAAATTTGCTATTCCAACTCCACTGAGGACAACCCTCAGGGCAGGTGCCAGACAGTGGCTGGGAGTCAAATTTTCTATTCCCACCGTACTCATGGACATCCTTCAGGGTAGGTGCTAGACAGTGGATGGGAGTCAAATCTGCTATACTCATTTCACTCAGGGACGTCTCTCAGGCAGGTGTGGAAAAGTGGCAGGGTGTCAAATTTGCTATTTTCCCTCTGCATGGTGCGTCCACAGGGCAGGAGCTGGACAGTGGCAAGGGGTCAGATTTGCTATTCTCACTTCACTAGGGGACGTCCCTCAGGACAGATGCTGGGTGTCAAATTTGCCTTTAAGACTTCCCTAGTGAACGTCCCTTAGGGTAGGTGCTAGAGAGTGGCTGGGTGTCAAATTTGCTTTTCCCATACTTATGCGGGATGCCCCTCAGGGCAGATGAGGCACAGTAGCTGGGGATCAAATTTGCTATTCCCACTCTGCTGTGGGCATCCCTCAGTCCAGGTGCTGGACAGTGACTGGGGATCAAATTTGCTATACCCACTCTGCTGTGGGTGTTCTTCAGGTCAGGTGCTAGACAGAAGCTTAGGGCAAATATGTTATTCTCACTTGACTGGGGTGCGCCACAGGGTTGGTGTTGGACAGTGGCTGGGGCTCACATTTACTTTTCTGACTCTGCTGGTGACATGTCTCAGGGCAGGTGCTTGACATTGCCCAGGGTTCAAATTTTATATTTCCCATTCCACTGGGGGTATCCCCCAGGGGAGGTGCAGGACAGTGGCTGGGAGTCAAATTTTCCATTCCCACTCAACTGGGTGCATCCCTCAGGGTAGAGAATAGACAGTGTTTGGTGGTCAAATTTACTTTTACTACTCTGATGGGGGCTTACCTTAGGGCAGGTGCTGGACAGTGGCTGGGTGTCAAATTTGCTATTCCCACTTCAATGAGGGCGTCCCTCAGGGTTGGTGCTGGCAGTGGCTCAGGCTCAAATTTGCAATTCCCACTCCGATGTGGGACTCCCCTCAGGACAGGTGCTGGTCAGTGGCTGGGGCTCAAGTTTGCTATTCTCACTCCACCGGGGTGGCCCTCAGTGCAGGTGCTGGACAGTGATGAGGTTCAAATGTGTCATTCTCATTTCACTGGGGGCATCCCTCAGGGCAGGTGCGTGACAATGACTGGGGGTTAAATTTCTCCCTCTGCTTGGTGCAACCACAGGGCAGGAGCTTGACAGTGGCATGGGGGTCACATTTGCTATTTCCACTTCACTAGGGGATGTCCTTGAGGGCAGATGCTGAACAGTGGCTGGGTGTCAAATTTGCCTATACCACTTCCCTCGTGAACATCCCTTAGGGTAGGTGCTAGAGAGTGGCTGGGTGTCAAATTTGCTTTTTCCACACAGCTGCGGGATGCCCCTCAAGGGAGATGATGGACAGAAGCTGGGAATCAAATTTGCTATTCCCACTCCGCTGTGGGCATCCCTCAGTCCAGGTGCTGGACAGTGACTGGGGATCAAATTTGCTATACCCACTCTGCTGTGGGTGTTCTTCAGGTCAGGTGCTAGACAGAAGCTTAGGGTAAATTTGTTATTCTCACTCCACTGGGGGTGCACCACAGGGTAGGTCCTGGACAGTGGCTGGGGGTCACATTTACTTTTCTGACTCTGCTGGTGACATGTATCAGGGCAGATGCTGGACAGTGGATCTGATCAAATTTTCTATTCCTCCTCTGTTGGGGGCATCCCTTAGGGCAGGTGCTGTACAGTGACTAGGGATCAAATTTGATATTCCCACTTCCTCCAGGGGCATCCCTCAGGGCAGGTGCTGGACATTGGCCTGTGGTCGCATATGTTATTCATACTCTGCTCAGGGACATCCCTCAGGGCAGACGCTGGACAATTGCTCAGGGTTAAATTTGCTATTCCCACTCCACTGTGGGACACTCCTCAGGACAGTTGCTCGACAGAGGCTTGGGGTAAATATGCAATTCTCACTCCACTGGGAGTGCACCACAGGGGAGGTGCCGAACAGTTGCTGGGGGTAAATTTGCAGTCCTCAATCCACTGGGGGTGTACCTCAGGGCAAATGCTGGACAGTGGTGTGGGGGGGTAAATTGTCTGTTTCCAATCCATTGGGGCTGTCCCAAAATGCAGGTGCTGGACAGCAGCTGGGAGGCAAATTTGCTATTCTCACTCATCTGGGGCTTTCACTCAAGGCAGGTGCTAGACAGTGACTGGGGTCAAATTTGCTATTCCCACTCCACTGTTGGGGTGTCCCTCAGGACAGGTGGTGGACAGAGGCTGAGGTCATATTTACTATTCCACCTCCTCTGCGGATATCCCTCAGGACTGATGCTGGACAGTGGCTAGGGGTCAAATTAGTATTCCCAATCTCCTGGGGTGTCCTTCAGGGCAGGTGATGGACAGTGGGTGGGGATTACATTTACTATTCCTACTCTGCTGGGGGCGCCCCTCCTGACAAGCACTGGACAGCGTCTGTCAGCTAAATTTGCTATTAACTCTCTGCTGTCATCGTACCAAAGGGCAGGTGCTGGACAGTGGCGGGGGAGGGAAATTGCTATTATTAATCCACTGGTTGTGTCTCTGAGGGCAGGTG
Organism: Pleurodeles waltl; assembly: GCF_031143425.1. Lineage (NCBI taxonomy): Eukaryota > Metazoa > Chordata > Amphibia > Caudata > Salamandridae > Pleurodeles > Pleurodeles waltl. The sequence goes on from NC_090449.1 coordinate 380,727,320, forward strand.
CTGGTCAGTGGCTGGTGAAAATTTGCTCTTCCCACTCGGCTTGAGCTGTTACTCTGGGAAGATGCTGAACAGTGACTGGGGGTCAAATTTGCTATTCCTAATTTACTCAGGGACGTTCCTCAGAGCAGGTGGAGGACATTGGCTGATGGTCAAATTTGCTATTTCCACTCCACTGGGAGTATACCTCAGGGTAGGTACTGGACAGTGCTAGGGTTCAAATGTACTATTCCCACTCTGATGGGGGATTCCCTCAGGGCAGGTGTTGAACAGTGTCTTGAGTTCAAAATTGCTATTTCCACTCTGCTCGGGTAGCCTTCTGGGCAGGTGCTGGACAGTGGCTGGGGGGTCAATCTCGCTATTCCAACTCCACTGGGGGTGTCCCTCAGGACAGGTGCTCGACAGAAGCAGGGCGTCAAATGTGGTATTCCCACTCCTCTGTGGGACACCAATCAGGACAGATGCTGGGCAGTGGCTGGGTTTCAAATTTGCTATTCCCCCTTCACTGGGAGATTCCTTCAGGGTAGGTGACGAACAGTGGCTAGGGCCAAATTTGCAATTTCTACTCCACTGGGGCGTCCTTCAGGGCAGGTACTGGACAGTGGCGGAGGTCAAATTTACTATTCGCACTCAACTGGGCGAGTCCCTCAGGGCAGGTGCTAGACAGTGGCTTGTGTGTAAATTTCGTAGTCCCACTCCACTGGGGGCTTCCCTCAGGGAAGGTGCTGGACAGTAGCTAGGGTTCACTTTTAATATTCCCACTAGGCTGAGTTTGTGACTCCGGGGAGGTGCTGGACAGTGGCTGTGAGTCATACTTTTTATTTCCACTCCGCTGGAGTGTCACTCAGGGGTGGGGTTGGATGGTATCTGGGAGTCAAGTTTGCTATTGCCACTGCACTGGGGGTGTATTTCAGGGAGAGGGGCAGAACTGTGGCCAGGGGACAAATTTGCTATTCCCACTCTGCTGGGGGCATCTCTCAGGGCCAGTGCTGGACAGAGGCTGGGCATCAAATTTACTATTACCACTCCTCTGAGAGCTTCCCTTAGGGCAGCTGCAGGACAGTGGCTGGGCATCAAATTTACTATACCCACTCCTCTGAGGTCTTCCCTTAGGTCAGGTGCCGCACAGTGGCTTGAGGTCAAATTTGCTATTCCCACTCCACTGTGGGATGCCCCTCAGGACAGGTGCTGGACAGTGGCTGGCGAAGGTTTGCTCTTCCCACTCGGCTTGGGCTGTCACTCTGGGAAGATGCTGAACAGTGACTGGGGGTCAAATTTGCTATTCCCACTTTACTCAGGGACGCTCCTCAGAGCAGGTGGAGGACATTAGCTTGTGGTCAAATTTTCTATTTCCACTCCACTGGGAGTATACCTCAGGGTAGGTACTGGACAGTGATAGAGTTCAAATTTACTATTCCCACTCTGATGGGGGATTCCCTCAGGGCAGGTGTTGAACAATGTCTTGAGTTCAAAATTGCTGTTTCCACTCTACTGGGGTGCGCTTCTGGGCAGGTGCTGGACAGTGGCTGGGGGAGTCAATCTCGCTATTCCAACTCCACTGGGGGTGTCCCTCACAGCAGGTGCTCGACAAAAGCAGGGCGTCAAATATGGTATTCCCACTCCTCTGTGGGACACCAATCGGGACAGATGCTGGGCAGTGGCTGGGGTTCAAATTTGCTATTCCCCCTCCACTGGGAGATACCCTCAGGGCAGGTGCGAACAGTGGCTGGGTTCAAATTTGCTATTTCTACTCCGCTGGGGGCGTACTTCAGGGCAGGTGCTGGACAGTGGCAGGGGTCAAATTTACTATTCCCACTCCACTGAGCGGGTCCCTTAGGGCAGGTGCTAGACAGAGGCTTGTGTGGAAAATTTGTATTCCCACTCCACTGGGAGCTTCCCTCAGGGAAGGTGCTGGACAGTAGCTAGGGGTCAGTTTCAATATTCCCACTATGCTGAGGGTGTGACTCCGGGGAAGTGCTGGACAGTGGCTGGGAGTCAAATTTTTTATTTCCACTCCGGTGGGGTGTCACTCAGGGGTGGTGCTTTTGCTATTGCCACTGTGCTGGGAATGTCTTTCAGGGATAGGGGCAGAACAGTTGCCTTGGGACAAATTTGCTATTCCCACTCTGCTGGGGGCATCCCTCAGGGCCGGTGCTGGACAGTGGCTGGGCATCAAATTTACTATGCCCACTCCTCTGAGGGCTTCCCGTAGGTCAGGTGCTGGTCAGTGGCTGGCGGCCAAATTTACTATTGCCACTCTCCTGGGGGGCATCTCTCAGGTCAGGAGCTGGACAGTCGCTGGGGGGCAACATTATTATTCCCACTCTGCTGGGGTGTCCTTCAGGGCAGGAGCTGGACAGTTGATGGGGGTCAAATTTAAAATTCCCACTCCGCTGGGGCATCCCATAGGGCAGGTGCTGGACAGTGGATGGGGGTCAAATTTTCTATTCAGATGCTGCTTTGGGACGTTACTCAGGGCAGGTGTTAGACATTGGCTGGGGATCAAATATGCTTTTCCCCATTTGCTCAGGTACGACCATCTGGGCAGTTGCTGGACAGTGACTGTGGTTCAAATATACTTCTGCCACTCTCCTTGTAAACATCCCTCCGGGCCGGTGCTGGGTAGTGGCTTGAGGTCAAAATTGCTATTCCCACTCCTCTGTGGGATGCCTCTCAGGACAGGTGCTGGACACGGGGTTTGGGTCAAACTTGCCATTCCCACTCTGTTGGGGTGTCCCTCAGGGCAGGTGGTGGACAGAGGCTGAAGTCATATTTACTATTCCAACTCCTCTGGGGATATCCCTCAGGACTGGTGCTGGACAGTAGCTAGGAGTCAAATTAGTATTCCCAATCTGCTGGGGTGTGCCTCATGGCAGGTGATGGACAGTGGGTGACGATCACATTTACTGTTTCTACTCTGCTGGGGGCGCCACTCCTGGCAGGCAGTGGGCAGTGGCTGACGTGTAAATTTGCTATTAACTCTCTGCTGTCGTCATCCCAAAGTGCAGGTGCTGGAAAGTGGCTGGGGGCGGGAGGGATTTACTATTATTAATTCACTGGTTGTGTCTCTGAGGGCAGGTGCTGGACAGTGGCTGGTGAAAATTTACTATTCCCTGTCGGCTTGGGTCGACACTCTGGGAAGGTGCTGAACAGTGCCTGGGGGTCAAATTTGCTATTCCCACTTCACTCAGGGACGTTCCTCAGAGCAGGTGGAGGACATTGGCTTGTGGTCAAAATTGCTATTCCCACTACAATAGGGCATACCTCAAGGCAGGTGCTGGACAGTGGCTTATGGTAACATTTGCTATTCCCAATCTGCTGGTTGTGTCTCTTAAGGCAGCTGCTGGACTGTGGCTGGAGGTCAAATGTGTTATTCCAACTCAGCTCAGGCAAATCTCTCATGGGCAGGTGCTGGACAGAGGCTAGGGGTCAAATTTGCTATTTCCACTCCACTGTGGGATGTCCCTCAGGACAAGTGCTGGACAGTGGCTGGGGGTCAAACTTGCTACTCCCACTCTGGTGTGGGACACCCCTCAAGACATGTGCTGGACCGTGGCTGGGGTTCAAATTTGCTATTCCCACTTTACAGTGGAAAGAACCTCAGGATATGTGTTGCACAGTGCCTGGGGCTCAAATGTTCACTCTAGGAAGGTGCTGGAGAGTGACTGGGGGTCAGATTTGCTATACCCACTTCCATCAGGGACGTTCCTCAGAGCAGGTTGAGACATTGGCCAGTGGTCAAAATTGCTATTTCCATTCCACTGGGGCATACCTCAGGGCAGGTGCTGGACAGTGGTTTTGGGTAACATTTGCTATTCCCACTCTGCTGGTGGTGTCTCTTAGGGAAGGTGCTGGATAGTGGCTGGGGGTCAACTATGCTATTCCAGCTCACCTCAGGTAAATCTTTCATGGACTGATGCTGGGCAGTGGCATGGGGTCAAATTTGCCATTCCCATTCCACTGGGGGCATACCTCAAGCAGGTGCTGGACTGTGTCTGGGGTTAAAATTTTCTATTCCCACTCCACCGGGGCGTACCTCAAGCAGGTGCTGTACTGTGGCTGGGGTTCAAATTTGTTATTTCCACTCCACAATGGAACGGCCTTCAGGATATGTGCTGCACGGTACCTGGGGTGGAAAATTGCTATTCCCACTCCGCTGGGGGCATCCCTCAGGGCAGGTGCTGGACAGTGGCTGGGGATCAAATTTGTTATTCCCACTCCACTGTGGGCCATCCGTCAGGACAAGTGCCTGCCAGTGACTAGGGGGCACATTTAGGCCCATATTTATGCTTTTTTAGTGCTGCATTTGCATTTGACGCAAAAGCAGCGCAAACTTACAAAATACAATTGTATTTTGTAGTTTTTGCCGCTTTTGCATTAAAAAGCGGCACAAAAGTGGTGTTAAAAAAGTATAAACATGGGCCTTAATATTACCACTCTACTAGGGGCGTGACTTGAGTGGTACTGGACAGTGGCTGGTAATCAAATACGCTATTCCTACTCCACTGGGAGCATCCTACAGGGGAGGTGCTGGACATTGTTTGGGTGTCAAATTTATTATTCCCATCACGTTGTGGACATCCCTGAAGGCAAGTGCTGGACAGTGGCTGGGGATCAAATTTTCTATTTTTTCTCCATTTGGGCTATCCCTCAAGGCAGGTGCTGGGCAGTGGCAAGGGTTCAGATTTAATATTCAATCTGTACTGTGGGCGAACATCAGGGCAGGTGATGTACAGTGGTTGGTGGTCAAATTTGCTATTCCCAATCTGCTGGGGTCTTCCTTCAGGGCAGGTGCTGGACAGTGGCTGGGTGTGAAATTTACTATTTTCACTCCAATGGGGTCGTCCCTCAGTGCAGGTGCTGGGCAGTGGCTGGAGGAAAAAACTGCTACTCTAACCCCGCTGGGGGCTTCCCTTAGGGCAGTTTCTGGGCAGTGCCTGGGATAAAATTTGCTATTCTCACTCCACTCGGTTTGTTCCTAACGACAGGTGCTGGGCACTAGCTTGGGGTCAAATTTGATATTCATAATCCTCTGGGGGCATCCATCAGGGAAGGTGTTCAAAAATATTTCCGGGGCAAATTTACAATTCCCACTCCCTTGGGGATATCCATCCGGGCAGGTGCTGAACAGTGGCCTGGAGTCAAATTTACTATTCCCACTCTGCTGGAGGTTTCCCTTAGGGCAGGTGTCGGACAGCGGCTGTGGATCAAATTTACTATTCAGACTCCTCGACGTGTGTTCCTCAAGGCAGGTGCTGGACAGTGGCTGAGGTTCAAATCTGCTATTCCCACTCCACTGTGAGACGCCACTCAGGACAGGAGCTAGACAGTGGCTGGGAGTCAAACTTGGTATTCCCACTCTGCTGGGGGCATACATCTTTGCAGCTGTTGGACAATGGCTGGGGGGCAAATGTGCTATTCTTACTCCGCTGGGATTGTCCCTCAGGGCAGGGTCTAGACAATCACCAGGGGTCAAATTCGATATTCCCACTCCCCTGAGAGTGTCCCTCAGAGCAGGTGCTGGACAGTGGCTGGGGAGTCAAATTTAGTATTCCCACTCCACTCGGGGATGTCCCAAAGGGCAGGTGGTGGACATGTGCAGGGGGTCATATTTACAATCCCCCCTCTGCACTGGGATGCCCCTCAGGACAGGTGCTGGACAGTGGCTGGAGGATAAATTTGTTATTCAAACTCCCCTGTGGGAGTCCCTTGGGGAAGTTTCTGGACAGTGGCTGGGAGTCAACTTTGCTATTTCAACTCCTACATGAAATGGCCTTCAGTACAGGTGCTGTCACAGTGGCCGGGGGTCAAATTTGGTATTCCCTCACTGCCGGGGCTGTCCCTCTAAGCAGGTGCTGGATAGTAGCTTGGGTACAAATTTCCAATTCCCTCTCCTCTGGGGATGTCCCTCAGGACAGGTGCTGGACTCTGCCTGGGGATCAAATTTGCTATTCCCACTCCACTGGGGACATCCCTCAGGGCAGACGCTGGGGATACATTTGCTATTCACACTGCACTGGTGGTGTCCCACAGGGCAGATGCTGGACAGTGGCTGGGGTGCAAATGTCTTAAAACAGTGGGTGGGCGCATAGTTGCTATTCCCACTCTGCAAGGGACGTCCCTCTGGGCAGGTGCTGTACAGTGCCTATGGTCAAATTTGATATTCGCACTCCTCAAGGCTGGGGATCTAATTTACTATTCCCACTCTGCTGGGGGCAACCCTCAGGGCAGGTGCTGGACAGTGGCTGGGGGTTAATTTTTCTGTTCACACTATGCTGTGGGTGTCCCTCAGGGCAGGTGTTGGACAGTAACTGGGGGTCATATTTGCTATTTTCACTCTGCTGGGGCTTCACTCAGTGCAGTTGTTGGACAGTAACTGGGGGTCAAATTTGCTATTTTCACTCTGCTGGGTCTTCACTCAGTGCAGTTGCTGAACAGTGACTGGGGGTCAAATTTGCTATTCCCACTCCACTCGGGGATGTCCCTCAGGGCAGGAGGTAGACAGTGGCTAGGGGTCAAATTTGCCATTCCACCTTCCCTTGTGGATGTCCCTCAGGGCAGGTGCTGGACAGTGGCTGTGGGTCTAATTTGCTATTCCCACTCTGCTGGGGGTCTCTCTCAGTCTGGGTGTTGGGCAGTGCCTATGTTCAAAATAGCTATTCCCTCCCCATTGCGGGTGTCCCTCAAGGCATATACTGGCAGCGGTTGGAGGGCAGATTTGCTATTCCCACTCCACTGGTGCATCCTTCAGGGCAGATGCTGGTGTGTGGCTGTGGCTGCAGGGTAAATTTGCTATTCGCAATCTGCCTGGGCATCCCTCTGTGCAGGTGCTGGACAGTGACTGGGAATCAAATTTGTTATTTCCACTCTTCTCGGAGATGTCCCTCAGGACAGGAGCTATACAATGGCTAGGGGTCAAATGCGCTACTCCCAATTTACTCGGGGATGGCCCCAAAGGCAGGTGATGAACAGTGGCTGGGGTCAAATTTGCCATTCCTCCTCCCCTCATGGACATCCATCAGGGCAGTTGCTGGAGGGTGGGTGGGGGTCAAATTTGCTATTCCCACCCTGCTGCGGGATGCCTCTCAGGACAGGTGCCAGACAATGGCTGGATGTCAAATTTGCTATTCCGACTCTGCTGGGAGTGTCCCTCAGTGCAGGTGCTGGATAGTGGCTGGGGCCCAAATTTTCAACTCCCTCTCCACTGGTAGCATACCTTAGTCTCTGTGCTGGACAATGCCCGAGGGTCAAATTTGCTAGTCCCACTCCACTGGGGGCATCCCTTAAGGCAGATGCTGGTCGTGGCTTGAGGGCACATTTGCCATTCCCTCTCTGCTGGGGTGTCCCTCAAGGCAGGTGCTGGACTGTGGCTGGGGTTCAAATTTGCTAGTCCCACTCCACTGGGGGCATCACGCAGGGCAAATGCTGGACAGTGGCTGGGTGGGAAATTTCATATTCCTACTTTGCTGGGGAAATCTCTCAGGGGAGGTGCTGGGCAGTGGGTGGGGGCAAAGTTGCTATTCCCACTCTGCAGAGGACGCCTCCCTGGGCAGGTGCTGGATAGTGCCTATGGTCAAATTTGCTATTCACACTCAGCTAAGGACATCCAGCAGGGAAGGTGCTGGACAAAGGCTGGGGATCAAATTTACCATTCCCATTCTAATGAGGGCATCCCTCAGGGCAGTTGCTGGACAGTGGCTGGGTGTTAATTTTGCTATTCATGCTCTGCTTGGAGTGTACCTGAAGACAGGTGCTGGACAGTGACTGGGGTCAAATGTGCTATGCTCACTCTGCTGAGGGCCTCACTCAGTACAGTTGCTAGATAGTGACTGGGAGTCAAGTTTGCTATTTCCACTCCACTTGAAGATGTTCTTCAGGGCAGAAGCTAGATAGTGGCTAGGGGACAAATATGATACTCCCACTTCACCTGGGGATGTACCTCAGGGCAGGTGCTGAACAGTGGCTGGGGTCAAATTTGCCATTCCACCTCTCCTTGTGGGCGTCCCTCAGGACAGGTCCTGGACAATGGCTGGGGGTCAAATTTGCTATTCCCACTCTTTTGGGGTGTCCCTCAGTGCTGATGCTGGACAGTGGCTAGGGGCCAAATTTGCAACACCCTTTCCATGGTAGTGTCCCTTAGTCTAGGTGCTGGACAGTGCCTGGAGGTCAAATTTGCTATTTCAACTCTGCTGGGGGTGTACCTCAGGACAGGTGCCTAGACAGTGGTTGTGGGGTAAATTTGCAATTCACAATTTGCTTGGGAAATCTTACAGGCAGGTTCTGGACACTGGCTGGGGGTTTAATTTGCTTCTACGACTCTGCTGGGGATTTCCCTAAGGGCAGGTGGCTGAGTTCAAATTTCCTATTCACACTCCGCTGGAGCATCCCTCAGGACAAGTGCTGAACAATAGCTATGGGTCAAATATACTACTTCCCACTCTGCTGTAATATCCCTCATGGCAGGAGCTGGACAGTGGCTCAGCATCAAATTTACTATTTTCACGCTTCTTGTGGCATCCCTCAAGGTAGGAGCTGGGCAGTGGCTGGGGATCAAATGTATTATTACCACTCCACTGGGGCATCCCTCAGGGCAGGTGCTGAATATTGAATGGGGTCAAATTTACAATTCCCACTCCACTGCAGGCATCCCTAAGGACAGATGCTGCACAGTGGCTGGGGGGCAAATGTGTTATTACCACTCCACTGGGGTTGTACCTCAGGGCAGGTGCAGAACAGTGGCTGAGGGGCAAATTTACTATTCTCACTGCACTGGGGTCATTCCTGATGGTAGGTGCTGGACGGTGGCTCTATTGTAAGTTTGCTTCTCTCACTCCACTGGGGGTGTTCCTCAGTGCAGGTGCTGGACCATGGCTGTGGGGTATATTTGCTATTCACACTCTGGTGGGAGCATCCAACATACAGGATCTGGACAGTGCCTGTGAGGTAGATTTGCTTTTCACACTCTGCTAGGGACGGCCCTCAGGGAAGGTGCTAGACTGTGGCTAGGGGTCAAATTTTCTATTCCCACTCCGTTGTGTGGTGCCTCTCAGGACAAGTGCTGGACAATGGCTGGGGGTCTAATTTGCTATTCCCACTGTGCTGACGGTGTCCCTCAGTGCTGGTGTTGGACAGTGGCCAGGGGCTAATCTTGCAACTATCACTGCACTGGGGCCGTCACTCAATCTAGTTGCTGGACAGTGCCTGGAGGTCAAATGTGCTATTCCCACTCCACTGGGGACATCCCTTAGGGCAGGTGCTGGCAGTGGCTGGAAGGCAAATTTGCTATTCCCACCACGTTGGGGGTGTCCTACAGGGCAGGTGCTGGATGGTGGCGGCTGTGGGGTATATTTGCTATTCATGCTCTGTTGGGGGTGGCCATCAGCTGATTCTAGACTTTTCCCACTCTTTTGGAGGCATCCCTCAGTGCACATGCTGGACAGTGGTTTGGGGGTAAAGTTCCTATTCAATTCTGCTGGGGCATTACTCAGGGCAGGTGCTGGACAGTGACTGAGGGTCAAATTTGCCATTCCCACTCCACTCGGGGACATCCCTAAGGGCAGGTCCTGGACAGTTGCTGGTGGTCCAATATTCTATTCCCACTCTGCTGTGGAATGCCACTCAAGACATGTGTTGGACAGTGGCTGGGGGTCAAATTTTCTTTTCTCACTCTGCTGGGAGTATACCTCAGTGCAGGTGATTGACTATGGCTGTAGGTTAAATTTACAATTTTTGCTCCACTTGGGTTGTCCCTCAAGGCAGGTGCTGGACAGTGGCTGTGGGTTAAATTTACAATTTCTGCTCCGCTGGGGGTGTGCCTCAAGGCAGGTGCTGGACAGTAGCTCATGGTGAAATTTGCTATTCTCACTCTGCTGGGGCATTCCTCTGGCAGGTGCTGTACAGTAGTAGGAGGGCAAATTAGCTATTATCGCTCTGCTGGGGGCGCCCCTTAGGGTAGATGCTGGACAGTGAGTGGGGTTCAAATTTGCTATTCCCACTCCACTGGGGACATTCCTCAGGGCAGGTGCTGTATAGTGATAGGAGGACACATTTCCTATTCTGACTCCACTGAGGGCATCCCACTGGATAGTCGCTGGGTGTCAAATTTGTTATCACCTACTCCACTGAGGGCATCCCTCAGGGCAAGTGCTGGACAGTGGCAAGAGGAAAAATTTGCTTCACCCACTCCACTGAGGGTGTCCTTCAGGGCAGGTGCTGGAGATTGACAGGAAAGCAAATCTTCAATTCCCACTCCACTTGAGGCATACCTCAGCGCAGGTTCTGGACAATAGCTGTGGTCAAATTCTCTATTCACACTCCACTGGGGGAGTGCTTTAGGGCAGCTGTTGGACAGAGGCTTGGGGGGTAAATCTTTTATTCTCACTTTGCTGTTGGCATACCACAGGGCAGGTGCTGGATAGTGGCTGTGGGGTAAATTTGGAATTCCCAGGGACTTACCTCAGGGCAGATGCTGGATATTGGCTGGGAGTAAATTTGGTATTCCCACTCTGCTGCCAGCATCTCTCACAACAGTTGCTGGAGCTTCCCTTAGGGTAGATCCTGGAAAGTGACTGGAGATCAAACTTGCTATTCCCACTCTTCTGGTGGTGTCCCTCAGGGAAGGTGCTGGACAGTGGCTTGGGGTCAAATTTACTATTCCCACTTCACTCAGAGACCACTCTCAGGACAGGTGCAAGGCAGTGATTGGGGGTCAAATTTGCTATTCCCATTCTTCCCCAGGATGTCCCTCGGGGCAAGTGGGGGACAGTGGCTAGTGGTCAAATATACCATTTGTACAGTGGCTGGGGTAAAGTTGCTATTCACACTCTGCTGGGGGAGTCATTCAGGCAGATTCTGGACAGTGGCTGGGGGATAAATTTGCAAATCCTACTCTGCTAGGGGTGTCCCTCACAGCAGGTTCTGGACAGTGACTGGGGATCAAATTTGATATTCAAACTCCACTGGGGACTTCTCTCAGGGAAGATGCTGAAAACTGGCTAGGGTGAAATTTACTATTCCCACTCTTCTGGTGGCTTCCCTTAGAGCAGGTGCTGGACAGTTACTGGGAATCGAATTTGCTATTCCCACAATGCTGGGGGCATCCCTCAGGGCAAGCGCTGGACAGTGGCTCGGGGTCAAATTTGCTATTCCCACTTCACTTGGGGACGTTCCTAATGGAAGGTGGTGGACACTGACAGGGGGTCACATTTCCTGTTCCCACTCTATATAGGAACATCCCTCAGGGCAGACTCTAGCCAATGGCTGGGGGTCAAATCTGCTACTCCACTCTGCTGTGGGATGCCCCTCAGCACAAGTTCTGGACAGTGGCTGGGTGAGCAAATTTACTATTTCCACTCCTCTGGGGCATCCCTATGGGCATATGTTGGAGAGGAGTTGGGGTCAAATTTACTATTCTCACTCCGCTGGGGGCATCCCTCAAGACAGGTGCTGGACAGTGACTAGGAGGTAAATTTGTTTTTCTCACTCCACTGGGGTCATTCCTCAGGTCAGGTGCTGGACAGTTGCTGGGGTTCAAATTTGCTATTTCCACTCCGGTTGGAGGTGTCCATCAGGACAGGTATGGGACAGTGGCTGGGGGTAAAATTTTCTATAACCACTGAGCTCGTGGCGTCCCTAAGGGCAGGTGCTGAACAGTGGGTGGGAGTCAATTTACTACTCCAATTCTTCTGGGGGGAGTCCCTCAGGGCAGGTGCTGGACAGTGACTGGGGTTCAAATTTGTGATTCCCAATCTGTTGGGTGTGTCCCTCAGGACAGTGACTGGACAGTGGCTGTAGGGGCAAATGTACTATTCCCAGTCTGCTGGGGGCATCCCGCAGAGAAGTTCTGGACAGTGGCTAGTGGGATAATTTGCTAGTATCACTCTGCTGGCCGCATCCCTCAGGTCAGGTGCTGGACAGTGACTGGGGTTCAAATGTACTATTCCCACTCCACAGGGGGCGTCCCTCAGTTCTTCTGGTTAACTCATATTTGTTTTTTATTTATGGAGAAGGACTTCTTACACCTTTTGTACCTAGACATTTGTTTGAGAAAATATTGTTAAGGAATGTTTCTAACATGTTGTATTGTGTTGTAAACATTTTTCATTGCTTTGTAGAAATATGTAATATTAAATCAAAAAATCTCTCTTTTTTTGAGTTTACTCAAATTTTAAATAAAAATTATTATGATTCTAATGAGCTGGTCATTATTCACTTCTGGTTGCCTGTTTTTTCTGAATGTTTTTCTTTTTAGTGAAAAGTGTGTTGTAATCATTCTGTGTTTCTTTCATAAATTAATTCTCAGGTATTCATTTTAATACCTGAGTATTAACACACTTCTCCTCCCAAGCACCCCATATATTGTCCTAGGGAACCCATACTACACTAGCATTAAACTTACTGCCTGAGGATTAATGCAGTTTCCACTCTAAAACCCCTATTTTTTCTAGGTAACCCACTCTTAAACCTAATTTACTTTTATGTTAATTTGTTTCAAAACCTGATCTTTTTTCAAATAAAATTTAACATTAAATTTGCATTAATACTCAAGTATCAATATTAGTGCCTGAGTATTAATACACTTACCCACACTAAAACCTTATGTTTACTAGGCAATCCGTTCCTAATAGTAAGTGACTTTCATTCAAACTCTTTTAATTGCCTGTCCTTTTGTCAAATAAATTTAACATTAAATGCCCAGTAACAGTCAGGCATTAAAAGGATTAATGCAGTGCCCACCTATAATCTCAATTTTCCCTAGACAACCTGTTCCTAAAAGTAAGTGACTTTTATTTATATATGTTTAAATATCTGATCATTTTAAAATACAATGTAACATGAAATGCTCATGAATATTCAAGTATCATAATCAATAGCTGAGTATTCTTACACTTCTTAAGACAAAACCTCCTATTTTTTCTAAGCAACCCACTCCTGATAGTAAGTGTCTTTCATTCAAACTCATTTATATGCATATTCTTTTGTCAAATAAAATCAACATTTAAATGCTCTTTAATACTGAAGTCATAAAACCTGAGTATTAATACACTTATCCACCCCTAAACCCTTATTTCTACTGGACTGTTTTTTTTAATGTACCTGTTTATTTACTGGTTTTTCATCCTAAAATGCATCATCTTAGGGCATGTTAATACTCAGGTATTTCACTTAATACACGAGTATTAATGTTCTTTCCTACCCAAATCCCATACTATTTGTTTAAATTCTGTACCCCAGTTTTTTTATTTTTTATTAATTTGTTTACTAATTTTTTAACCCTTTATTTTGACAAAAAAATGTTTTGTTTTACTGGTATTAAACTAAGCAACATTAGAATGCAGCTATCCTTCTATTTAATAATTTACCATACAAATCAATTGTTTTAAAACAGCAATCGATTTATGCCAGTTTTTATTACATTACTTGATGCTAATGCAATGTTACACATTATTTTTCCTCATATTGCCATGGGTGCACATCTACAACATTGGTTTTCCTTCTAATGCCATGGGTGTCCATTTACAATGATATTTATTTTTATTCTAATGCCATGCATGCAGAAAACATTAATTTTTGTTAACGTATAGGTGTTCTAATGACAGTGCCATTCTGCCAGTCTCGGTATAAAGTCTTCGCTTTCAAAGACTTGATAATGTCTGTTTCCCCTCACAACAGTAGGTTTTGCTAGTTGCAGCATAGAATATTATCAAGGGTTTAATTCATGTCTCACCGTCATTTCCAAATGTACTTACAGTGCCACACTGCATATATCTGCTACGTAAAAAATAATCACTTCTTATGTTTCCCTCCTGTTTTCTCAAATGTACTATGATGAAAAGATACATTAATCCTTATATATCTCTATACTTAGGAAGTGTTCACATTTTTATACTTTAAAGGGACATACTATTTTGTAGTATATGACTATTTATGAAGCATGAAAAGTATGCTCAAGATTACACAGACAGATTTTCACTACATCGGAAAGGTGTATTCATGACGCTATGGATTTCCATCAGCTACCTATGCTGCACAACAGAGGAGGGACTGTATTTCATAGTGTACATGAGTTTTAGATTGGGTTAATACTCATTTGAATGAACACAACATTACAAATAAGATTTAAATATTGTGTTGTGTCTAAAACTGAGTCTGACTGTTATAACTGTGCCAGCTGCACTGAACACATGCTCTAAAGAAACACTGGCTACGGGACATGCAAGATACATTATTGCAAGCCTGATCTCTGGCCACTGTGTGCTCTTGCCATACCAATAGACGCATGGATTTTGGTCCAGGTATACCTCTGTTGGGTCATCAAGCTAATCTTAGACCATCTTCTGAATTGTTATTAGAACTGGCACTTGCTGTACCTAGCCTCTGCACTTGACTTACGTCTTGCTGAATTAAACAAAAACATGGCAGAAGTTGATTGTGAACTTGTTGCTGTGTGTTTTGGATTAGCTGGCGATGGTGCTGTCTGCTGCTGCAGGGACTGCGAGCCAATAGCACAGCCCTATGTTGAGGTTGAAGGGTGCCTTCAGAATTTCCGTGTCAGCCTTGATTTTGTTGTCGTTGTTTTAGATCAGTCACTTTAATGATGATTCATGTCTTGTAAATCATTTCAGTAAAAGGAAATAAAATGGCCAGAGATTTTTTTATCGCGATTTCAGTATGGTAACACAGATGTAGGCTTTGGAAGACCCAGTCTCTTTTTTCAACCTTTCGTTAATGTTCAAGCAAAGGATTAAGCCATCTACCAAAAAAGTGCTTCTTCATTGACACTGGTAAATGTGTTCCACCTGTTTCAACTGCTCCAGTAGCAGTCGAAACAGTAGGATTGTTATCTTATGGTACTATCTTCTTTGCTAACTTCCAGTGTTATAATATTGAATGGAAGTAGCATTTGCATCAGGCATTCCCCTAGCCCCATTTGTCCACTTTCATTGTCATGGCTCTGACAGTTTCATCCCATCTCCTTTTAATTACTTAATCGTTGATAGGATGCACTGGTCAAACAAGCATTCCCACATGTAGTAGGTTGAGTTTCATCATCTGGCAGCTTCTTTGCAAAGTCTTTTACAAGCAGTTTTTTTTAACACACTAAGAGATCCTTAACTGGTTCCAGGATTTGAATGAATGACTGAAATGAGGGCATATGCTTCAGCAGATCACTATCATTTTGCTGACTGCCTCTTCATTTTTGAGAAAGACCTGTACACTTACATTGATAATGCACCAAATAGAAGGAACCTGAAATGTCCACCGCCAGCCATGGTTTTAACTATAATACTGCCATTGTCAAGGCAACAAATCCAATTAAAGACCTCTGTATTTAAGCCATTCATAGACCTTGATATTAAACTCTTCCAAGATGTTGGTAGTTCTATGCAATTTCTCCATAGCAAACATTGCAACTGTTGAACGCTGCTGAATGCCCTGAAAAGCATAATCTTCTGTCTAGGATTGTCTTGTGGTAGATGGACTTCACAGCCTTGCCAACAAATGCCAGCACTTCATGATACAACACTGTAGATAGGAACCTTCCACTTTAGGCAGAGAGTTCCACACATTTTTGGATCCCGCTACTTCCAGAAAAAAAAGCAAGGCCACTAAACCCTAACATTTTAACCAGCTTCCCATTGTAAAAACTGCCCTTTTCTTGGGTCCAGGGTAACTATGCATCTTTGGTAAGCATAGCCTTAATAGTAGGCTGTTTTTCCTGTGGTGCTACTGCCACAAACAAAAATTGCACTGGGGACCCCACTCAAGAATAAATCACTACACAGGTACAGGAATGGGGGCAAAAAGAACAACATCAAATATAGAGATTCCTCTTACCTTTATTAATCTTTATGGTGGAAATGAATCCTAGGTGGAAAGACTCCTCTCGCACTTTGTCATTTAACAAAATACATTATTTTTGGTCCTTTTCCCTTTTTTCCAGTTTTCAATGAGCCAATTTTTCTTTCATAATGTCAAATAAGCTAAACCATAAACATGGCATCAATTATCTCTCGAATTAAACAAACTTTAACAGAAACATATTTCATATATTCATAATACAACAATATTAATAATTAATTATTATTTTAAAACATCACAACCCCATGCATACCTCACATTACTCTCTCAGATCTATCCAACCACTCTTACCAAATCACACTCACTCTACACACCCCCAGTTAGGAATGTCGTACACCCCCCACAAACTGAGTCTCTCCTGCTTTTGCTTTACAGTGTGGTGTCCTCAAACTAGGGTAAAACTGTCAACACATGTTTCAGTGAGTTTATATTATTTCTACCACTTTCTTCAGGACCATATCCTCATTAAAACAGGCAGGACTGAATAGGGATTTATTTTTGGTGTTTATTTCAATTAATTTGCTAATGAAGTATTTCTGATGATAACTTTTTACAGGGCTCACTGAACTTATGACCCCACATACAAAGGGGCAGGAATTTTACTAGAGTGCAAATCTTAATGTTAGTCTGTATAAATATCTGCTACTTCTATTGCTGTCCTCATATATGCCACCAGTATCATCACCACATCTGCTTTCTAAAACTCACAAGGTGTGGATACACAAGGCGGGGACAACTTCCTCCTATCTCAATGTAAGTCTGAGATATAGCTGCTACTTCTATCTCTATCATTTTATGCCACCACTATCAATTCCACATCTGCTTTCTAAACTTCACAAGTGTTGGATACACAAGAATGGGACAACTTCCTCTTATATTATCACATCTGTTGCAGCTAGATCTAATTTTCACACATTACTCCACCAGCATTTTGGCACACAGCAAACCTGTCCCAGGGCTTTTAAGGTGTTCTTTGTAAATTATTGTTTGTTGATTTTCCAAATGGGACAGTACACCTCTGGTACAATAGTGCCCACCTGGCTTACTCAAATTACATTTCTTGCAGCAAACATCACATATTGGAATATTATATTCAAATGAGCTAAGCATAAAGAAGTCCCAAACTGTGGAGGAGAGCTTTCCTCTTGTGCCAAGGCCTGAAGAACTAGAGTTAAAGCTAGGTGGATGTGCCTGTGTTGTTGTTGTTTGGCATGCTGCGACTGTGCTGGGGTGGTAGTGCCTCAGGTTTCTGGGGTCTTACAAATATGGAACCCAGCAGTGTTACTGGAACCACTTAATCTTGGGCAGGTTGAATAGAGGTGATCTGTACATCCTCCGTGCCACTCTTCAGATTGATGATCACTAGCTCATTATCACCACCACCTTCTTCAATTGTAATGTTTTGACGAAGCTTTCTTTTCCCTTGTCTCTCAGACTTGACCAGGGTTCAATCCTTTTTGAGATCATCAAAAGGGGGTTTGAAGAAGATTGGAGTACACTTTTTTCACAGTACTAGAGATTGAAAAGCTGATATGGCGAGCAATCTTCTCAACAATATCTTGCTCAGCAAGCGCCTCAACCTCCTGCTCTGGTCTTAAATCCAGATGATCTGTTACAGACTGCAGGTCCTATTGTCCACGTTCCAGTGATGATGGGGTTTGTGATAGAAACAATTGCAGTTCAGATTCACTGCACTCCATAACTGCAGTCACTGCAGCAGTGGGAAACATGACCTTGAGTTAAAGTGGTGGTGGTGGTGCAGTTGATGCAGGAATGTCAGCCTCTATCTGCCTAGACGAAGATGAAGTAGGTAAGCCACATTTAAAAAAAAAATGATGTGGGCTTAGTGGCACTGGCAAGTTGCTTTTACTCCCCTCCCTTCGCCACTTATGTGGCAGGGCCCTACTTCTTTCCAGCCATCATCTTAGCACTCTCAGTTAGCACTTAGCACCAGGATCAAAAGTACCTAGCAGTGGGGGACTCCGGTGTCTCTGTCAGCTGATGTCTTCAGGAACTTCAGTATCATGTGTGATGTTTTCTGTAGCACCTGCAAGCAAAGCAACAAATAACCTATCAGCAATATGTTGCCAGTAAGAAAATCTAGCCAATGTAACACAAGTGAAGTCATCACCATCATCATATCACAAATATTCAAAAACAGTAGTGTACTCAAAAAATGCATGAACAATTTTTTCATCTGAGAACAACACTACACAGAATAGACTAGTGTGTATCCCTCAACAGCCATGGTGGGGAGTGTAACCCTATGCAAGGCAGAATATGCATAGAAAAAATACATTAAAAAATTGCTAGTGAGTGTCATTCTGTGCCTTCAGGCCTATGGGGACTGTATGGGAGGAAGGCAAAAATAAAAAATATATTAAATAATTACAGATGACCCACGAGGCACTAATGCATATGGGGACTGTATGGGAGGCAGAGGGAGACAGGCAAATAAAAAATACATTAAATAAAATGCTGGTGACCCACAAGGCCCAGGGCCTATGCAGGCTCCATTAAAGGCAGGGAAAGGCAGGCAAAAATATGAACAAAAACATTAAATAATTGCTGGTGAGTGACCCACCAGGCTTAGGGCTCATGTGGAATCAATGGGAGGCAGGAAAAAAATAATTAAATGACTAACAACACACTGTATTACAAACAGTCACAAGACGAAATACAAGTAAAATTGACAATAATTAAAAAAAATGTCATAGCCCTTTTCTATCAATGGTCCTAGGACATGGCATTTAAAATTAGAATAAAGGGATATGGTGGAAATGAGCTCAGACACTGTGTGGCCAAAGACAAAGGCATGGAGGTCAAAGGCAAAATGGCCACTAAGCACACACACACACACACACATACTCACACTAATAGGCTCCACATAGTGGTAGCTGCTGAATGGCCAGCAAATAAGGAAACATAAAGGACAAAGACAAAATGGCCGCCGTGAGAATACACCCACACCATCACACACACACACACATACACACACACACACACACCGTGGCTACGCTCAACAGCTACGACTGCATAGCCAATAAAGAAAGGGCATGGAGAACAAAGAAGACAGTTGTCCTTTCCTGCCTAGAGCACCACCCCCTCAAACAAGACAACTTATTGAATTACTGGGAAAGGATTGAAAAGATATTATCAGCAACAGATACAAACAGACAAAAAATAAAGTAACCTACATCGTGCATTTAATCCACAACCATTGCCAACCACCTAAATGTTTTCAAGAGCATATAGCACAGCAACAATGAGGATGTGAAACAGCAAATACTTAAAAAATGCATGGAAGGCCTAGCACAGGGCAGACTACAGCCCAAACAGTAAAACAGCATGCAGTGAAATGGTAGAGAAAACAGTATGAAAATTAAAAAAACACAAAATGAATGAAGAAAAGTTATATTAGTTTAACTCTAGTGTAGGAAAGTGCCATCTTTCTTGGTATGTTACCCCCAATTTCTCCCTGTTTGTCAGTGTGTTTTGCCTGTCTCACTGGGATCCTGCTAGCCAGGTCCCTAGTGCTCATAGTTTATGGCCTATGTATGTGTTGTCAGTATGCTTAACTGTGTCACTGAAGTTCTGCAAACCAGAACTCCAGTGCTTATGCTATCTCTACTTACCAAATTTGTCACTATCGTTTAGTGACTCCATATTCCAATTCTGATTGGCACACTGGACCCCCCCATTATAAGTCGCTAGTATATGGTACCGAGGTACCCAGGGCATTGGGGTTCCATGGGAGCTCCTTATGGGCTGCAGCATTTCTTTTTCCACCCATGAGGAGCTCAGACAAACCTTTCTTCAGGCATGCCACTGCAGCCTGAGTCAAATAGTGCACACACTATTTCACAGCCATTTTCACTGCACTTAAGTAACTTATAAGTCACCTACATGTCTAGCCTTCATTTACTGAAGGATAGGTGCAAAGTTACTGTGTGTGAGGGCACCCTTGCGCTGGCAAAGGTGCCCTCACGTTGTCCAGGGCCAATTCCCCAGACTTCTTGAGTACAGGGATACCATTACACGAGTGCACTACATATATGTGAATTCATATATGTTGCTTCACAATGGTAACTCTGAATATGGCCATGTGAGCTGTCTAAGATCTTGGAGTTGTCCTCCCATTCCAAATTTGGTATGGGGGGGCAATCCCATGCACCCTGGGGTCTCCACCATGGACTCACAGTGCTGACAAACCAGCTTTCTGAGGTTTCCACTGAAGTCCCAGCTGCTGCCACCTCACAGACAGGTTTCTGCCCTCCTGGGGACTGAGCAGCTCAATCCCAGGAAGGCAGAACAATGCATTTCCTTTGGGAGGAGGGTGTTACACCCTCTCCCTTTGGAAATAGGTGTACCAGGCTTGGGAGGGGTAGCCTCTGAGAGCCTCTGGAAATACTTTGAAGGGCACAAATGGTGCCCTCGGCATAAGCCAGTCTATACCGGTTCAGGGACCCCCAGTCCCTGCTCTGGCATTAAACTGGACAAAGGAAAGGTGAGTGACCAATCCCATGTCCATCACCTTCCCAGGGGTGGTGCCCAAGAGTGCCTCCAGAGTGTCCCTGGCAATAGCCATCTTGGATTCCAAGGTGTGAGGATGCTTTGGAGACCTCTGGAGTGGCCAGTGCCAGGAGGTGACGTCAGAAACCCCTCCTGATAGGTACATACCTGGGTAGGTAGCCAATCCCCCTCTCAGGGCAATTTAGGGTCTCTCCTCTGGGTGTTTCCTCAGATTCAGTTTACAAGATTCTTCCAGGACTTCTCTGTATCCTCTGCTTCAGTTTCTGACCATCAGATCAAACGCAGACTGCTCCAGGAACCACTGTAACTGCCACAAAGTATCCAGGACGACTCCAGTGACCTGCAACTTCAGCTCCAGCCAGCATTTGCAACAGTTTCCAAGGTGTTCACACTCTGAGGACTGCCTGTCTTCACCCTTCACCAGAAAAACCAAAGGAATCTCCAGTGGAGTGACAAAGTCACTTCCCTGCTTCTGCAGGCACCCTTCTGTGATGACAACTGGTACTCTGGGACTCCTCTCCTGAAAATGAGTGTGCTGTCTGGAACACAGGTGGTGGACCAAAGTGACCCAGATTGTGCAAAGGTCCAGCTGTCCAAATTTGGAGGAGGTAAGAGCTTGCCTCCCCAAGCTGTGACAGTACCCCTGTGGACTGCGCCTTCTGCAGCTCCTTGGGCTTCTGTGCACCTCTTCCAAGAATCCTTTGTGTACAGTGTAGCCCAGGTCCCCACCACTCCGTCCTGTGACGTACAGCTTCCTGAGTTGTTCTCCGGCAGCGTGGGACCTTCCAGTGTCGAGCTGCAATGACCGCACTTTGAATCTTCTTTGTCCCCATGTTCTGGGACTCCTGTGGGTGCTGCCTGGTCTTCTGAGGATTCTCTGAAGTGCTGAGGGCCTCCTCTATCTTCTCAGTCTGAGTTGAGACCCCTAGATCCCTCCTGGCTCCAGGCAGCTCCTTTTTGATGCAAACTGCGTACTTGCTTGAACCAAGGCGTGTTGGCGGAATCCAGAGAAGCAAACAGCCTGCTTACGACAACTCAACGTGGGACATCTCCTGCACCAAGCAGGAACACTCATCCATATTCCTTGGTGCTCCTCTGTATTTTGTTTCTGACCAGAGAATCCACTTTTGCACCTTCTTCTAGGTTGGCAGCGGCTCCTGTCCTTCCTGGACTCTTCTTCAACTTCTGGAATTGGTCTCCTCTTCACATGTCTTCAGGTCCAGGAATCTATTGTTTGTTTGTTACTTACAGTCTTGCTTGGTTCTTGTAAAGTCTTTTATCATGACTTGTAGTGTCCTGAGGAAACGTCTTGCACTTTACTCCTGCTTTCCTGGACTCTGGGATGGGGGTACCTTACTTACCTTTGGTGTTTTCCCACACTCCAAGCCCCCCTCTACGCACTACACAAGCCTCGGGGGGAATTCCACATTTACATTCCACTATTTTAGTACATGGTGTTTGTTGCACCTAGGGCCTTTGCAATCTATTGTATTTTCTACTGTTTGCACTATTCTATGACTGTTTACTTACCTGATTTTGGTTACTAGTGTATATATTGTGTATAGTACCTACCTCTAGAAGGAGTATTGCCTCTAAGATATTTTTGGCCTTGTGTCATTAAAATAAAGTACCTTTATTTTTGGTAACACTGAGTATTGCATTTTATTAGTATATATAGTTATATAGTGGTATTGCAGGAGCTTTACATGTCTCCCAGTTCAGCCTAAGCTTTCTTAAAGGGAAAATAGAATTGTTTGTACTTTTGATGGTGGAAGCCTAGGTGTAGGAGGCTGGGCTAGTTTGTAGTGGGTACCTTGGGTACTTACACCTTACACCAGGTCCAGTTATCCCTTATCAGTGAAATGTAGTAGTGCTCTAGCAGCTTAGGCTGATAGAGATAGCTGTAGCAGAGCAGCTTTGGCTGAACTAAGAGATATACACAAGTAACGACAATACTCAGTGTTACCAAAAATAAAGGTAGTTTATTTGGGTGACACAGTATCAAAAATATCTTAGAGGCAATACTACTTCTGGAGGTAAGTATTATACACAATATATACACTAGACACCAAAATAAGGTAAGTAGTTTGACATAGGATAGTGCACACAATAGGATGCTATAGAATGCAATGGGAGAAAATAGGTCTGGGGCAACACAAACCATAGGCTAAGAAAGTGGAATTCGAATCACAAATTCCCCCCTAGACAAGTGTAGTGTGTGCAGAATCACTGGGAGAGTAAGAATACAGTAAAGGTAAGCAAATTACCCCACCCCAGAGCCCAGGAATGTAGGAGTAAAGTACTGCAAGTTTCTTTAGGACACAGTACAAGTTGTGATTAGAGTTATAGCAAGAACCAAGCAAGACTGCAAACAACAAATGGTGGATTCCTGGACCTGAAGACCTGCAAAGGAAGGAGACCAAGTCCAGAAGTCTAAAGAAGTTCAAGGAAGGACAGGACCCCCTGCCAACCTAGAAGAGGGTGCAAAAGAAGAGTCCCCGGTTGGACGAAGGCTGCAGAAATGCACCCTAGGAAGATGTTAGCAGGTTCCTGCATGATGCACTTGATTTTTACATCATGAAGTTGGATGAAGGCAAGTTTTGGCACTGGATTCCTCCAACAAGTCTTGGTTCTGGCAAAGTCGCTTTTTGCATCAAGTAGGCGCTATCTGGGCCCAGGAGGAACCTGGGGGCCTCAACTCTTTGTGAGGAGGAACAGGAGGCTCTCAGCACTTCAGAGAGCCCTCAGATCACCAGATAGCACCCACGGAGGCCCAGGACACGGGGACAAAGGAGGTGCAAAATGCAGTTGGTGCAGCACTTCAAAGGAAGGTTCCACGCCGCCGGAGAACAACTCAGAGAGTTGAGCATCACAGGATGTAGTGCTGGGGACCTGGGCCAGGCTGTACATGAAGGAATATGCAAATATTGCACAGTGGCCTCAGGAGGTGCAGAATATGCGGTGCACAGGGGTAATGTCATTCTGGGGGATGGCAAGGTCTAACCTTCTCCATATTGGGAGAGCAGAACTTCAGGACAGTCTGTGTCAATGGGGTCCACCCTCTGTGTTCGAAGGAGCATGCTCGTCGCCAGGAGAGGGGTCCAAGAGAACCAGTCGTCGACTTAGAAGATACCTGCATGAGCAGGGAAGTTACTCCGTCACTTCACAAGAGATTTCTTCGGTCCTTCTGGTGCAGGTTGAAGGCAGGGAGTCCCCAGAGCATGCACACCATGGAAACTGTTGCAGTTGCTGGCTGGAGCTGAAATTGCA
Organism: Pleurodeles waltl; assembly: GCF_031143425.1. NCBI lineage: Eukaryota > Metazoa > Chordata > Amphibia > Caudata > Salamandridae > Pleurodeles > Pleurodeles waltl. The sequence goes on from NC_090449.1 coordinate 380,750,981, forward strand.
GACGAGAAGAAGCCCTTCTGGATACTTTGTTGCTGTTACAGCAGTTCCTGGAGCAGTCTGCGGTTGATCTGAGGTCATAGGATGAAGTAGTAGTTGCAGAGGATTCCTGCTGGAAACTTGCAAGTAGAATCTAAGAGAACCCACAGGAGAGACCCTAAATAGCCCTACGAGGGGGATTGGCTACCTTATCTGGTAAGGACCTATCAGGAGGGGTCTCTGATGTCACCTGCTGGCACTGGCCACTCAAAGGCCTCCAGAGTGCCCCCACACCTTGCAAAGCAAGATGGCTGAATTCTCAGACACACTGGAGGAGCTCTGGGCACCATCCCTGGGGTGGTGATGGACAGGGGAGTGGTCACTCCCCTTTCCTTTGTCCAGTTTTGCACCAGAGCAGGGACAAGGGGTCCCTGGACCGGTGTAGACTGGCTTAAGCATGGAGGGCACCATCTGTGCCCTTCAAAGCATTTCCAGATGCTGGGGGAGGCTACCTCTCCCCAGCCTGTTACACCTATTTCCAAAGGGAGAGGGTGTAACACACTGCTCTCAAAGGAAATGCTTTGTTCTGCCTTCCTGGGACTGAGCTGCTCAGACCCCAGGAGGGCAGAACCCTGTCTGTGAAGTGCCAGCAGCTGTAGCTCAGCCTCAGATAGCTGGTTTGGCAATACTGGGGATTCAAAGTGGAGCCCCCACGATGCATGGAATTGGCTCCCCAATACCAAATTTGGAATGGGGGGACAATTTCATGATCTTAGACACCTTACATGGCCATAATCGGAGTTACCATTGTGAAGCTACATATAGGTATTGAGCTATATATAGTGCATACGTGTAATGGCCACCCACACTCATCAAGTCCCAGGAAATGGCCCGGAACTATGTGGGGGCACCTTTGCTAGTGCAAGGGTACCCTCACACTTAATAACGTTACACCTAACCTTCAACAACTGAAGGTTAGACATATAGGTGACTTATAAGTTACTTAAGTGCAGTGAAAATGGCTGTGAAATAATGTGTGCATTATTTCATGCAGGCTGCAATGGCAGGCCTGTGGAAGGATTTGTCTGAGCTCCTTATGGTTGGCAAAAGAAATTCTTCAGCCCATAAGGATCTCCTGAACCCCAATGCCCTGGGTACCTAGATACCATATACTAGGGACTTATAAGGGGGGGTCCAGTGTGCCAATTGAAATTTGTAAATGAAGTCACTAGCCTGCAGTGACAATTTTAAAGGCAAAGAGAGCATAAGCACTGAGGTTCTGATTAGCAGAGCCTCAGTGTCACAGTCAAACACTATACACAACACACACATTAGGACATAAAGTATGAGCACTGGGGTCCTGACCAGCAGGATCCCAGTGAGACAGGCAAAAACATACAGGTAAAAATGGGGGTAACATGCCAAGAAAGATGGCACGTTCCTACACACTGCAGGATTCCACTTAAGAAAGGCAGTGAAGTGGAGTAAGTGAAAACACTGAAGTATATACACATCTGAGATTCAAGACTGGATAATCATATTATGAACCAATGCCATATGTGTATGCATGGTCTCGTAGCGCTTTATATTATGAATTCCATGGTTTGCCCTCCTCACCTTCTTTCCACCTGCCTCTCGTCTTGGACTATCTAGCTGAGCAAATGACGTGAACAAGTTTTATACTTATGATGGCTAGATACTGCGCTCTGTTTTTCTGCCGATATGTTGAGCCACCGGAGGAAGGGAGGATGGACTTTCAAAGCCTGGCTGAAGTCAAAACAATAACTAATTTGAAACGGAGGAGCTCCTTGTGTCTGTCTCTGTAGGTGCAGTGGTGCAGGGAAAATTATATAATATGGAGAAACATACTGAGACATAAAAATGGAACGCCAATAACGAATACACCACCGTGAATGATATTCACAATTTTATCCTGTGAAGAGGGCCAGTATACTAGCTTTCTACTTTAGGGTAACATTAGTAAATCGCAGACACCCTCTTAAAAGGATTGGTACAGATGAGTAAAATGTGATGCTAATTCCATCATTTATGGCTCTGCCACGTGTTTCTAAATGCCCTTGTTTTATAAAAGTCCTAATGAATAACACTAATGAAAAGGACAAAACAGTGGTGTATTTACTCACCACAGCAAATATGCTACAAATAATAAAGGAACCAAATAGCTTTAGATATATTACCTGTGGAGATTTAGGAAAACTGTGACCTAATGATGCGACCGCCACTGGAACACAACCAGCAGTACACAGTGCTTGAAGCTATCAAGGGTAGAAGCCATCGCAAATTGATTATCCTTCAGCAACACAGTGTTTTTGGCATCAACATTTTAACAAAGACCCTGGAGAAAAGTTAAACTGACCGTCAAGGTAGGAAAATGAAAGGCAATCATCATAAACAACGGGGAATGTTCACAACATTACTGCAACACATCATTTGTGCCCAATCAATATCAGTATCCTTGTCACAGAAAAGCATGTAGCTAGTGCCTTAGAAAAGCAGAAAACAATTACAGTCAACGTCACTGAAATGATGGAACGGGATTTTTCATCACACACAACATCACACATTGACCATGCTTTTACCAAAGACGGGGGGCAACACATATCACTGACAATCGGGCAGCGAGCCGAACCATCATATTTAGTGCTGCTGAGGACCATGAGACTTACAAAGGTGCAGGTGTCATGCGGAAAAACATATTAAACTATACAACACAGTGCAGCAGAAACGATTCAAGATGTGTTTCCTATTTCTTCAGGTGTGTTTGACATTGGGCTCCTGCATTTGATTGTATGTGCTTCGCTTGTTATATTGATTTGGCTTAGATTAAGGAAAACGTGATATTCGGGAGAAAAACATATGAAGGGTGAGAATTGTTCAAACTCAGCAAAGGTTTGCAAAAGGGGCAGTAACATTTTAAGAATGGTAATGTGACGCTGAATTATAAAAAAATTCCAGATGCAGATCTTTTTCTAGAATACAGATGTAGTGATGAGCAGGAGATACTGTAAACAAAGTTAAAGGTATACCTGTCTTTTAAGTCTGTTTGCTGGACATTGGTTTATTGGTTGACTAGGGTGTGAGCCCTAGTCAAGCAGCCACCATAATCCTAGTTAGATCAGGGTAACGCACAAGTAAATCTCAAATTAACTTGTGCTCAACTCCCTGGTATCTTGGCACAGAGCTGTGAGGCTTAATTTATAGGCAATTGTAAAGTATTTGTGCAACACTTCATACATTAAAACAGTGAAAACACCACACAAAAAGATCCCACACCAGGTAAGAAAAATAGAGCTACATTTAATAAATAAAACAAGACCAAAATGACAAAACTCCAATTAGTAGCACAGGAGATATTTTTTTTTTTTTTTTTTTTTTAGAGAAAATAACCCCCAAAATTGGAAAGTGACAATTGTTGATATCTGGTAGTGCTGGGCCAGGACAAAGGCTCAAGCTCAAGTCGACCACGATTGAGCAAGGGCCGGCTACAGGGGCACAGTTAGGCCCGCTGAACAAAAGTACTTTCATTACTGGTTTTTGGAGCGTTGCATGGATCCTCGTCGAAGATACATCATGCAGCTAAGGCTGCAGTGTGAGGTCCTGTTGTGTCAACATCAAGGATCCCAGCAGCAGGGCTTGCAGTGTGAAGTTCAGTGTCAGCGATGCAATATGCAGTCAGGCCAATGCTTCTGTTCTGAAGATCTGCAAGGCTGCGAAGCTGAATCATACGTCTTCATCATGCTTCTGTTGACGAAAGATGTGAGTGCCTGCACTGAGGATGCATTGCCCATTAGTGGTTCCAAAGGCTGTGCAGTCTGTGGCAGTGGAATAGGTTCTTGCAATGGGTTTAGTCCATGCAGCAGATGTGATGCCTCAGTTCTGCTCAGGCTTGCACCACACAGCAGAAGAGATGTATTGGTTCTGCTGGATTCACAGGCTGGCAGAGCACCTTTGGGCCCATATCCAAGTGTCCAGGACTTGAGTGGCACTTGTTGGTAGGGTGGACTCGCGAATACCTGTGTGCAGGTGCAGATGCAAGGTTAATAGAAGCCTGTTATGTATCTGATGAATCAGATTAGGATGTCAGCCAACTAGCCTTTGGAGTCACTCTGGGTTCTGGGTTTAAAAGATGCATGTCAAGACCTTCTCACCCAGGCAAGAGGGCATCAGACTATCTTTTCCCATTTGGAACTTACACTAATAAAATGTAGGAATGCTTAGTTATCCTATGGGAGAAATAGACCTTGCAGTAGTGAAAATCACATTTAGGAGTTTTTCACTACCAGGACATGTAAAACGTGCATCTTGCGCTTAGACTGTCCAGGGCTTTCTCTAAAGGTGACTTATATGTATTAAAAATGAAGATTTGGGCCTAGGAAAAGGTTTGTTTTACGAGATTGAAATGGCACTTAGGCACACACAGGCGCTGCAATGTACTACTCAAATGGGAGGCACAATTAGTGCTGCAGGCCCACTAGTAGCATTTAATTTTCGGGCCCTGGGCACATGTAGTGCACCTGTACTAGGGACTTATAATGAAATTAAATATGCCAAATGTGTATAAGCCAATGTTACCATGTTTCAGAAGAGAGAGGGCAAGCACCTTAGCACTGGTTAGCAGTGGTAAACTGCATAGAGTCTTAAGGCCAAAAAAATGAATTCATCAAAAAACAGGATGAGGAAGGGAAAACGTTTGGGAATGGCCTTGCAGAAAAAGCCAGGTCCAACACTGTTGAATATATATATCTTACTGAGGCAACATTTGTGCATCTGTGGTCACAGTTAACATCACCTTCCACTTTTTTGCATTTTTAATAACGTATCCTTACCTTGACTAATGTGCATCAGACTTCGGGAAACCAGAGTACAAAGAGTGGAGTTTCATCCTACCTAAATTTGCCGTAAATAAGTCAAAGCAAGATAAAGCTGTAAGTGGTCCCAAAATAGAAGGTTTTTTATTTTAACATGGGAATCTGCACTTGCCAACTTTAATCATGAAAAACAAAACAGCGAAAGAACTGAATGGAATGACTGTGGTCAACAGCTCACTAAGTAACACTTTGACACAAGAACACCTCTTCATCTGCACAGAGGGAGACCCTGATATTGTTTGCAGCTTTCAAGCATTACTTTGTTCCTACACAGTCAAAGGCAGTGGGACACCAGTTGACAATGTGGCAAGACACCTGATTGCCCGGAACAGCATAGCTGCTCTGATCAAATATGGCACCCATAATAGGCTCACAGACGGCAGGCATCAACGCAGGCTTATATTAAGTGCTACAGGGGGGTACGAGAGTCTAGGACTCGTGCGAGCATGCAAGCAAGGCTATATCAGTTCAAGGAGAGCTCTTGAGAGGATGCAAGGACAGTTGTCTGAAGCTGCAGTTTTTGGACAGGATCCAATCTGCATTTGTATTGTGGTACGGGGTCCCCTGTCTCTCAGATAACACTATGGCAATGGTGAACTTAAGGGTGTAAGGATGTCATTGATTTAAAGCTCGGTTTCTCGCTCACACACTTGATACATCATCCAGCCACAGAGTGTGATCCAAGGAGAGATGAGTTGAGCTGCCTGGATAGGGAAGACAAGTGGCAGTGACCTGGACTTGCTGAACAACCTCTGCATTGGGTAGCCTCTGATCATGGGATCGGGGTGGCATCATCCCACAAATATAGGTTCCACCTTTACCCCCTTTATGCTAAAGGAATGGTCACAGGTTTAAGTTCGACTAAGAGAGGCAGCACCAAGCAAATAGAGTACAGATTGTTGGATTGTTGGTCATGGTGGATGACAACCTCTGTGCGGCCTCATTTGCTGAAAATAGAGTAATTTTTTTGCACGGAATGCCTACCTTGCATCTCATTAAGGCAAGGTAGGTTTCCACTTCCAAAAAATGACTTTAACTCCATAAATTTGGCGCTAGACGGGTCTAGCACCAAAGTATAAATATGGAGTTAGTTTTGCACTGAATTAGAGTAAAGAAATGACACTAATTCAGTGCAAAAAGAGTATAAATATGCCCCTTAGCGTCCAAAAATGATGCTAATCTGGTCGGAATCATTTATTTTGACTCAAAACTGCCTAATGTCATTTTTTTTTAAGCTAGCCTACCCTTTGCACCGGCTTGCACCATTCCATAAATATGGTGCCCAGCTGGTGCTAAAAAATGGTGCAAGCCGGTGCAAAACTTTTTGGGGCAAAACTTCCTTAGTGCAGTTTTGCACCAAAAAGTATAAATAAGGCCCTTGGACTTTTAACTTACTACATGTAATAAGTGACAACTTTGGATTGTGAGCAGGTAGACATATGGAGACACATTTATGAGGGGTTTGTGCCATGCTTGCACCATGCAACGGGGTACATGCATAGCGAAAACCACTAAGTCATATTTTTGAAGCCATGCAAAGCCATTTTGCATGGCTTTGAATGGCTTCAAAAGTATGGAGTAAGGCAACGCAGAGCAAATAGATGTTGCCTTATTATCCGCTAGAGAGGCATTCCATGGCCGTTGCATGGGTGTTCCCAAGCAACTTCCATGGTTTTTGACGCAATCCCAGATTTACCAACCCTGGTAAACCTGGGAATGCACTAAAATCCCACGCCTCCACAGAAGAGACTTAACAAGGAGAAATATTTTTTTCTTCCTTGTTTTTCATCTTTCTATGTGTGCTCATTCTGCATTCTATGGTGGATTCCTGTCCTTTCCCTGTGATGCAGGGCAGTTCAGCAAGGTGACTTGCTGCGCTGTCCTCCACCACAAAGCCCATAAACCTGGGCATGGTGTTTACACAAGAATGAATTGTAATTTACAGTCCTCCTTAATGGTAAAGTCAGATTTTAAGTCACAATACAGATAATGCCACTTTTAGAAAATTTGAATTTTCTTATCCTAACCATTTGTGCCTCCTGCCTGTGTCCTTAATCATATGACAGTAAATGGCTCTGCTGTTAGGGTTTGTGTATTCCTCCCAGACAGTGCCACAAAAGGGGACTAATTGTGGGAAGGATGGACCGTCTTGCTGGGAACAGAGCTGTACCTTGCTCCACTTACACTTGAAAGCGATTGCCTCCAGCACACACAAAGGAACCTGGCACTAGTTTTTTTTTCACCCCAACCTTCTTGGAGCCTTGACAGGGGAAGGGAAAGACTTTCCAGAACCAGATATGGGGGTAGTATGGGGAATCCCCCCACTTCAAAGGCCTGCAACAAGTATAAATATTGAACCTCTTGAGCTATCACTAACCCTTCTTGTGCCTCTGTTCTGTGGGTTTTGCACACAGGGCTCATGTCGCCTTTCCCCGGTGCCACCTTCTGGCCTCCTGCAAACCCTTGTTTCCCTCCGAGAGCTCTTCATCTCCTTAATTCTTCTGTACCTTTCCGTCCCCACTGGGCACCACACCAGAACTCTGTTTCTGTATGGACTATAGAGGACTGAACTAATTCTCCGGAGCTGATGGCCAACCCATCCCTCGAGCTGAGACGCTCATTGACAGTCTGAGCACTGCTAAATTCCTCTGTCCCTTTGATTTGACATCAGGGTCCTGGCAGCCTGACTGAGCAAGCCAAAGAGAGGTCAGAATTTTCATACATGAGGGCCACTTCCAGTTTTGGGTGATGCCCTTTGGATTTATAAATGCTTCTGCTATCTTCCAAAGGTTTGTTAACAGGGACCTAGCTAGTAAGGAGGCCTTTTGTGTCACCTACCTAGACAATATTGTTGTCTATAGTTCCAGCTGGGAGAAACACCTGCACCACCTCCATGAGGTGCTTCATGCCCTCTAACAGACAGGCCTGATATTCAAGGCCTGTAAATGCCAAATTGGGTAGGGTTCTGTGGTGTATTTGGGACATCTCATTGGTGAGGGCAAGGTTCAGCCCCTCCAGACCAAGATTGAAACCATCATGGCCTGGCAACCATCTAAAGCCCAAGCAGAAGTCAGAGGCTTACAGGCTACTACAGAATATTTGTTAAGGGGTATGGCACCATTGTTGCCCCTTTAACTGAACTGAATTTGAACAAGCAGCCCAGATTGGTGATCTAGACCGAGGCTTGCCAAAAGCCTTTGTTTCCCTCAAAGAAGCCATGTGCACAGTAGCTGTCCTCAAGGCACCTGGCTTCTCCAAACAAATAATTGTGCAGCCAGATGCTTCAGATCTTGGCATAGGGACAGCCTTAGCATAGCTAAATGACGAGGGTGTAGATCAAGCGGTAGCCTTCATTAGTAGGAGGTTACTTCCACTGGAACAGAGATGGAGAGCCACTGAAAGAGAAGCTTTTGCTGTGGTCTGGGCACTGGAGAAGTTGAGACCATTCCTGTTTGGGACTCACTTCCTGGTACAGACAGACCACAAGCCCCTCAGTTGGTTCATGCAGCCGAAGAGTGAAAATCCCAAACTGTTGAGGTGGTCCATCTCCCTACAGGGAATGGGCTTTTGTGTGGAACACCATCCAAGGTCAGACCATGCCAATGCTGATGGACTCTCCAGATGCTTCTACCTTAGTGAAGAGAACTCCAAACAAGTTGAGTAGCTCTTCAGCTGGGGAGGAAACTGTTAGACCTGACAGCCTTAGGGAGGTCTTCCCCTCAACTTTTCACCTACCTCCTCTACTTTACTGACCTCATTTTTCCTGGGTTTAGGACACTGTCCGACTGCTAAACAGTGCTAAAGTGTGTGTGCTCTCTCCCCTAAATCATGGTAACATTGACTTAACCCCAATAGGAATATTTAATGTACTTATAAGTTCCTAGTAAAAGTGCAAAACATTTGCGTAGGGCCTGTAAATCAAATGCTACTTGTGGGCCTGCAGCACTGATTGTGCCACCCACTTAAGTAGCCCTCAAACCATGTCTCTGGTCTGCCATGGCAGAGCCTGTGTTTGCAGTTTTTCACAGCCATGTCAACCTGGCAAAATAAACCTTTTACTAGTCTCAATCCTTCCCTTCTTATACATATAAGATACCCTAAGATAGGCCCTGGGAGACCCAGAGGGCAGGGTGCAATGTAGTTTCAAATGCACATGTACTTTTAAGTTTTACATGTCCTGATAGTGACAAACTCACAAAGTCGTTTTTCACTAAAGCAAGGCCTATCAGTCCCACGGGATATCATTGGATTACCTTATTGCATCTTATTAGTTTAAATCACAATCTGGAGATAGGTTTTTCAAGTTTTGTGTCTCTGGACTCACAATTTAAAATCACAAATTATAGAGAAGTCGGATTTTAAACTGCAGTTCTGAAAATGCAACTTTTAGAAAGCTGGCATTTTCTTACTTTAGTCATTTGGTGCCAGTTGCCTGTCTCCAATACACGTCTGGGGTGAGGTGACACATGGGCTTGTCCATTCCCTCTAGACTGCCACACACAAAGGGAGCTTAGTTGTGACTGATGGGTAATCCACAGCCTGAGGGGCCATTCCGGACAGGATGGGAGGGAGGGGCTGACACAACTGAATGCAGAGTCATGTTCACACTCAAAAGGCTGCATACCCCCCTTAGTGAGTCTAGAGCCAGGCAGGAAGAGAGCTTCTCTGTGCACTTCAAAGACACCACTGGGTATAAGTACTGGACCTCCAACACTACCACTTCAGTACACTTCTGGACCTGTGGATACTCTACTAGGAAGAAGGACTGCTGTGTTGCTACAAGTACTGCTACTCTGCTAGACTGCTGTTCTACAAGGAACTGGTGCCCTGCTGTGCTGCCCTGCTGCCTGCTGCCCTTTTACCTGGGGATGTAGAACTGGACCTGCACTTCATCTTGAACCCAGGACTCCAGAGTGACTCAAAGGGCTAGTGCGATGGCCTCCTGATCCAAGCCTCAGGGATATAACAGGCTCCTCATGACTCCTGGACTTGTCTTCAATGGCTCCTGACCCCCAAGAGGCACCTTTCTGGTCTTTGGCCCTTGGAAGTGTTTTGACTGTTCCTGAAATCAAGCTTTTGGGCTATTTTAGAACATGAACGTACCTGTTTGACCCGGAACGTGCCACTCATCTGAAGAATCAGCATGATCAGCCACAAATACATCTCTTCACACAGCAAGCATCACTGCTCATGACTGTCAGGCTCCGCCAGCCTGTCTGTGATGACTGGCTGACACTTTTTGCCAGCAGACCACTGCCAGCAAATGTTTCTTGCTGTTTTTCCCCACAAACAGGATTATTGGCCCAATTCTTGAGAAGGTAAAACCCCAGTAAAACTTATCTGAGACTCCTTCACGCCTGGCTTGAACTTTTTGAATTAACCCAGTCTAGCCCGACCAGGTATCCCCAGTTGGTGCTTTATTCCTTTAAGCACTATATTGCCTTTGATCTTTAAAAAATAATTGCTCATGTTCTACTTATTATATTTTTGTTGTTTTGTTCTTGTTTTGTTAATTAAATTAAGCTCCATTTCCCTAACCTGGTGTGGATTGTGGTGTTTTCACTGGCTTACAGTTTGATGTATTGCACAAATATTTACACATTGCCTTTTAAATTAAGCCCTACTGCTCTGTGCCAAGCTACAAGAGGGTGAGCACATGCTAACTTGGGGTGTTTTGTGACTCACCCTGACTTGGATTGTGGAGCCTGCTTAGGCAGGGTGCAAACTTATCTAACCAAAAACCCAGTTTCTAACAATGTGTTTTAGCAATATATTTATGTTCCCTTATGGACATTTTTGAGAACATTCTAATTCATCTGTCAAAGAATATAGAGTTTGTTTTACAGCAATATTGCTAAGGTATATAATTTTGCAATTACATGTTATGTAAATTGCTTAAGGCATCCCTTTGTCTTAAAGACATCCAATAACCTGCAAACGTCCTTCGCCCCAGAAGTGAAGACCCAGAATGTGGCATGATTTAGGAATCATCAAGAGAAAATTCCCATTGATCTCATAGGTGCTTCTCCATTTAAAATGAGTCTGAATATGTGCTGGCTGGCCTACCAGGTTTCATGTCCATCCAGAGAAAATCCTCCCTCCAAGGTCCTTGTAGAAGTTGACATTTTGCTAGCTGTAGGTGGTGCTATTTCTTTACCTCTGACACCAAGAATTTAGTGATAATTGTTATAGAAAAAAGGAAAATGTATGATCTCCACATAGAAATTACACCCAAAACATAGATTTAGAACCAGGTGCACAAATTTGTTGCTGTCAAATATATGCACTCACAATATCAAAATATCGCAGACAATATCTAGATGAAAATTTGGCTAATGGTTATGTTAGACATCCACAGTCTCCAGCTTCTTCATCATTATTCATGCTTGTTGTATGCATACTCATGGTAAAGGTGGAGGAGTGGGATTACAGAGCAGTCAAAAGAATTACTGTTATGAATCATTACTCCTTGACTGAAATATGTATCTTATTAGATCAGCTTATAAATGCCAAAATATTTACTTAGGTGGATTTAAAATATGAGTATCAGGACAGGGGTAAGGGTGCTGTGATAAATGAAAAATGCCTTTCAGTACTATGGCTTGAATATAGGAATACCATACTTTTTGGCTGTACAGTGCTCCTGTAGCAGTTCCACATTTTATTGATGATTTACTATACAGTTTCATGGGAGTGTTTTCTTTATCTAAATGACAGATGTTTTGATCCACTCTGAAACATTGGAAACTCACTTAGGGCCAGATTCAGACATTGACGGTCCCCCATCATGGCTGTTGGACCTCCGCTGTTGTCATGCCACATTATGAGGTTTGTGGGCAGACCTGCCAACCTATCGTCTATCTTAGTTGGACTCTGACTCCTAGATAAGACTGCTGGCTTAGGGATGACAGCACTTTTGTTTGTAGGTGACTGGGTCATTCTTAGAACAAGTCGCAACTGTTGGCCCAACCGTTCCGGCTCACAAGCAGTACCTTATCAAACACTCAAACAGTAAAAGGTGACTTCTGGCAGCCTTACGCATGAACTCTAGATTGCGACATCTGAGGGGAGTCGTGGTGGAACAGAAATTACCCTTTTCTCACGTTAGCAATAAGCCTCAGCCATACACAGGCAATGGAGGAGCTGCAGTAAAGTTTTCAATACATTTATTGAAAGAGCTGCAATCTACTGTAAAATGCATGAGCTGCAATTATTAGGATAATGAATAATAAAAGAAGCATGATTGTAAAGAGGAGAGTCATGAATACAAAGACCCACACCATCTTGCAATAAACATGACATGTAAAATCCCTAGCATGAGAGCTAGGTGTGCTAAACCTAATCTGCCAGTACTATGTCCATGAAAAGCTCCCCCAACCCTCATTACCTTTGGAATGATGTCTAGACAATCCCCAACAAGTGTACATTACGTTCCTGCCACACATACGTGAGAAAGGGACATAATACCTATGAGCATCACTTGATTATGACGCTGAGAGTGATGCCTTCACAGAGTGGCACTGATAACCCAAATCAAAACATTTTTATAACTATAAACAATGGCAGCCATCTTAAAAGAAATAACACAATAAATGGACTAAAACAGAGCACGCTAAGTAGGTTAAAAGTAACTCGGTGACTGGGGCTATGGCATGCAAGCCAGAAGGCTAAGCTAATATCCTGAGCTCCAATAACAGCTAATATGGATTCACTACACGCCGTCCCCGCCAGGATCCTAGATCCCGATGGGCTGCTGGTGATGTAGGTTCAGGATTGCCTTGCTGATTACAACTTTGTCCTCTGCCAGCCTTTTATGGCGGTTTCACCATCATGAAAAGGCTTGTGGAGAACAAGTACAGAGGGCCACGGGGGCCTACACTGCCTATGCTCATGGCATGGGCAGTGCACAGGTCCTCCTGCCCAGCACTCTTGAAAAGCCGACTGTCTGCTGTGCAGACAGTGTGCATTTCAAGGGTGCTTGTGCCCCCTGCGTGCAGCAGCATTGCCACTGGCTCTATAACGACCCAGCGACAATGCTGCTGCCCCTTTCCTACTGGGTTGACTGGCGGTAACCTTGATGTCTGCCGGTCAGCTCAGTGGGAAAGTCCTAATGGGGCTGGCAGGAAGGTTGCCAGAATGGTGAGGACCACTGTGTCTGGAGTTTGGTGGATGGGTGTTCCCACCCTCCAAACCTATAGTTGAAAACACTTTAGGGTGCATTAGTTCTTTGCTAAAATGAATAAATGCCTTTTTCACAGGACTACAGTGGAATGTTTGCAGTACATCATTTTGCTGGACAGTAACAAGATGAAGGACATGAAAGTAGCAGCATTAGTAATACTCAAATTTCCTACACCCACTTAAGCTATGGGAATTCAGAAAACTTTTAGGGCTTTACCTATTATTATAGAAGGTCTATTTATTAGTGTTCTGAAAATGTAAAGCCCATAACTAATTAAAATTTGGGGTTTCTTTACTGAAACAGATAAGGTACTTTGTTTATTGAAGGAATGTTTTTCAAATGCTTACATTTTGCAAGAATGTCCTTTTGTTTTGGAGGGAGAAGCCTCTTATCATGCAATGGCAGGCGTTTTATCTCAGAGAAATTCAAATACTGGCCAAGTTCATCTGGTAGCTATTGTTCTAAGAGCTTTTCACTAATAGAGTTAAATTATACCACCATCAATGAGAAGGAGGTTTTGCACATTAAAGGATCTTTTGAAGAATGGTAATCGTTATGAGTCAAAACACTATGAGGCTCATTATGAGGCTTGTGGTCTTCAGACTGCCAGCCATGAGGAGGATGTCAGGATTGCCGCTGCTGTGGCAGTCTGACTGCCACATGAAGACCCTGGTGGTCAGATCACCACGGTTCAGAACACCAGGGTTCCACCAGCACCACCAGGATCCATGATCCCAATGGCCTGGCTCTGGCAGAGACTGTAATCTGCCAGGGCAGAGCTGCATGCAGCAATGCCCTGCGGCTTACGACCTCGTACTCCACCAGCCTTTTCATGGCGGGTTGACCGCCATGAAAAGGCTTGAGGAGAACAGGTTCAGGGAGCCCCGGGGGACCCTGCACTGCCAAGGCATTTGGCAAGGGCAGTGCATGGGTCCCCCTGCACAGCAGTGCCACAATGTTCACTGTCTGCTGTGCAGACAGTGATCATTGCAAGAGTGCTGGAGCACCCTGTGGGCTGCAGCATTGCAGCTGGCTCGATTATGAGCTGGAGACAATGCTGTAGCCTGTTTCCCAGTAGTCCCAGGGGTGGAAACAGATGTTTCTGCATGCCGGCCTAGTGGGAAACTCCTTATAGGTCCAGCGCAGTGGTAGCCACTATGGCGACAGCCACTCTGTCAGGAGTTTGGAGAGCTTTCCCGTCCGTCAAACTCAAAATGAAGGCCAATATGTACAGATAACATAAATCTTCAGTTTCTAAATCCTCTAGAGCATGAAAAATATAGATCGCTGTATCATGAGAAATCTCATATCATATCATGAGAAAAAGGATTAAACAGTGATGCTAGTTGTTGTGGACTATTTGGCTGAGATATGTCATTTTATACACCTCACTGTCCTACGTACATCCAATACAATAGCACAGTTTTCTACATTATATTGTGTATTTATATAATGTTCCAAAAGTGTTAGTTACTTACAAAGGATACCCAGTTGATTTCAAAATGTTGGTTTGCCTTGTGTAAGGAGCAGGGCATGGAGGTTCATCTGTCCACCAGTTATCATCCTAAAATTTTACCACTTTGGACTACTGACAAGATCTGAGTGTAAAGTTACTCAAAAGTGTAGTGGAGCCAAATTTATGAGTGTAAGTTACTACTGCCAGAAGGTACAGCAATACATACAGCACCACTGATGGCCAAACACTGATCCTGCAACACCCTCCCAAAAATAAATAAAAAGTACTTAAAACCCCATAGGAAATGTTACATTGTATAAAATAATTTAAATAGTTAAAACTATAAATCAATATAATTTAATTTTAAAACATATAAAAATAAAACATATTTACTATTATAATATAAAATATTTGAACAACTTTTTAAATATAAACATTACTAGAACATTAAGGCCCTCTTTTTGACCCTGGCGGTCCGAGGACCGCCAGAGCCGTGGTTTCACTGCTGACGGGCAAGAGGTGAAGACCACCACATTATGAGTGTGGCGGGTTGGCCTCTGCTAAACTGCACACATCCCTGCTTGTACTGCCAGGGCAGTTGGACAGCCGAGCCAGAGATTAGCATCTCCGACCCGGCAATCCACTGAAGACTGCCGGCGGTATAACAAGTCGGCTTTCCACCAGGGTTTCCACAGTTGTAGCACTGCCACAAAAACCTTGGCAGAAAGGCTACCGGTGACAGGAAATTTATTTTCTATCACCAGCAGGTGACACCCCAACCCCCCCTGCAAACCCAATACCCCTCACCCCCCTTCCAAACCAGCACCGACCTCCCCCACTCCCTTTCCAGAACAGCATTCTCCTCACCCCACCCCCTTCCAGTACGGCACCCATTCCCCTCACCCCCTTCCAGAACAGCAACCCTAACCCACCTGCATACACACACACACGCACACACACACGCACCCCGCATACAGTCACCAACACTTACATACAGGCATTCACTCACACGCATTCAGAAATGATTTCACACACACACATTCATACACGCATTCACACACACACACATCCACACACGCATTCACACAAACATTCCAACACCCACTCACTTCAACAATAATAGAAGCATTGAAACAGCCATACACACACCCATACACACATGCATACACACTTACATTCACACATGCACACAAACAACCCCCACCCTCCCACACCCCTCCCTTGTCAGACGATCGACTTACCTTGTCTGGCGAGGTGGTCATCTGGCATGGAACGGGAGCAGGCGCTTCCACCGCTGGCAGCGCCCCACCATCAGAACACTGCCAGGCCATATTACAGGTCGTAATACGGCTGGTGGAGTCCTTTTGGCAGGGACTTTCCCTTTAGTTGGGGATTTAATTTTTAATTTAAAATTTAGCGAACTAGTTTAGACATTTTTACTTTAACTAAAGATTAAGTAGCATATTTTCCTCTGTTCTAAATGGACTAAATAAACCCATTAACTTACAACAATATTTTACTTTAAAATGTAATCGATTTTTCCATGTTTAATGGCCATTTTAAAATGTTTGTTATTGTTTACCATACAGAGATCTCCACCCTGACCGGAGAGTCTTTTTATTGTAAATATATGGAAAAATACAAAAGATTACTTAATTTGAAAAA
Source organism: Pleurodeles waltl (assembly GCF_031143425.1). Classification (NCBI taxonomy): domain Eukaryota; kingdom Metazoa; phylum Chordata; class Amphibia; order Caudata; family Salamandridae; genus Pleurodeles; species Pleurodeles waltl. The sequence goes on from NC_090449.1 coordinate 380,767,149, forward strand.
AATACTAAAGATATTTTATGTTGCTTAATAATGTAAATTAAATATGTATGTTAAATGTAAAACAACAGAATAAAATGCTACACCATTATTTATTTAATTTTGAATTAATTCTTGAATTAATTTCAATACAACAAATTAAATAAACATTGTGTTACTGAAGGTTAAGTTAAAAATAAATGCCCACCTGAAGAATTTTTGGATGTGATCTACAGAATTATTAAAAAGTAATTTCAATATATTTTCATCAAATACATCTTAATTAATATTTAGGTTAAACTCGATATTAGAATATTTAATAATTAAATAATGAATGTGTATTTTTAGTTTTTAACTTTGAATTAAATATTTATATTTTAAATATTGTAAATAATATTATTTTATTTATCATTTTTTTCTTGTAGTTTTACTTTGAGTACCTAATTCCTTCATTTATGTAGAACGGTGTTACATTGCCAGTGCTTGGCCATATATGGTGTCAAACTTCCTCCAGTTTTAAGTTGGAGTAGTTTTTTTTACTGTTCTGGGTCCCTTTTTGAATGTAGTAACTTTAGAATTTCAGTTTGAGAATTTTAAAGGCTTACACTTTTGTAGGTGAGTGCATGTCCCTCTCAAAATCTCTCCCTAGCTCTCTTTAAACCCCTCCTTACTCCTCCCAAAATCCCACCTATTAAGTGCCTTTTTTCCAGCCACTCCCTCTGTGATCTATGCCCTTTACAACTAAGTAGTAAACTTACATGTGTGAGTATCTCCCTGCAGAAAAGATGGGAGAGGTGTAGATGAATATTTACACTTGTAGGTTTTTAAACAGCATTTTGTAGCGCTTTACTAGTACTACAGTAGTACTAATCAATGTACTTGAAAATGAAGTTTTTGAAAAGGCCCCTAAAGATGTGAGTTCATTTTAGATAGAACATATTGTGATTCGAGTAGCTGTTAAGATTGAAATTGCCTCAGTCTATGAAAACTAACTCAGTGTTTTATGTATCCCCGTTAAAGCTTCTCCCAGAAGAAATGGAACATTTGTAAAATCTTCCCTAATGTGAAATGCTGATGTTCCACATATTGGAAGAAGCAAGCGGTTTTTTTCCACATGGTTTGGGCCTGTATGAATATAGCATACTACTGGAGAGAATTTAACCGGTTCTGTGCCTTGGATGAGATGATCTCGTCCAAGCCTACAGTTCCCCTGTGCCTTGGACGAGATCATCTCGTCCTAGGCACAGGGGAACTTGGGGGAGCGCTAGCGCGCCCCCCCGTGCACCCCCCTACCCCCCAGGCGGGGATGGAAGGGGAAGACCTTCCATTCCACCCCCGCCCCCCCACGGCAATCCGCTGACGTCAGCGCGCGCACAGCGCGCTGACGTCATCTAGTGTTGCCGGGCGCGCTGGAAGCCATTTGCTTCCAGCGCGTCTTCAGAGGAGGACATCACAGGTGAGTCCTCTCCGTTTTTGGGGGGCGGGGGTGGTGAAAACAGACACGGGGAAAGGAAAGGGTTTTTCCTTTCCCCCTGTGCCTGTTTTCACAAGATTCCTGCTCCACGATCGCGGGCAGGGCCTGCGATCGTGGAGCAGGAATCTCCACTAGCCACCAGGGATTTTCTTTCTTGGTAATTTTGGGGGCTTACCTTGGGCAACGGTCGCCCCCCCGGGGGCAATTTTTATTTGTATTTCGCCCCCCCCTGGGGGCAGCTCCGCCGATTTTTCGGCGGATCTGCCCCCGGGGGGGGCGAAAACCACTAGACACCAGGGATATTGTTATTTATGTGTATTTTGGGGGCGACCCCTTGGGCAAGGGTCGCCCCCTCCCCGGGGCCATTTTTTTTTGTATTTCGCCCCCCCCCGGGGGCAGATCCGCTGATTTTTCGGCGGATCTGCCCCCGGGGGGGCGAAAACCACTAGACACCAGGGATATGTTTATTTATGTGTATTTTGGCGGCGACCCCTTGGGCAAGGGTCGCCCCCACCAGGGGCAATTTTTTTTTGTATTTGGCCTCCCCCTGGGGGCAGATCCGCCAATTTTTCGGCGGATCTGCCCCCAGGGGGAGGCGAAAACCACTAGACACCAGGGATATTGTTATTTATGTGTATTTTGGGGGCGACCCCTTGGGCAAGGGTTGACCCCCCCCCGGGGCCATTTTTTTTTGTATTTCGCCCCCCCCCCGGGGGCAGATCCGCTGATTTTTCGGCGGATCTGCCCCCAGGGGGGCGAAAACCACTAGACACCAGGGATTAATTTTTATTGTAAAGTTTTTTTGGGGGGCGACCCCTTGGGCAAGGGGCGCCCCACTGGGGGGCTATTTTTTTAGTATTTCGCCCCCCCCCGGGGCAGATTGCCAATTTTTGGGCTGATTTGCCACCGGGGGGGGGGGCGAAATCCACTAGACACCAGGGATTTTGTTTTTATTGTTTATTTTGGGGGCAACTCCTTGGGCAAGGGTCGCTCTTTTTTTTTTTTCTGTTTCGGCCCCCCCGATGGCAGACCAGCCATTTTTTGGACGATCTGGCCCGGGGGGGGTGGAAGCACACTAGGCGCCAGGGATTGTGTTGTGTGTGTGGTGTGTGTTTGGGGGCACCCCTTGGGCAACGGTCGCCCCCCTAAGGTGGGGAAAATTTGTATTGGCCATCTCTGCCCGTAATTTTGTAGGCCCATCTGCCCCCAAGGAGGGCAGAAACCACCAATACGGCAGGGATTTTTTTGTTTTGTTTTGTGTTGTGCTGGGGGTGCCCCCTTTGGGAAGGGTCGCCCCCTGAAAGGGGGCACAGAGGTGTTGCCCATTTCTGCCCCCTGTGGGGGTAGATTGGCCAATTTATTTACGCCCATCTACCCCCGAGGGGGGCAGGATCCACTTAGGTACCAGGGACAACTTCTAAGTTCTTGGTGGTGGGGTGTTTGTCAACTGGCAAAGTATTTGTATTTGTGATTATAACAATTTATTTCTTCTTTTTCTTCTAGTTCAACGCTTTTGCTTCCTTTGCTGTGGGTCTTTGCGGTTTTGGCAGTAGTTGTCCTGTGGTTTGCATAGTTGCATGTTTTAGGTAAGTGAAAGCAATTTACTCCAAAGGAGTATTGTTGACATGTTTGTAGGTGGTGTACTAAATGCAGTATTGTGTGTTTGACATTGTCCTTAGATTTGAGCACAGTGATGTTTGTGTTGTCATATGTCTAATTTTCTTTTTTCTTTTTTCTTTTTAGTGGGATATCATTGGTGATTGCTGTCTGTGCAGAGTAGTTGCTTGGTGAGTAGCTATTTCAGGCAACTGAGTGGTATAGTTTTTTGTAGTACATAACTCTTTGTGATAAAGCTACACTTTGTTTATTACTTACTTAGTGCTAGTTGTTGTTGGCAATACATTTGTTGTTAGGATCATGGCTAGCCGCAAAGTGACCGCTCAGCAAGTTGTTCGCATGCTCTTTGAGTCGTCTTCAGACCATGATTACAACACTGACTCTGCATCTGAGGCAGAGGAGGAAGCAGGAGATTCTGGAAGTGAGTTTTCTGTCCGAGAGTATTCTTCTGATGAGGAAGCTACTCTCAGTGCAGATGAAGGGCCTGTGTTAGAGGAGGACATTGATGTGCCAAGAGTGCAGCAGCCTGGGGCTGCAGGGTTTCCCATTGGAAGACCTGACACCTGGATTGCCCCAAACATGGAGCAGCCACAGTTACCTGCATTTACTGGTCTCCCAGGGTGTAGAGTTAATACGGAAAACTTTCTGCCTGTCCATTTCTTTCACTTGTTTATGGACAATGTATTTTTGGAAGAGATTGTGGAGCAGACAAATGTGTATGCAGAGCAATATTTGCGGGACAACGCTGCCAGACTTAAGCCTCAGTCTAGAGCTACTCATTGGGTTCCCACATATCTGGAAGAGATGAAAAGGTTTTTAGGTTTGTCTTTTTTGATGGGGTTGATCAGGAAGCCGTCACTGGCTTCTTATTGGTCTACTAGTCCCTTGATGGCAACTGCTATATTTCCTGCAACTATGACACGTAATCGGTATTTGCTTCTTCTTCGTATGCTGCATTTTGTAGACAATGCTTTAGCCTTGCCACGAGATCACCCTGATTGTGACCGCCTTTTTAAGATTAGTCCTGTCCTTGATCATTTTGTGGATCGGTTTTCAGAGGTCTATGTTCCAGGCAAAGAGATAAGTGTGGACGAGTCTTTGGTCCTTTTCAAGGGGCGTTAAGGCCCATATTTATACTTTTTGATGCAAAACTGCACTAACGCAGTTTTGCGTCAAAAAAATTAGCGCCGGCTAACGCCATTCTGAAGCACCATGCGGGCGCCGTATTTATTGAATGACGTTAGCCGGCGTTAGCCGCCGGCGCCGTCTGGTGTGCGTTAAAAAAAACGACGTACACCAGGCAGCGCCGGCGTAGGGGAAAATGGAGCTTGGGCGTCAAGAAATGGGGCAAGTCAGGTTGAGGCAATTTTTGCGCCTCAACCCGATTTGCGCTATTTTTTTTCACTCCCAACCCCCATAGAAATGACTCCTGTCTTAGCAAAGACAGGAGTCATGCCCCCTTGCCCAATGGCCATGCCCAGGGGACTTCTGTCCCCTGGGCATGGTCATTGGGCATAGTGGCATGTAGGGGGGCACAAATCAGGCCCCCCTATGCCACAAAAAAAAATAAAAAAAATACTTACCTGAACTTACCTTAATGTCCCTGGGGTGGGTCCCTCCAGCCTTGGGTGTCCTCCTGGGGTGGGCAAGGGTGACAGGGGGGGTCCCTGGGGGCATGGGAGGGCACCTCTGGGCTCCTTCAGAGCCCACTGGTCCCTTAACGCCTGCCTTTTGCAGGCGCTAAAAAACGGCGCAAAAGCGGCCGTACGTCATTTTTTTTGACCCGCCCACTCCCGGGCATGATTTTTGCCCAGGAGTATAAATCCGACGCACATGCCTCGGAGTCGATTTTTTAGACGGGAACGCCTACCTTGCATCTCATTAACGCAAAGTAGGTGTCCACACTAATAAATGACGCTAACTCTATGGACTTTGGCGCTAGACGCGTCTAACGCCAAAGTATAAATATGGAGTTCGTTTTGCGTCGAAATTGCGCCAAAAAAACGACGCAATTCCGGCGCAAACGGAGTATAAATATGCCCCTTAGTTTTTAAGCAGTACATTCCTAGTAAGAGGGCACGGTATGGGATTAAATTGTATCTGCTGTCAGAAAGCAGTACAGGATATGTGTATAATTTCCGGGTCTACACTGGTAGGGATTCCAGTATTGACCCTCCTGGTTGTCCGGCCACTTTTGGAGTTAGCGAAAAAATTGTGTGGGAACTTGCTAGACGGCTGTTTAATAAAGGTCACCATTTGTACGTAGATAATTTCTACAGTGGAGTGCAGTTGTTCAAGGAGATGTTTAGGGTGGACACTGTTGCTTGTGGCACAATCCGTTCTAACCGGAAAGGCTATCCAAGGGAGCTTGTCTGTAAAAAACTTGAGAGGGGACAGTGCAGTGCCTTGCGGAATAATGAGCTGCTAGCTCTGACATTTTCAGACAGGAGGGATGTGTACATGCTATCGACCATCCATGATGAGAGTACTTCCCCTGTGGCTGTTTGGGGTCAGGTTGCAGAAGTGCGCAAACCTGCTTGCATTTTGGACTACAATAGGCACATGGGTGGTGTTGATAGAGTAGATCAGAGGTTAGAACCTTACACTGCTCTTCGTAAGTCTTATGTGTGGTATAAAAAGTTGGCCCTACATTTATTTCATTTGGCAACTTTTAATGCCTTTATTGTATACAAGGATTGTTCACCCGAGTCAAGGATGACATTTGTTAAATTTCAGGAGTCGGTGATAGAAAGCCTTATTGTGGTGGAACCGGCAAGAGTTCCTAGAGTAGAAGTGGTGGAGGATGTGGCTAGATTGAAAGATCGGCACTTTCCAGATCACCTTCCTCCCACTCCCAAAAAAGACATGCCCACAAAGAAATGTAGAGTATGTGCCCGGAGATCAATCCGGAGGGAGAGCCGGATGTACTGCCCCGAATGCCCTTCAAAGCCTGGGCTGTGTGTACCCAGCTGTTTTAGAAGTTACCACACAAGGAAAAACTGTTGGGAAATACCGTGAGCGTCAGCTGTCTGTTTTATATTTTCATATGTTTCACGGTTGGCATCTGTCGTGTATTTAGTTAGAGCTTTTGTGTTTGTAGTTTTGTGCTTATTTTATAATTAGTAGTTTCTTTGTTGTTTATAAATAAAAAAAAAGTGATTGCGGTGTGCGTGGGGTGGCGCTTGGCTGGCGGTGTGCGTGGGGTGGCGCTTGGCTGGCGGTGTGCGTGGGTTGGCGCTTGGCTGGCGGTGTGCTTGGGGTGGCGCTTGGCTGGCGGTGTGCGTGGGGTGGCGCTTGGCTGGCGGTGTGCGTGGGGTGGCGCTTGGCTGGCGATGTGCTTGGGGTGGCGCTTGGCTGGCGGTGTGCTTGGGGTGGCGCTTGGCTGGCGGTGTGCTTGGGGTGGCGCTTGGCTGGCGGTGTGCGTGGGGTGGCGCTTGGATGGCGGTGCCAGCCAAACGGCAGTCCACACTCCCATCAGCTGGTGTGATTCTTGTATCAGGCATGTGGGCGTATGTAAGTGATGGGCCCTTGAGTGGCGCGGTCTGTCGATGTGAGTGTTGAAATATGCTGGGCCCGTGGCTGGCGGTGTGAATGGTCTTGTGCGTGTCATGTATGAAAGGTGTGTGAATGGACTGTAAAGCGGTTGGTGCCTTGTCGCGGCTTTACAGCTCACGAGCTGTGAGTCATTGGTTCACTTTTTTGCCTTTCAGTTATTAGCAGTGCATTTCATTTTTGTGAAATCTCTTGTTGATAAAATTTGATCCACTGAACCATCACTCACCCTTGTGCCAAATCCAACCAGTATGTGTTGTAAAAAATTACAAAACCTGCTCCGCTGTAATCAGGCGTCGCATCACACCTGTGACACGCTAGGTGCCTCGGGTGGGACCCTGATGATAAAGCATGCCACCAACTTGGTTGGTGGGTGAGGGGCCTTCTTCACATAACCTAAGTGTGTTTCTTTTCACAATTTTAGTGTTTGGCACATCACGGACGTATGTGCACACATCAAAGTGATATATTCCAAAAATACCTGTGTTTGGGGGGGAGGGCCCACCTATGTTTTTGGTCCTGGGTGCGGCCTTCATGTAGGGAAACCTACAAAACCCAGAAACTTTTTAAAACTAGACACCCCAAAGAGTCCAGGGAGGTGTGGCTTGCGTGGCTCCCCCAACATTTTCTTACCCAGACTCCTCTGTAAACCTCAAAATATGCATAAAAAAGCATATTTTCCTGATTTTTCTTAGTAGGATCACCGCTCCAGCACAAAATTCCTACTCCCCAGTTTTCCCCTCAGTCTCCCAAGTAAAATGACACCTCACTTATGTGGGTCCCCAAAGCAGAGTCCGTCTAAAGATGTATAAAAGAATATGCCCTTATAAACTTGCTGTGCTATCCCTTCTATCCCTTCAGGTTTTGGGCCTTATTCTGTTGCAGGCACCTGGCCCACCCACACAAGTGAGGTATCATTTTTATCTGGAGACTTGGGGGAACGCTGGGTGGAAGGAAATTTGTGGCTCCTCTCAGATTCCAGAACTTTCTGCCACAGAAATGTGAGGAACATGTGTTTTTTTTGCCAAATTTTGAGGTTTGCAAAGGATTCTGAGTAACAGAACCTGGTCCGAGCCCCGCAAGTCACCCCTCCTTGGATTCCCCTAGGTCTCTAGTTTTCAGAAATGCACAGGTTTAGTAGGTTTCCCTAGGTGCCGGCTGAGCTACAGGCCAAAATCCACAGGTAGGCACTGTTTTCTTTCAAAAAATGGGATGTGTCCACGTTGCGTTTTGGGGCGTTTCCTGTCGCGGGCGCTAGGCCTACCCACGCAAGTGAGGTATCATTTTTATCGGGAGACTTGGGGGAACGCTGGGTGGAAAGAAATTTGTGGCTCCTCTCAGATTCCAGAACTTTCTGCCACAGAAATGTGAGGAACATGTGTTTTTTTAGCCAAATTTTGAGGTTTGCAAAGGATTCTGGGTAACAGAATCTGGTCCGATCCCCGCAAGTCACCCCTCCTTGGATTCCCCATGGTCTCCAGTTTTCAGAAATGCACAGGTTTGGTAGTTTTCCCTAGGTGCCGGCTGAGCTAGAGGCCAAAATCTACAGGTAGGCACTTCGCAAAAAAACCCTCTGTTTTCTTCCAAAATTTTGGATGTGTCCACGTTGCGCTTTGGGGTGTTTCCTGTCGCGGGCGCTAGGCCTACCCACGCAAGTGAGGTATCATTTTTATCGGGAGACTTGGGGGAACGCTGGGTGGAAGGAAATTTGTGGCTCCTCTCAGATTCCAGAACTTTCTGCCACAGAAATGTGAGGAACATGTGTTTTTTTAGCCAAATTTTGAGGTTTGCAAAGGATTCTGGGTAACAGAACCTGGTCCGAGCCCCGCAAGTCACCCCATCTTGGATTCCCCTAGGTCTCTAGTTTTCAGAAATGCACAGGTTTGGTAGGTTTCCCTAGGTGCCGGCTGAGCTAGAGGCCAAAATCTACACGTAGGCACTTCTCAAAAAACACCTCTGTTTTCTTCCAAAATTTTGGATGTGTCCACGTTGCGCTTTGGGGTGTTTCCTGTCGCAGGCGCTAGGCCTACCCACGCAAGTGAGGTATCATTTTTATCGGGAGACTTGGGGGAACGCTGGGTGGAAGGAAATTTGTGGCTCCTCTCAGATTCCAGAACTTTCTGCTACAGAAATGTGAGGAACATGTGTTTTTTTAGCCAAATTTTGAGGTTTGCAAAGGATTCTAGGTAACAGAACCTGGTCCGAGCCCCGCAAGTCACCCCATCTTGGATTCCCCTAGGTCTCTAGTTTTCAGAAATGCACAGGTTTGGTAGGTTTCCCTAGGTGCCGGCTGAGCTAGAGGCCAAAATCTACAGGTAGGCACTTCGCAAAAAACACCTGTTTTCTTCCAAAATTTTGGATGTGTCCACGTTGCGCTTTGGGGTGTTTCCTGTCGCGGGCGCTAGGCCTACCCACGCAAGTGAGGTATCATTTTTATCGGGAGACTTGGGGGAACGCTGGGTGGAAGGAAATTTGTGGCTCCTCTCAGATTCCAGAACTTTCTGCCACAGAAATGTGAGGAACATGTGTTTTTTAAGCCAAATTTTGAGGTTTGCAAAGGATTCTGGGTAACAGAACCTGGTCCGAGCCCCGAAAGTCACCCCATCTTGGATTCCCCTAGGTCTCTAGTTTTTAGAAATGCACAGGTTTGGTAGGTTTCCCTAGGTGCCGGCTGAGCTAGAGGCCAAAATCTACAGGTATGCACTTCGCAAAAAACACCTCTGTTTTCTTCCAAAATTTTGGATGTGTCCACGATGCGCTTTGGGGTGTTTCCTGTCGCGGGCGCTAGGCCTACCCACACAAGTGAGGTATCATTTTTATCGGGAGACTTGGGGGAACGCTGGGTGGAAGGAAATTTGTGGCTCCTCTCAGATTCCAGAACTTTCTGCCACAGAAATGTGAGGAACATGTCTTTTTTTAGCCAAATTTTGAGGTTTGCAAAGGATTCTGGGTAACAGAATCTGGTCCGATCCCCGCAAGTCACCCCTCCTTGGATTCCCCATGGTCTCCAGTTTTCAGAAATGCACAGGTTTGGTAGTTTTCCCTAGTTGCCGGCTGAGCTAAAGGCCAAAATCTACAGGTAGGCACTTCGCAAAAAACACCTCTGTTTACTTCCAAAATTTTGGATGTGTCCACGTTGTGCTTTGGGGTGTTTCCTGTCGCGGGCGCTAGGCCTACCCACGCAAGTGAGGTATCATTTTTATCGGGAGACTTGGGGGAACGCTGGGTGGAAGGAAATTTGTGGCTCCTCTCAGATTCCAGAACTTTCTGCCACAGAAATGTGAGGAACATGTGTTTTTTTAGCCAAATTTTGAGGTTTGCAAAGGATTCTAGGTAACAGAACCTGGTCCGAGCCCCGCAAGTCACCCCATCTTGGATTCCCCTAGGTCTCTAGTTTTCAGAAATGCACAGGTTTGGTAGGTTTCCCTAGGTGCCGGCTGAGCTAGAGGCCAAAATCTACAGGTAGGCACTTCGCAAAAAACACCTCTGTTTTCTTCCAAAATTTTGGATGTGTCCACGTTGCGCTTTGGGGTGTTTCCTGTCGCGGGCGCTAGGCCTACCCACGCAAGTGAGGTATCATTTTTATCGGGAGACTTGGGGGAACGCTGGGTGGAAGGAAATTTGTGGCTCCTCTCAGATTCCAGAACTTTCTGCCACAGAAATGTGAGGAACATGTGTTTTTTTAAGCCAAATTTTGAGGTTTGCAAAGGATTCTGGGTAACAGAACCTGGTCCGAGCCCCGAAAGTCACCCCATCTTGGATTCCCGTAGGTCTCTAGTTTTTAGAAATGCACAGGTTTGGTAGGTTTCCCTAGGTGCCGGCTGAGCTAGAGGCCAAAATCTACAGGTATGCACTTCGCAAAAAACACCTCTGTTTTCTTCCAAAATTTTGGATGTGTCCACGATGCGCTTTGGGGTGTTTCCTGTCGCGGGCGCTAGGCCTACCCACACAAGTGAGGTATCATTTTTATCGGGAGACTTGGGGGAACGCTGGGTGGAAGGAAATTTGTGGCTCCTCTCAGATTCCAGAACTTTCTGCCACAGAAATGTGAGGAACATGTCTTTTTTTAGCCAAATTTTGAGGTTTGCAAAGGATTCTGGGTAACAGAACCTGGTCCGAGCCCCGCAAGTCACCCCTCCTTGGATTCCCCTAGGTCTCTAGTTTTCAGAAAAGCACAGGTTTGGTAGGTTTCCCTAGGTGCCGGCTGAGCTAGAGGCCAAAATCTACAGGTAGGCACTTCGCAAAAAACACCTCTGTTTTCTTCCAAAATTTTGGATGTGTCCACGTTGCGCTTTGGGGTGTTTCCTGTCGCAGGCGCTAGGCCTACCCACGCAAGTGAGGTATCATTTTTATCGGGAGACTTGGGGGAACGCTGGGTGGAAGGAAATTTGTGGCTCCTCTCAGAATCCAGAACTTTCTGCCACAGAAATGTGAGGAACATGTGTTTTTTTAGCCAAATTTTGAGGTTTGCAAAGGATTCTAGGTAACAGAACCTGGTCCGAGCCCCGCAAGTCACCCCATCTTGGATTCCCCTAGGTCTCTAGTTTTCAGAAATGCACAGGTTTGGTAGGTTTCCCTAGGTGCCGGCTGAGCTAGAGGTCAAAATCTACAGGTAGGCACTTCGCAAAAAACACCTCTGTTTTCTTCCAAAATTTTGGATGTGTCCACGTTGCGCTTTGGGGTGTTTCCTGTCGCGGGCGCTAGGCCTAACCACGCAAGTGAGGTATCATTTTTATCGGGAGACTTGGGGGAACGCTGGGTGGAAGGAAATTTGTGGCTCCTCTCAGATTCCAGAACTTTCTGCCACAGAAATGTGAGGAACATGTCTTTTTTTAGCCAAATTTTGAGGTTTGCAAAGGATTCTGGGTAACAGAATCTGGTCCGATCCCCGCAAGTCACCCCTCCTTGGATTCCCCATGGTCTCCAGTTTTCAGAAATGCACAGGTTTGGTAGTTTTCCCTAGGTGCCGGCTGAGCTAGAGGCCAAAATCTACAGGTAGGCACTTCGCAAAAAACACCTCTGTTTACTTCCAAAATTTTGGATGTGTCCACGTTGTGCTTTGGGGTGTTTCCTGTCGCGGGCGCTAGGCCTACCCACGCAAGTGAGGTATCATTTTTATCGGGAGACTTGGGGGAACGCTGGGTGGAAGGAAATTTGTGGCTCCTCTCAGATTCCAGAACTTTCTGCCACAGAAATGTGAGGAACATGTGTTTTTTTAGCCAAATTTTGAGGTTTGCAAAGGATTCTAGGTAACAGAACCTGGTCCGAGCCCCGCAAGTCACCCCATCTTGGATTCCCCTAGGTCTCTAGTTTTCAGAAATGCACAGGTTTGGTAGGTTTCCCTAGGTGCCGGCTGAGCTAGAGGCCAAAATCTACAGGTAGGCACTTCGCAAAAAACACCTCTGTTTTCTTCCAAAATTTTGGATGTGTCCATGTTGCGCTTTGGGGTGTTTCCTGTCGCGGGCGCTAGGCCTACCCACGCAAGTGAGGTATCATTTTTATCGGGAGACTTGGGGGAACGCTGGGTGGAAGGAAATTTGTGGCTCCTCTGAGATTCCAGAACTTTCTGCCACAGAAATGTGAGGAACATGTGTTTTTTTAGCCAAATTTTGAGGTTTGCAAAGGATTCTGGGTAACAGAACCTGGTCCGAGCCCCGCAAGTCACCCCTCCTTGGATTCCCCTAGGTCTCTAGTTTTCAGAAATGCACAGGTTTGGTAGGTTTCCCTAGGTGCCGGCTGAGCTAGAGGCCAAAATCTACAGGTAGGCACTTCGCAAAAAACACCTCTGTTTTCTTCCAAAATTTTGGATGTGTCCACGTTGCGCTTTGGGGTGTTTCCTGTTGCCGGCGCTAGGCCTACCCACGCAAGTGAGGTATCATTTTTATTGGGAGACTTGGGGGAACGCTGGGTGGAAGGAAATTTGTGGCTCCTCTCAGATTCCAGAACTTTCTACCACAGAAATGTGAGGAACATGTGTTTTTTTAGCCAAATTTTGAGGTTTGCAAAGGATTCTGGGTAACAGAACCTGGTCCGAGCCCCGCAAGTCACCCCATCTTGGATTCCCCTAGGTCTCTAGTTTTCAGAAATGCACAGGTTTGGTAGGTTTCCCTAGGTGCCGGCTGAGCTAGAGGCCAAAATCTACAGGTAGGCACTTCGCAAAAAACACCTCTGTTTTCTTCCAAAATTTTGGATGTGTCCACGATGTGCTTTGGGGTGTTTCCTGTCGCCGGCGCTAGGCCTACCCACACAAGTGAGGTATCATTTTTATCGTGAGACTTGGGGGAACGCTGGGTGGAAGGAAATTTGAGGCTCCTCTCAGATTCCAGAACTTTCTGCCACAGAAATGTGAGGAACTTGTGTTTTTTAGCCAAATTTTGAGGTTTGCAAAGGATTCTGGGTAACAGAACCTGGTCCGAGCCCCGCAAGTCACCCCTCCTTGGATTCCCCTAGGTCTCTAGTTTTCAGAAATGCACAGGTTTGGTAGGTTTTCCTAGGTGCCGGCTGAGCTAGAGGCCAAAATCTACAGGTAGGCACTTCGCAAAAAACACCTCTGTTTTCTTCCAAAATTTTGGATGTGTCCACGTTGCGCTTTGGGGTGTTTCCTGTCGCGGGCGCTAGGCCTACCCACGCAAGTGAGGTATCATTTTTATCGGGAGACTTGGGGGAACGCTGGGTGGAAGGAAATTTGTGGCTCCTCTCAGATTCCAGAACTTTCTGCCACAGAAATGTGAGGAACATGTGTTTTTTTAGCCAAATTTTGAGGTTTGCAAAGGATTCTGGGTAACAGAACCTGGTCCGAGCCCCGCAAGTCACCCCATCTTGGATTCCCCTAGGTCTCTAGTTTTCAGAAATGCACAGGTTTGGTAGGTTTCCCTAGGTGCCGGCTGAGCTAGAGGCCAAAATCTACAGGTAGGCACTTCTCAAAAAACACCTCTGTTTTCTTCCAAAATTTTGGATGTGTCCACGTTGCGCTTTGGGGTGTTTCCTGTCGCAGGCGCTAGGCCTACCCACGCAAGTGAGGTATCATTTTTATCGGGAGACTTGTGGGAACGCTGGGTGGAAGGAAATTTGTGGCTCCTCTCAGATTCCGGAACTTTCTGCCACAGAAATGTGAGGAACATGTGTTTTTTTAGCCAAATTTTGAGGTTTGCAAAGGATTCTAGGTAACAGAACCTGGTCCGAGCCCCGCAAGTCACCCCATCTTGGATTCCCCTAGGTCTCTAGTTTTCAGAAATGCACAGGTTTGGTAGGTTTCCCTAGGTGCCGGCTGAGCTAGAGGCCAAAATCTACAGGTAGGCACTTCGCAAAAAACACCTCTGTTTTCTTCCAAAATTTTGGATGTGTCCACGTTGCGCTTTGGGGTGTTTCCTGTCGCGGGCGCTAGGCCTACCCACGCAAGTGAGGTACCATTTTTATCGGGAGACTTGGGGGAACGCTGGGTGGAAGGAAATTTGTGGCTCCTCTCAGATTCCAGAACTTTCTGCCACAGAAATGTGAGGAACATGTGTTTTTTAAGCCAAATTTTGAGGTTTGCAAAGGATTCTGGGTAACAGAACCTGGTCCGAGCCCCGAAAGTCACCCCATCTTGGATTCCCCTAGGTCTCTAGTTTTTAGAAATGCACAGGTTTGGTAGGTTTCCCTAGGTGCCGGCTGAGCTAGAGGCCAAAATCTACAGGTATGCACTTCGCAAAAAACACCTCTGTTTTCTTCCAAAATTTTGGATGTGTCCACGATGCGCTTTGGGGTGTTTCCTGTCGCGGGCGCTAGGCCTACCCACACAAGTGAGGTATCATTTTTATCGGGAGACTTGGGGGAACGCTGGGTGGAAGGAAATTTGTGGCTCCTCTCAGATTCCAGAACTTTCTGCCACAGAAATGTGAGGAACATGTCTTTTTTTAGCCAAATTTTGAGGTTTGCAAAGGATTCTGGGTAACAGAACCTGGTCCGAGCCCCGCAAGTCACCCCTCCTTGGATTCCCCTAGGTCTCTAGTTTTCAGAAATGCACAGGTTTGGTAGGTTTCCCTAGGTGCCGGCTGAGCTAGAGGCCAAAATCTAAAGGTAGGCACTTCGCAAAAAACACCTCTGTTTTCTTCCAAAATTTAGGATGTGTCCACGTTGCGCTTTGGGGTGTTTCCTGTCGCCGGCGCTAGGCCTACCCACGCAAGTGAGGTATCATTTTTATCGGGAGACTTGGGGGAACGCTGGGTGGAAGGAAATTTGTGGCTCCACTGAGATTCCAGAACTTTCTGCCACAGAAATGTGAGGAACATGTGTTTTTTTAGCCAAATTTTGAGGTTTGCAAAGGATTCTGGGTAATAGAACCTGGTCCGAGCCCCGCAAGTCACCCCTCCTTGGATTCCCCTAGGTCTCTAGTTTTCAGAAATGCACAGGTTTGGTAGGTTTCCCTAGGTGCCGGCTGAGCTAGAGGCCAAAATCTACAGGTAGGCACTTCGCAAAAAACACCTCTGTTTTCTTCCAAAATTTTGGATGTGTCCACGTTGCGCTTTGGGGTGTTTCCTGTTGCCGGCACTAGGCCTACCCACGCAAGTGAGGTATCATTTTTATCGGGAGACTTGGGGGAACGCTGGGTGGAAGGAAATTTGTGGCTCCTCTCAGATTCCAGAACTTTCTGCCACAGAAATGTGAGGAACATGTGTTTTTTTAGCCAAATTTTGAGGTTTGCAAAGGATTCTGGGTAACAGAACCTGGTCCGAGCCCCGCAAGTCACCCCATCTTGGATTCCCCTAGGTCTCTAGTTTTCAGAAATGCACAGGTTTGGTAGGTTTCCCTAGGTGCCGGCTGAGCTAGAGGCCAAAATCTACAGGTAGGCACTTCGCAAAAAACACCTCTGTTTTCTTCCAAAATTTTGGATGTGTCCACGATGTGCTTTGGGGTGTTTCCTGTCGCCGGCGCTAGGCCTACCCACACAAGTGAGGTATCATTTTTATCGTGAGACTTGGGGGAACGCTGGGTGGAAGGAAATTTGAGGCTCCTCTCAGATTCCAGAACTTTCTGCCACAGAAATGTGAGGAACTTTTGTTTTTTAGCCAAATTTTGAGGTTTGCAAAGGATTCTCGGTAACAGAACCTGGTCCGAGCCCCGCAAGTCACCCCTCCTTGGATTCCCCTAGGTCTCTAGTTTTCAGAAATGCACAGGTTTGGTAGGTTTTCCTAGGTGCCGGCTGAGCTAGAGGCCAAAATCTACAGGTAGGCACTTCGCAAAAAACACCTCTGTTTTCTTCAAAAATTTTGGATGTGTCCACGTTGCGCTTTGGGGTGTTTCCTGTCGCGGGCGCTAGGCCTACCCACACAAGTGAGGTATCATTTTTATCGGGAGACTTGGGGGAACGCTGGGTGGAAGGAAATTTGTGGCTCCTCTCAGATTCCAGAACTATCTGCCACAGAAATGTGAGGAACATGTGTTTTGTTAGCCAAATTTTGAGGTTTGCAAAGGATTCTGGGTAACAGAACCTGGTCCGAGCCCCGCAAGTCACCCTATCTTGGATTCCCCTAGGTCTCTAGTTTTCAGAAATGCACAGGTTTGGTAGGTTTCCCTAGGTGCCGGCTGAGCTAGAGGCCAAAATCTACAGGTAGGCACTTCGCAAAAAACACCTCTGTTTTCTTTCAAAAATTTGGATGTGTCCACATTGCGCTTTGGGGCGTTTCCTGTCGCGGGCGCTAGGCCTACCCACACAAGTGAGGTATCATTTTTATCGGGAGACTTGGGGGAACATAGATTAGCAAAACAAGTGTTATTCTCTACATTTGTTCCTTCCAAATATAGGAGAGTGTGTAAAAAAGACATCTATTTGAGAAATGCCCTGTAATTCACATGCTAGTATGGTCACCCCGGAATTCAGAGATGTGCAAATAACCACTGCTCCTCAACACCTTATCTTGTGCCCTTTTTCGAAATACAAAGGTTTTCTTGATAGCAATTTTTTACTCTTTATATTTCAGCAAATTAATTGCTGTATACCCGGTATAGAATGAAAACGCACTGCAGGGTGCAGCTCATTTATTGGCTCTGGGTTCCTCGGGTTCTTGATGAACCTACAAGCCCTATATATCCCCGCAACCAGAGGAGTCCAGCAGACGTAACGGTATATTGCTTTCGATAATCTGACATTGCAGGGAAAAGTTACAGAGTAAAACGTAGAGAAAAATTTATGTTTTTTTCACCTCAATTTCAATATTTTTCTTTTTCAGTTGTTATTTTCTGTAGGAAACCCTTGTAGGATCTACACAAATGACCCCTTGCTGAATTCAGAATTCTGTCTTCTTTTCAGAAATGTTTAGGTTTCTGGGATCCAGCATTGGTTTCATGCCCATTTCTGTCACTGACTGGAAGGAGGCTGAAAGCACAAAAAATTGAAAAAATGGGGTATGTCCCAGTAAAATGCCAAAATTGTGTTGAAAAATTGGGTTTTCTGATTCAAGTCTGCCTGTTCCTGAAAGCTGGGAGGCTGCTGAGTTTAGCACCGCAAACCCTTTGTTGATGCCATTTACAGGGGAAAAATCACAAGCCTTCTTCTGCAGCCACTTTTTCCAATTTCTTTGATAAAAACGAAATTTTCCCTGTATTTTGGTCAATTTCTTGGCCTCCTTCAGGGGAACCCACAAAGTCTGGGTACCTCTAGAATCCCTAGGATGTTGGAAAAAAAGGACGCAAATTTGGCTTGGTTAGCTTATGTGGACAAAAAGTTATGAGGGCCTAAGCGCGAACTGCCCCAAATAGGCAAAAAAAGGCCTGCCACAGGAGGGGGAAAAGGCCTGGCAGCGAAGGGGTTAATCAACCGTAAACTAGGTGCACAGGTAGGACGTAACTCTTTAAACCAGAAATCTGTTTGTTGAGGTTTGTACCATGCCCCAATAAGAAGCAAACCTGTGTTACATTAATTGATCTTGCAACATTGGTTGCAAAGAGTCAGTTTGTAATGGCATTGAAATCATCTGAAGTCTTCTTGCTTTCGAAATGGAGCTACGACATTTTAACTGACTCGGGATGTGCAGTGGACTTATCTTGGAAGTGAAAGATGGATGATAATTTGGTAGTTTCCCCAGAACGAATATAATGAGTGTTTAAACTTTAGAATTTGCACCACACTTGTTTAAGATTTACATAACTGTTTACAAAAATATCATACCTCGACTAGGCACAGAGTTAAAGTAGTGGGGCATTGTATATTTGTGCTGTAATTGATCTTGGTTAATGTTGGTTAATGATGGTACATGTGGGGGCTATATTCACAAGTAACCAACCCAATTTTGTATTTGATAATACTTTTCAAATATGCATAATGCAAACTAGTTTGAAAAGTCTGATTGAAAGTGCACTGAACTGAAAATCATTTTGTCCCTGGCTTCATTTGGTGTCTTTAATTGTTTTGGTGCATTTGTTATTCACCTCGTTTAAAATTCCCTATCTACTAAGATGCCTACCTTCAGGACATAGCAGTTTGTTTTTGATTATCGAAAGCTTTGACAGCTCCTACCAAGGGTAACCAAACTGTAAGTCCACTCCCACGAAAACTGCTTCTGCTCAATGGGAGCAGACTCTTCATTTATTTTCCTGCACGCTGTCAAGCTGGTGTGAAAACAAATGAAAGGAATGCTCCCGCATGCAGTGAACAGCATTTTTAGCTAGCTGCTCCCTGCGTGCTAGCTCCTGCTGTTGTGCTAGAGGCAGGGAGCTAGCATTGATTGCCAGGGACTTAAGGCTCCCCTATGGTCCCCATCCTGTCATCTACTGTGGAGAACAGAACTTGCTGTTCTCCCTCTAAACCACTATGAGTATGTAAAATAACATAGCAGCCTCAACCATTTGGTCCCCACATATACGTTGGTGGTGTGCACCTTCTCTTCCTGCATTTTTCCAGGATGATGACAGTTTACTAAAGGCCCTTCCAGCTAATTTCTCACCAATGTTGGAGCTGTGTACTTAATGCAGAGGAATATGAGCATGTCACCACCAAACAAAGAAGCACTTTCTACATGTAATTAAGATGAAGTACTCTTGCTTGGTGGAGAAACAACTCTTTGTAGTCTTGTTTTCTTCTCTGCACAAGGATTCGTGTTATTGCAGGTTTCTGTCTGAAGACGCTCAAGGAACAATCACATTGCCAAAATTACAGATATGCAGGTTACTGAAGACAGTACCTCAGGGTCCTTTATGCAGCTGTAGTGTAGAATATGCACTATACATGTATCCAATAAGGTAGCACGAACTAATTAGTGAGCAGCAAGTGCTCCAGTAGGGTAGACATTTTGCGCAAAAGTGTGGTCTCTTCTTGGATAAATAGGCAGGTCAGGATGCTCTCTAGCACTAATGTTTCTGTCACAAAAATGATACCAAAACATGAAGCAATTACAAATATGAACAAAGCAGGTGCCCCAGATAAAGCTCCGCTTCCAGGCTTTGCAGCCAGCCCCCTTGCCACAGCCAAAGGCCTTGCACGGCAAAGGGTTGCATGCCTGTGGGGGGTTGGCTGCAGGCCGTGCTTGCCTGCTGCAAATGGCCAAAGTCTGTGTATAGCATGGGATTGGATGGCTGTGGCCGACCCCCGCAGTGCACAGCCAAAGCCATGCATGCTCATGGTTAGATACATGTGGTATGTTGGCAGCAGGGTCCCCCGTAGCATGATGAAAAAAACATAGAAATTCACAAAAAAAAACTAAAAGGTTGCACAGACATAAATAGTTAGGAATTACCATTTAAAAAACACTTAGAAAAAAGGTTACAAGGATGATATACTTATGAAATAGAAATGAAAATCCTTAGAAATTTACTAAAAAACTAATGTTACAGGGACGTTGTACTGAGATTCAGATTTTACACACACCAAACCATCGAAATCCAGCCATTACTGGAACCAATCTCAAGAAACTATAACTCATGCCCTAAGGAAACTATGGGGGTTATTCTAACTTTGGAGGAGTGTTAATCCGTCCCAAAAGTGACGGTAAAGTGACGGATATACCACCAGCCGTATTACGAGTTCAATAGGATATAATGGACTCGTAATACGGCTGGTGGTAAATCCGTCACTTTTCCGTCACTTTTGGGACGGATTAACACCTCCTCCAAAGTTAGAATAACCCCCTATAACTCATGCCGAAACCATGTACTGCTAATTACCTCACATATTGCATCAGTCATGACATCTTTAGTGACATCATTGATAATATCACTACAACATTTGCAATAAAAGTATTGATGAGAAAACTATGCATGGAGGGGCGTGAATTATAGTTACCTTAGGGGAAGAGTTATAGTTTCTTGAGATAAGTATAACTGTAAGCATAACTGCTGAATTTGATGGCTTTGTGTGTGTAACCTTTGTTTTATTTTGAACTTACTGACAGTAGTTATAGTTAGGACCTTGTTTCCATAGAAGAAGTGTGTTTTTGACTTGCAGATATCTTCAGCAACATTTGAAGACCAAATTATCCCAACAAAATGCTCTCTAGAATCTTGCTATGCATGGAAAATTTTGTGGTGATTGATCAAAGGGAGCAAAAAAGTATGTTTCTCTTGTTATTTCGCATAGACTGTCCAGACACACCTGCAGCCCGAACCCCTGGATGGAATTGCTCCAAATTTGTCAGAAAGGTAGCTTTTGGTTCGCATATGAGTCTTTTTTTTCATTCGGTGTAATTTTGTTCAGTAATTTAGGAGAAATTAAAGAAATCCAAATTTGTATATCTAGGGTTGTGACACATTCGTGAATACTGCCGATCTGGTGCAGAGATCTCATTGCCTGCCAACACTTCAACCAGGAAGTGTTGCCAGCCATTTTGAGACTCAGCTTCAGCTGAGTCTTAAAAAAATAAAAAAATGAAAAGGGTGCAGGATACTATTACTCTACCCCCTAGCCTTGGTGCAGGGGTCCCATAGTGAACCGCCAGGGCTACAAATCATATTTTTTACATTTGCAGTGAAAATTATGAATATTCACAAATTTCACCTTGGATTAAGAAAAAAGCATAATCTCTTGCACTTGCTTTTCATTTAGCCCCCAGGTAAGCCAAGCCCTGGGGGCATTCCTGAAATATAAGAGGGGAGTGCAGGGGCCCAATCATAAGGCTAAATAAAGCTCTGGGGACCACCACCTCCCTGGGGCAAGATAATTATAATATGAAGGGAGGGTTGCATGGTGCCTGCTCCCCAGGGATCAACACCTCGCTGGGGCAATCATTTTAAATATGGGAGGCTACACATGCCCCTCGCTGCACACCAGGGACCACCACCTCCCTGGGGCTAAATTGAAGCGTTAGAGGAAGGCAACTCTGCCCCACTCATGGAACTGTAGATGGCCCTGGTGACCGCCACCCCCGAGGGCCGACTCCTGCTACCTCTAGGGGTGCCCAACCTCTGGAGGTAGCTGTTTGCTTTTGCTTGGCTGCAGCTGACAGCTCCTGTAAAGCAAAAGCAAAACATAACTCTGCTGTCAAACAGTTCCTGCCTGCTGAAAGTGGAGCTTCAACTCTTTTGCTGCACTCAAATATGCATGCATGGAAAGAGATGAAAAAATTGCTCACAGCCTCCGCTTTTTTTGGGTTTAAACATCAATGCATGTGCCTGTTGACTTTAATTGATACATCCTATGGTACGCATATTTGTTCTCCAATTCTGACTCTGTGGGACGAATTTATACTTTTTGATGCAAAACTGCGCAAACAGAGTTTTGCGTCAAAAAAGTTAGTTTTGGCTAGTGCCATTTTTTAATGCCACCTGGGTGCCATATTTATACTATGATGCTGGGTGGCGCTAAAAACAGGTCAGAGTAAAAATTGCAGACGTTAACCATTGCACCTTGTCAATAGGCAAAATGTTGTTAACACGTCGCAAAATGGAAATGCACCATTTTTACCTGCATTAGTGTCAAATACAGACGCTAATGGAGAAAACAGTGCAAAGGAGAGGCAAAATAGGGCCAGAAAGCCAGGAGAGATCCCTCTAAACTGCGCACCTGAGCAGGCACGCGCACGTAGGTTTCCTTCCACGCACATACCTACAATCAGCGCGCACTACAAAGGATTCAATTAAATACTTCATTTGATCCTTTGAAGTGCCGCTGATGTTGAAGCTGCACTAATAAATGCATTTTTAAAGACGGTGTGTTTGTCTTTACAAATGCTAATGGAGGCTAGTCCGGAAGGAGCAGGAAAGAATCACCAAAGCTTTCTCTGCAGCCTCAGGCCAGTCTGCCATGTCCCTCTGCTCACCCCCAGAGAACAAAAAGGCAAAGTGTGGCGATTTCATCACCCACTCAGTTTTCTTTTTTTTGTAGTATCTGCCTGTGCCTCAGGTTTATGTTTTCTGGTTGGACTGGAGGGTGTGTAAGCTGCGAGTTCATTGTGCACCAGTTTTGTGAGGATACAGACTAGCATTACATGCTACCTGTACGCAAGTTTCCACATTCTCCCTTGTGACAATATAAACTCAGACACACAAGTTGAGGAGGCAGAGCAGTCTTGTGTATGTGTGTCTGTGTGTGTGTGTGTGCGTGTGCGTGTAATGCTCCTGCATCAAAGTTAAAGGTTTATGATTAGCCTCTCCCACAGAAGGTGCTTTGAATGATAGTAACAGAGTGCACTTTCACTGGTGACTGAAAATACATGCCCAGGGACTATGTATCTGAAAGCAGTGACTTAGAAAATGAGCTTGTCAGTAAGCAAATGAGAGTATGATCAGGTTAGTGCGTTAGTGTAGAAGTGTTTGAGTGATTCATAAAATCAGTGAGTTAAAATAACGCATTCCACAGAAAAGTGTTGAAACAGTGTAACAAAGTGAATCTCTTAGCCAGACTGCCTTTGCCTCAACCACGAATTAGATGAAGCAGATTCTTCACAGAAGAATAACAAATAATTATCTAGAAAACTCCATGGCTACCCTAAAAATGGAACTCAAAAATGTGTCAAACTAAAACATAATGCAATAAACCTTAGATGTGTGTAAAATTCACATACATACTCACAATTTGGGGCAAATTATGTAGAATTAATGCATATTTACACAAAATGCAAATTCTGCATCTGTGTAGACAACTATAATTGTGTACATATTTGTAATTTTATTGCAGCATATTCAATGGTTGCCTTGCAGGAAAGCTTACACTCAATATAGTTGGTCTGACTTGATTACAGTGACGAGCCAATGACAAATGCTAGGGACCTGACCGGTTCATTGGGAAGAGTTATTCAGGTGTCATAGGTCTGATCCGTCTCATCTATGAAAAGGTCTGACAAAGACATTAGGCATGTTTTTTTTTTAATATGAAACACCTGTTAACATAAATAGGCCTTTACAGATAGATTGTTATTGCACCCTGTTAAAGCCTGCAGATGTCTTTTGTTACTTGGAATCTCCCATATTACAATTGTTAGGTAAGGCATTTGGTACTGATTACCCTTTTTAATGATTGTTAAAGGTTCAAGATTTGAACTGTAATACTTCCTGCTCGAATCTCTTCAAAACGCTGACAGGTTACATTGTCTTCCAGGCTCCTGTAAAGAATAATAACTAAAAAAATAAGTACATATAAATGTACGTCCCAAAAAATAAAGGGGAATTTGACAACATCTCTCTTCTCCCACTGGTCTGTACGGGCATAATTTACACTATCCTTCCATCCATGACAGCTTAAAGCATGAGCAATAGTTAAACCCACTTCAATCATTGTCTCTCTTTCCCTGTAAGTGACGGCATTTGTCTGATCAGATGTGCACGTCCATCTGAAAATGAGTGCGCTTCAATGCCAAAGCTGGTAGGCCAGTCTTTTAATTTTCCATTTTTTACCTATAGGTGCCTTTTGTTTATTTCCTTCTACTCTTTTTATTTTCATTTTTAAAGCATGCTACAACCTAAAATGGTACAGTCCTAACTGGCTACTTGCTTGACGCTCACTTCACCTGCAGTGTTCTGAAACCTACATAGCAGCTGCATCTAAATTAGCTGATCATCATTTAATGATATTATTCATAATGTATCATTGTCTTTAGTATTGCAGGATGTCCAGCACAGTTCTAACATGGAGTCAGCTGTAACTATGCACCACTATGTACAATACCAAGCAAGATTTCCACCTTCTTTGTTTAATTGTGTTATTGCAAGCATACATGTGTGATCTTAAAACAGTAGCATGTTTTCTTTTTTATACTTTTGTTTTAATTCATCTTGCATGTGTGGGTGGATCGGTGTAAATGTTGTATTGTGGTTGTTTAAGTGGGCAAATGCAAGAATTAATAAGTTATTAATGGATGCATAAGTGCAAGGATGAGTGACAAGAGTGCATGTAATATGACATATTCAGGGCCTTATTCCAAGTTTGGCTTGCGGCGGGCGCCGCCAGCCAAACAGGAACTGCCACTTGGCCGCTACACGGTCAAAAGACCGCGGAGGCCATTCTGGCTTTCCCGCTGGGCCGGCGGGCGACCGCCAAAAGATCGCCCGCTGGCCCAGCGGGAAAGGCCCTGCAACAATGAAGCCGGCTCCGAATGGAGCCGGCGGAGTTGCAGGGGTGCGACGGGTGCAGTTGCACCCGTCGCAATTTTCACTGTCTGCAATGCAGACAGTGAAAATCCTTGTGGGGCCCTGTTAGGGGGACCCTGCACTGCCCATGCCAGTGGCATGGGCAGTGGAGGGGCCCCCAGGGGCCCCACGACACCCGTTCCCGCCATCCTGTTTCTGGCGGTGAAAACCGCCAAAAACAGGCTGGCGGGAAGGGGGTCGGAATCCCCATGGCGGCGCTGCAAGCAGCGCCGCCATGGAGGATTCCCCCAGCCGGGGGAAATCCGGCGGAAAACCGCCGGACCCGGCTGGGCGACCGCGGCTTCAAAGCCACGGTCGGAATACTGAATGAAGCACCGCCAGCATGTTGGCGGTTCTTCAGCCGGCCTCCACCCTGGCGGTCATAGACCGCCAGGGTTGGAATGAGGCCCTCAGTGCCTAAACCGATCAGTTACTAAGGAGTAACTTTAATTTTAAAGCCAGGCCCATTTGATTGCCAGTACTTATTATCTACCTTTAAATTGTTGTGATCGACATGCCTAGCTGCACATCTCATCACTTGGTTGTGCACACAAGCAAGAAAAGTGTGCAAGCAAACATTCTATGGCTGCACATCAGGAAGAATAATTAGAGGGGACATTGCCCCAGGGTGACCCCAATCAACCAGGAACCCGCCAGAAGGACACAGACAAGACCCAGGGGAGGGAGAAGAAAAAGGGAAAGTGTTGTTTCATTGTGGAGGAGCATGAAATACTGGTGAGAGAGGTGACTGGGCATCAACATCAACTCTTTGTCACCTCCAAATTGCCAATTGGCAGGAGAGAGGCAATCTGGCAGCAAATAGTAGACAAGATTAACAGTGTGGCAGAGGTGAGGAGAACGGCAACTGAGATCAAGAAACACTGGCATGATTGCATGCGAAGGTCAAAGGAAAAAATGGCAAGGAACAGAAAGGCAGCACTGGAAACTGGAGGTAGTAGTCTAGCACCACAAGAGGACCTGGACAAGATGGAGGAGATGGTTGCAGCAGTCATTCTGGAAAATCTGGTCACTGGAATCGCAGGACAGGACAGCGCATACTACCAGAAACACTACAAATGCAGGGTAAGCTGCATGGGGGAAATTGATGCTAAATTATCAAGTGAAAGAAGGGGGAAGA
This sequence comes from Pleurodeles waltl, assembly GCF_031143425.1. Taxonomy (NCBI): domain Eukaryota; kingdom Metazoa; phylum Chordata; class Amphibia; order Caudata; family Salamandridae; genus Pleurodeles; species Pleurodeles waltl. The sequence continues at coordinate 380,792,438 of NC_090449.1, forward strand.
ACATAGGACCCACACAAAGCATGTCAAAGGAGAGCAGAGGGACACATTGAACATGAAGCAAGTTGTGCATGCTGACGTAAGCTACATATGTACCAACGCCTTGGTAGTGCCATGCACACACAACACATATACAACGTGGACATATGTCAATCACCAGGGCTAAATACCTACATGTACATATGCAGCACATGGGATGGATGTCTAATGCCTGTGCCTCTGGTTGTGTCATCACATCATCCCTCGCATATAGTCAACTTACCCCTAGCAATATGACCAAGACTTCAGAGACTAGGAAGTCAGTCAATACCATTCCTAGGGTGACATCATGGTGGTGTCTCTTGCAGTAACACCTTGCAACTGCCTTGCCTCATTACCCAAACACATGTGTCTGCATCTCACAGCATAAATTTCATTGCAACAGTCCCAACAATACCCAGACATGTGCCGGTAGCACCACCACCCCACACATTAACAACACATCCACGTAAGGCAGCCATCACTCCATCATGCAGTGAGGATGACCCCTGGGTGCAGGGAAAAATAATCTGAGCAGGTGCTGGGGAATAGCAGGGTAGTCCTGTATCACTGGAAGCATGCCACTACCCAGAGACACTAAACTGGTGTAGTGTGGAACCACACATCTTGATGCTCATCAGAAACGTGCCTCTACAGAAAATATGTACCACAGATAACAAACAGTAAGTCACAACAGATATAGGCTGAGCCCACAACTACTCTGACACAACCATGTGAGACACATAGGAATGAGTAAATAAACACACACATACAACACATGGTGTATGACTAGGAACATAATGGTCTATAATTCCACATTGACGAGTGGGGATGGTGCATGGGCAAGTCTGGTGTTGGTAAAACTGCCAGTGCAGTGTGCCCTTTGCGGTTGGCAGTATAAGTCACACGTTAGGATGGCAGTTGGAAATCTATCTGCTCATGGTAGCTCTGTGGGGCACTTAGCACATCATTGTTGATGGATCAAATAAAGTCAGTGTTAGTCTTGGGGAGCAATGGGGTGACTGGACACACTGCTCTTAACCCTGCAAATCAGGCAGTGGAAAGGGCTAAGGGGCAGGGCATGGGACCCCCTGCACTGCCCATGCCAGGTGCATGGGCTGTGCATGGTCACTGAGGGGCACACCACACCACATCACCACCAACCTTTGCATGGGGGTTTCACTGCCATGCAAAGGCTGGTGGAAAAGCAGGAACATACCTGGAGGGTAGTGTTGATCGTAATACTGGTCTGGTATCACAAGACAGGTAGCATTGCCAGTCTGTAAGCTGCTGGAAACCTGTCAGTGCCAGGCCATTGGCCCATGGGGCATTCCCCATTGACAACATGTACCACTACCACCTTTGCTGTTGGGGGTGGTCAAATAGACAATGGCAGTAATGAGGGACAAGTATAACTACCTGAAAAATCACCATCAATCTAGCTTGAGTCCCTGACCTAAGTTCAACTCCAGTTAACTGGCTATGTCCATGAACTAAGTTATCATCAGGCACTATCATACAAAATGATGTACCCAGCAAACAAATATACCAGTGCTGGCCATCCCTTTGTCTACCCCTGTGCCTGTGTCAATTTAGCTGCACTACCACTATGCTGCACCTGTTGCATCACAGTGCAAGTATGGCTGCATTGAGGGGGATACCATAGTTGTGTAGGAAGGTGCACCTTCCAGCAGAGACAGAAGATTAAATGAAAATCTTCTAGGTCCATGTGTGCTGTGCAATGTGGCACACATACACATACATCAACACGAGGAGCTATCAAAGGAAACAACAGCAGAGTGTCCTGGCAATGCTATCCCTGGGGTGGTGCAAAGTTTCAGTACCGCATGGGTGTATGTGAAACATATAAGACTGGGACAGGGGCATATTGCCATGGATGTGGCTGTGGCTTGACCACTGCTACACCCATTGCAAGGGCCTAGCATGCAAATGGATGCATAGTAAGGGATGACAATTACAAGATGGTGTTAAGCCACAAAAAGGATATCCATCACACCTAGTAGATATGGCTCAGCCAATCATGCCACCTGAGCTTTCCCTCATGTGACACTCAGGTGGGGCAAAGTGCTGATAGACTGCAACCATGATGTACAGGAACAATGTTTGGAAAGTAAGATGACAATACACCTCCAATAGAAAGTCAGTGACGTGACATGTCAACTGCCACAACACAGAAAGATTGATTTTTACATCATCTCATTGCAGAGGATGATAGCTTTCCTGCTGATCTGCCTGTCCTGGAGTTCCCTGATGACCTGGATGACCAGCTGACAACCACTAGCCAAAAGACCCTGCAAGAAGTCCTGGTATCCCTCCAGACAGCACCTCCAGTCGTAAGGAGGAGAAATAATGTAGCAGCCATCCCAGATACCCACCCAACACCCCAATAGAATGACCTGTCAGCACCAACACAGCCGAGGACTCTGGGGACCCAGAAATCAGCTTGAAAAGAACAGCGGTAGGAGTCCAGCGGGAGCTGGCTAAGGAGGTGCGGGAGGGGATGGAGACTGTGGCAGCCAGCCTAGAGGGTATGCGCACGTGCCTCGTCAAGGCCAATGAACATACTGCAGCCAAACAAGTCACACACTCCCCACTGCATGGAGTCCTGCAGTGTCTGAGGGACATAGCTGCTGCCATGAGGGAGAGGCCACAACAACTGCACTCCCAAACTGGCAGCAGCGTGCTTGAGAACAAGATGAACTCCATGCACCGGGAACTGGCCTCCCTCACGGCAGACATGGCTGCCTAACACCGGAATGTTGATGCTATCCTAAAAAATCAGCACTTCCTCCTTGCGACTGTGATGCCATATGTGGTGCCACAGATGACATATGGCAGGAATTGGGACTCCGCATCTCCAACCACTGAAGTGTGTGTGATCTCATTTACCTCCCCACCACCACCATCAAGGGCAAAGGAGACACCACACACATCGGAGGATGAAGATGTGGAACAAATCATCTTCACTCGTAAGAGTTCCCGGTAACAAAGGCCCATGCCACAAGGGCAGTGTTTTCCTTTATGCTGTGCTTGCAATCATGCCAGTGTTAGCACAGTTGGATATGCGCACTATTCAAAGACACACTGTTGACCTGTCTGCTATGGACTGTCATTGCCTCTCACTTACCAATTGGCAAATCATGTTCCTCCACACTTAACAACACTTCACGCAAGCATGTCCCATGACATGCACCTCAACCCTGGACTTGTGCTGTGTCACAAATGTATGGATTTCACAAATGGGGTCACTGACCTGGACATTGTAAATATTGCACTACGACACTTGTAAATAAACACCTTCTACAGAAACAGCATGTCTTTGTGTATTGTGACACATCTACTACGCTAAGGAATTGTGATTTGTGTAACCATGTCATAAGTCACAGAGTGTCAGCACAAGAGTGCAGGAATATGGGTGTACATACCTACATACAAGGTTTCAACATGATAAATGTCAATGCTGGTCTCATCTAATGCAAGCAATTCTCTGAGTATGTCAAAAATGAAGAACACATGTATGCTTCACTCACTACATATGGTAGGAATGGCTGTGAAACAGTTCTTTGGCAATATCGTCGGCTGGGAGTACCAGTAGAATGCATTGGTGTAAAACAGAGGTACCTAACCTCATTAGTTTTTGCCACTGCTCACTTTTGCAGGATAGAGCTCAAAGGTAGGCTGTTGTCAGATGTGCCACAGTCCCCAACATTCCTACACAGAACACCCACACTGAAAGCTGAATCACCACACCTACCTGTCCAATACAAAGTTAACATAGTCGCCTTGAGTGGTGGGTACCCTGGATGGCAGATGCATGGACAAGTAGATGTGTTGTTGCTGCCAATGTGACAGCTCAGTTGTCAATAGGTGATGCACATGTCAAGAGAGGTATTTGGAGGCAGGAGAGAATCTCTAGGCCAACACACAATTTGCACTGTGCACTTATAGGAACACCCTGAGACACTATTAGATAACACAAAATGTATAGGGGTACACAAACATGTTTATTAAGTATTAAAATGAACTAAAATTTTTAATAAAACCTACCCTATCCTAAACTAACCTATTGTAGGAAAGTACCTTCTTTTTGACATGGTTACCCCCATTTTCTGCCTAATGTCAGTGTGTTTGACTGTGTTCACTGGGATCCTGCTTACCAGGAACCTAATAATTATGCTCTCTCACCTCTACATTTTGTCATTGCGTACTGGTCACCCAGTATTTCACCCAAAATTGGCATACTGGTCTTCCTTATAAGTCCCCCATGTATTTGGTACATAGGTACCCAGGGCATTGGGGTTCCAGGGGATCCCTATGGGCTGCAGAATTTCTTTTGCCACCCATAGGGAGCCCATGCAAAGGCTTCTGCAGGACTGCCATTGCACCTTTTTACTGTCATTTACACTGCACAAGGTCACTTGTAAGTCACCCCATTAGGAGGCCCTTCAGCCCTGAGGGTAGGGTGCAGAGAACATGTGTGTGAGGGCACCTCTACACTAGCATAGGTGCCCCAATGACCTCCAAGACCATTTTCCCAGATTTCGTGAGTTTGGGGACGCCAGTTTATGCATGCTCTGGACATAGGTCCAGCTACATAGTGGTAACTCTTAACATAGGCATGTTTGTTATCAAACATGTTGGAATCATACCCCAGTGTTTTTTTCAAGCATTGGTTGTATGATTCTGTGCACTCTGGGGGCTCCTTGGAGGTCCCCCAGTATTGTCATTACAACCTTCTGAGGTTTTCAAGACAGCCCCAGCTGCTGCCACCTCTCAGACAGGTTTCTTCCCTCCTGTTGCTTGAGCAGCTCAAGCCCGCCCAGAAAGGCAGAAAAAAGGATTTCCTTTGGGAGAGGGGTGTTACACCCTCTCCCTTTGGAAATTGGTTGTTACAGGCTTGGGAGGGGTAGCCTCCCCAAGCCACTGGAAATGCTTTGAAGGGCACATTTGGTGCCCTCCTTGCATAATCCATTCTACACTAGTCCCTGCTCTGGTCCAAATCTGGACAAAGAAAGGAGAGTGACCACTCCCCTTTCCATCACCACCCCAGGGGTGAAGCTTAGAGCTCCTCCAGAGGGTCCCTGGGTTTTACCTTCTTGGATTCCAAGTTGGCAGGGCACTCTGGGAGCATCTGAGTGGCCAGTTCCAGCAGGTGAAGTCAGAACCCCTTCCTGATAGGCGCTTACCTGTTTAGCTGACCAATAGGGTAATGGTTAGCTATTTTGGCTGTCTCTCTTGGGTGGTTCTTCAGATTGCAAGACTCCAGCAGGAATCCTGCCCATACTTTACTCCACCTTCTTACCAAAGAAACTGCATCTGGACCCTCCAGGAACTCCACAAACTGCAACAAAGAAGCAAAGACGACTTTTGCAACATTGTATCTTCAGCTCCTGCCTGCAACTGCAACTGTTTCCCGGTCATGCATCCTCAGAGGGCAGCCTTTCTTCAGCCTGCACCAGAAGAATGAAGGAATCTCCCGTGGAGTGAAGGAGTCACTGCCCTGCTTCAGCAGGCACCTCTCTGCATCGATGACTGGCTGCAAGGGTCCTCTGTCCTGATGAGTTTTGTGGATCCTGCATCACTGTTGGTGGACTGGTCCCAACGTTCCTGATGTCCAACTTTGGTGGAGGTAAGAGCTTGCCTCCCCACGCAAGACAGTACCCCTGTGCACCGCGTGTTTTGCAGTTGCAAAGGCTTGTTGGCATCATTCCACAAAGTTCTTTGTGCACCATGCAGCTCTTGCCTCCAGCACTCCTTCCTGTGATGCACAGCTTCATGTGTGGTTCTCCGGCAGCGTGGGACCCTTTGTTGTAGTGTTGCATGGGCCTCATTTTGCACCTTCTTTGTCCCAGTGCTGTGGGACTCCTGTGCATGCTGCCTGGTCTTCTGAGGGCTCTCTGAGTTTCTGAGACCACCCTCTGTCTCCCCCTTCTGGGTAGAGTCCACCAGGTCCCTCCTGGTCCCAGGGTGAGAGGAGGCCTCTTTTTGCATGGTTAGCTCCGCTTTTTGCCTGATGTTGATGTGTTCTAGAAGTTGGTAGTGCCAAACAGGTTCCCTGGTCCAGAGCTCTTTCCCTAAAACTGCTGTGATGCTTGGCACAATTGGTTATACTCTTAAATACCCCTATAAGTCCCTAGTAAATGGGTACCCCAGTACCCAGGGCAAGAGATATTAAGAGTAGGCCCCTGGGGGCAGCAGCACTGATTGTGCCACCCCCAAGAGCCCTGCACCCAGATGCGCCTAGCATTGCCATTGCAGGCTGAGTATAATGGGGCAACCCTAAAAGGATAAACTCAACATGGCACACTCTCTGTGTGCCCTGTCCACCATGCACTGCATATGTTATGGGTAAGTCACCCCTCAAGCAAGGCTTTCAGCCTCAAGGCAGTGTGCACCATACTATATGTGAGGGCATAGCTGTGTGAGCAATATGCCCCCACTGTGTCCTTGCTAACCCTAGGGCAAAGTGAGTGAACAGAGCAGCCATTTTAATGTATGTAGTGGGCACTGGTCAAAAAGAAGTTCCCCAGCTACATAATGTCCACTCTGCACCCTGGGTTGTTTGGTATCAAACAACTCAGACTATTAAATCCAAACTGACGTCAGTATTGGATTTAACCTTAAATGTACCCGGGCCACCTTAGAGGTGCCCCCTACAAAAGTTAACCCTAACTGGCAGAGTTTCTGTCTGGTTCCATCCAGCTGCCACTCCATATAGCCAGTATACAAACCTGGGGGAGAGCCCTGCCTCTCTGGTTTGTAAGACAATGCCATTCCTGGGTAGAGGAACTAACAATCCCTCCCACAGGATCGTGAGCTACAAAGGGCTACAGCCCCTGTAGCTTGAGCCTCCAGTCCTGCTGCTAGGAGAAGAGAGCTTCCCCCTTTGCAAAACACCACTTTTGGTAGGATCAAAGGTGGGAAACCAGACAAAGGGTAGAAGAAGTGGCCTCACTGAGCATGCACCACCCCTGAGGGCTTGCATGCAAAGTGGACCCTCTGATTCAGTTTTCTCCATCTTGGAATGGAGAAAAAGAGCCAATGAGGTTTAGGGAAGTGACCCTTCCCACTGGAAGTGGTCACTTTAGTGGGTGTAGCCACCCAAGGGTAAGTGCCCCATTGGACACTACCCGGTTCCCCCTGAAATGTCCACTAAATTCAGTATTTAGTGGACTCCCCTAGACCAAAATTTTACATTTGAAAAAGATTCCAAGAAGACAATAAGACCAGCACCGGAGAAACTGCCAGGATGAGAAATGAGGACCTTCGGCACCAGAAGAGGCGCCAAGGCCGCTGCTTGCTGCAACAGAGTCCCGACAATCACGACAGTGGAGGAGCTGAACACTGAACCCACCCCAAGAAACCCAGGGGACCTCCAGGCTTCAAGGATAACCCCAGATCTCCCTCCTGAGTGTAGGCACCAATCCAGAAAAGCAAGAAAACTACAAAGGACCAAGACACCAGTGAGGGACACTTCCCTGAATCACCAATATCTCCATGACCGAAAGTCACAGCTGGACCTAAGAATACACAGACAACAGTCCAGAAGTACCCCCCCCTCCACCTGTACCAAGTTTGGTGACACTGTAACCCCCAGTGGTGAAGATAGAGCAATACCCTCGGTCCTGGTCAGCTGACATCGGTCCAGGAGAAAACTAACTCCACCTGAGCTGACAAAGGATCAGGAGGAAACCCCAGTCGAGGGACTTCAGGAACACCCTGGACCTTCGCACAGAGTGCCCCCATTGTCCTGTAAGCAGCCCTCAAAGAGACTTACCTCCAGCTCAAGTGGACCTTGTTGCACACAGCATCCAAGATCTCCAAAACGCCCTGCACCTGGCTGCCTTGGGCCTTGCATCGCGGGATCTGCTGTTTGCTCTGGGTCTCCAACCCGTTGCAACTTCGACAGCCAAAGGGGACCCCCTAGCACCACTTTGAATTTCTAAACCAGCTCCTTTTCCAAGTGGCCCATCCAGGTGGCCCTGTGCCCGTGCCAAGAACGTTTCCAACAATGCTCCAGACGGACCCGGGAGCTGCCTGAGGCTCTCCAGCTGGCACGAGGTGCACACCAACCCCTGCAACCACACTGCAAAAGAAGAGACTGGTAACTTAACTGCGATTTTTAATGCATTTTCAAAAGTGACTGCCTATTGATCTCAATGGTGCGTAATTACACACAGAAAGACTAACGTTGCTAAAATTTTAAAAAGTAATAACTTGAAAAGTACTTAACGTATTCTAAAGATTTGGTCTTAAAAATTATATAAAAGTCTGAAGTATGTTTTTAAATAAATTCTGGTCTCGAGTTATTCATTGAGTGTGTGTGGTGCATGATTGGATTTGTGAGTACAGCAAATACTTAGCACATCTCCTGGATTAGCCTAACTGCTCGACCAGCTACCTCAAAAATATGAGCATTAGGTGGTCTGAAAACCAACTAACATGTGGTTGTCCGGACCCTCTGCATAGAGGGCCAGCCTCCAACACCCAGGCAGCGCCATTTTCCTCTAACCGCGAGCTTTGCGTGTGCCAAAGCTTGTTGACAGAATCCAGCAAAGCAAACCAGACTGCAATCATCCATCTGGCGTGGGACATTGTCTGCACCAACCAGGAACCCGCATCTTTCTTCTTGGGTGCAGTACTGACTGTTCTTCTTCACTGGTGGTTCTTCTTTTGCACCTTCATCTGGGTTAGTAGGGGCTCCTGTTCTCCCCGGACTCTTCTGTGCTTCTTGGACTTTACCTCCTTCTTCCACAGGTCTTCAGGTCCAGGAATCCATTGTTGGTGTCCTGCAGTCTCTTCTGGTTCTTGCATCATCTTCTTTCTCGTGTTCTTGTGTGTTCCAGGAAAGATACTGTGATTTACTCCTGCTTCCCTGTGCTCTAGGTTGAGTTATATTACTTACCTTTGGTGTTTTCTAATACTCCCAGCCCCACTGTACACACTACACTTACCTAGGTGGGAAACCAACGTTCGAATTCCACTTTCTTAGTATATGGTTTGTGTTCCCCCTAGGCCCATTTCTAACTATTGTGATTTTCACTATTTGCACTGTTTTCTGTTTTACAGTTATTTCTGCATTCTAGTTTATAAAATGTGTGTATTACTTACCTCCTAAGGGGGTATAGTCTATATGGTACTTTTGGCATTTGTGCCCAAAATTAAGGTACCTTTATTTTTGTAACACTGAGTATTTTATTTCATGTGTGTGAGTACTGTGTGACTACAGTGGTATGGTATGAGCTTTGCATATCTCCTAGATAAGCCTTGGCTGCTCAGCTACAGCTACCTCTCTGAGCCTGACTTCTAGACACTGCCTACATTTCACTAATAAGGGATAACTGGACCTGTTATAAGGTGTAAGTACCATAGTTACCCACTACAAACCAGGCCAGCCTCCTACACCTATTCTAACCATACTTAACCAACAACTAAAACTAACTACCCTATGCTAACACATTTAGCACCACACTCTAAACATTGGCGCCCCAAGCCCCTTAAGTTACAGGACACATGCAGGACAACATATACTAATACTAACCATATACTAACTAAATTTTTTTTGTATTTTTATTTTTTGTTTTTATTAAACACATAGATACCCAACATGACCCCCACCTACCCACCATTTAAAACGTAATAATAAAAAAAAAAAATCCCAAATCTACTTAACCTAATTAAACTACATACCTACACTAACCTAACACTAGCCCCTACAACCCACAATAAAACATAACTTAAAAGTAGAAGGGAGGGGACAGAAATTGGAGGTGGCAGTTCAGAAGTCACTCAGAGTTTGGCCTTCTTCATTTTTATTTTGTTTTTTTTCTATGAACTTCAGCCCCCGGTGTTGGCAGCCTCCTCCTTCTCCAAACTGTCCAAATGTGTCAGGATCACAGAAACGTCCCTCTTCAGATCCTACAACAATTACCTGTCCATGGCAGCTGGTGGTGTTGGCTGTTGCACTGTTGTCAAAGTAGTTGCAGTTGAGGTTGTGGAAGTGGTGCCAGATGTGCCCCCGTGCCCTGCTGAGGAGCTCTGTGACTGCGGTGCCTTCTTTGCTACCGTAGGGACACCATATGGGAATGCCCACCATTCCCCCGATGCCCTCTCAGCACAGAAGCAGCAAGCCATGTTACAGAAACCAGATGCTACTTCCAGGATATGACAGTACCTCACTGCCCTCTTTTAAAAAGCGCGTAGCTCATCATTGCTCATGTTGGCAGCTGTGAAGTGGAGACAGGCAACCATCAGTGTCAGCATTGTGTGGAGTAAGTACAGATTAGTAGCTTACACTACTACATCTAACTACACATGCACTCCAACTCACATTCCAGAAAAGACTATGGCCCTGAGAAATTTAATGACAACACTGCCTTAGCATGATTTTATTGACACTTAAGCGATGCAAAACGCGAAAATGAACAAAACTTATGGAAGTGTACATGGCTTTTTCATTATAAAGAATAATGCAAAGGCAGAACAAACTTTACACAGATCAGGCCCAAACGTCCTCATCATCTGTGTGCATTTACAACCATACATCACCAGGAACTTGGACATGTTGATAGGAGGATGAGATGCTGTTGGTCACCATATGAGGTCAGAGCTGAAAGGTACACATGCAAGCCTGATCAATATGACTGTCACCTACACTGTGAGCATCAAATCTACCTACAAATTTGGTATTCGACTCCCCCTGAGCCTAAGGGGGGATGGCCATACAATATGTCATCTCAACTGTCCTGGTCATCCAGCAAGGCATGCCCACTCATACATTGAGTCAAGAAGTGGACCATATGCTAGGAGGGCTGACAACTAGGAAGCTGGTATCCATAGAACTATCACATTTACATGCATGTGTCCAGGTCTAGACACCCATCAATACCTGATCTGCCACTACTATTTCTCACACACCCATTTCCATGCCAGCACACATTTGGCCTCGACCTGTATGCAAGCCAATTTGATTCCACATAAGTGTAACATTCATGGAGTGCAAAAGACGGAGTGCCATGCTGGGGGACAACTGCCAGCTCAGTCCTCTATCTTCATGACAATACATGGATGCACCAAATTTGGTTCAATATGGTGCATACCTGAGTTGTGAGAATGATGGAGTGGACCACTGCCAATATTCTCACAGTCTTGCACTCTGTCATTCATAGTCTAGTCACATATGGCGTGAGAAAGTGGCATAGTTGCCCCCATTTGTGGCCTGTTATGAGTGTTTGTCAGTGTGTTCTTACTGTTTCACTTGGATCCTTCTTTCCAGGACCCCAGTGCTCATAGTTTAAAACCCTATTTATCAGTGTGTTTTGCCTATCTCACTGGGATCCTGCTAGCCAGGACCCCAGTGCTCATAGTTTGTGGCCTATGTGTGTTGTCAGTATGCTTGACTGTATCACTGGAGTTCTGCTAACAGGAACTCCAGTGCTTATGCTCTCTCTACTTACCAAATTTGTCACTACCCTTTAGTGACTCCATATTCCAATCCTGATTGGCACACTGCACCCCCAACCTTGTAAGTCCCTAGTATATGGTACCTAGGTACCCAGAGCATTGGGGTTCCAGGAGATCCTTATGGGCTGCAGCATTTCTTTTGCGACCCATAAGGAGCTCATACAAACCTTTCATCAGGACTACCACTGCAGCCTGAGTGAAATAGTCCACACACTATTTCACAGCCATTTTACACTGCACGAAGTAAGTTATAAGTCACCTATATGTCTAACCTTCATTTACTGAAGGCTAGGTGCAAAGTTACTGTGTGTAAGGGCACCCTTGTACTAGCAAAGGTGCCCCCACATTGTCCAAGGCTAATACCCTGGACTTTGTGAGAGCGGGGACATCATTATGAACGTCCACTATATATATATCAATGCATATTTGTAGCTTCACAATGGTTATTCTGAATATGGCCATGTGAGGTGTCTAAGATCGTGGAATTGACCCCCCAATCCAAATATGGTATTGGGGGCCTAGTCCCATGCACACTGGGGGCTTCACCATAGAACCCTAGTATTGCCAAACCAGCTTTCTGAGGTTTCCACTGCAGCCCTAGCTACTGCCACCTCACAGACAGGTTTCTGCCCTCCTGGGGATTGAACAGCTCAATCCCAGGAAGGCTGAACAATACATTTCCTTTAGGAGAGGGGTGTTACACCCTCTCCCATTGGAAATAGGTGTTGCAAGCATGAGAGTGGTAGTCTTCCAGAGCCTCTGGAAATACTTTGAAGGGCAGAAACAGTGCCTTCCTTGCATAAACAAGTCTACACCGGTTCAGGGACCCCCAGTCCCTGATCTGGCGTGAAACTGGACAAAGGAAAGGGAAGTGACCACTCCCCTGTCCATCACCACCCCAGGGTTGGTGCCCAGAGCTCCTCCAGAGTGTCCCTGAGGGTAGCCATCTTGGATTCCAAGACGTGGAGACCCTCTGGAGACCTCTGAGTGGCCAGTGGCAGCACGAGATGTCAGAGGCCCCTCCTGATAGGTGCATATCCGGGTAGGTAGCCAATCCCCCTCTCAGGGCTATTTAGGATCTCTCCTCTGGGTATTTCCTAAGATTTGGTGTGCAAGATTCCTCCAGGACTCCTCTGCATCCTCTGCTCCAGCTTCTGACTGTCAGATAAACTGCAGACTGCTCCAGGAACCACTGTAACTGCAACAAAGTATCCTGGATGACTCTTGTGCCCTGCAACTTCAGCTCCAGCCAGCATTTGCAACAGTTGTCAAGGTGTGCACACTCTGAGGACTGCCTGTCTTCCCCCTGCACCAGAAGAACCAAAGGAATCTCCAGTGGAGTGACAGATTCACTTCCCTGCTTCTGCAGGCACCCTTCTGCGATGACAACCAGTACTCTGGGACTCCTCTCCTAATGACGAGCTTTCTCCCTGGAACACAGGTGGTAGACTGAAGTGACCCCGACTGTCCAAAGGTCCAGCTGTACAAATTTGGTAGAGGTAACAGCTTGCCTCCCCATGCTGCAACAGTACCCCTGTGCACCATGTCTTCTGCAGCTTCTTAGGCTTCTGTACACTTCTTCCAAAAGTTATTCGTGCACAGCGTAGCCCAGACCCCCAGCTCTCCATCCTGTGACGCACAGCTCCCTGAGTTGTTCTCCGGCGGCGTGGGACCTTCCAGTGTAGTGCTGCAACAACCGCACTTTGCATCTTCTTTGTCTCCATATTCTGGGACTCCTGTGGGTGCTGCCTGGTCTTCTGAGCACTCTCCAAAGTGCTGATAGCCCCCTCTGTCTCCTCAGTCCAAGTTGAGACACCCAGGTCCCTCCTGAGTCCAGGCAGCTCCTCTTTGACGCAAACCAGGTACTTGCTTGAACCAAGGCTTGTTGGCGGAATCCAGTGACACAAACAGCCTGCATCCAACAACTCAACGTGGGACATCTCCTGCACCACGCAGGAACCTGCAGCCATCTTCCTTAGTGCACTTCTGTAATTTTCTTCTGTCCAGAGAATCCACTTTTGCACCTTGTTCTAGGTTGGTAGGGGCTCCTGTCCTTCCTGGACTCTTCTTCGACTTCTGGAATTGGTCTCCTCTCTCCACAGGTCTTCAGGTTCAGGAATCCATTGTTTGTTGCTTGCAGTCTTGCTTTGTTCTTGCAAAATCCTTTATCACGACTTGTAGTGTGTCCTGAGGAAACTTGCTGTACTTTACTCCTGCTATCCTGGGCTCTGGGATGGGGTACCCTACCTACCTTTGGTGTTTTCCTACACTCTTAGCACCCCTCTACACACTACACTTGCCTAGGGGGGAATTCGACATTCACATTCCACTATTTTAGAATATAGTTTGTGTTGCCCCTAGGCCCATTGCAATCTATTGTATTTTCTACTGTTTGCACTATTCTATGACTGTTTACTTACCTGATTTTGGTTACTAGTGTATACATTGTGTGTAATACTTACCTCCAGAAGGAGTATTGCCTCTAAGATATTTTTGTCCTTGTGTCACTAAAATAAAGTACCTTTATTTTTGGTAACACTGAGTATTGTATTTTATTGTGTATAAGTACTGTGTAACTCTAGTGTTATTGCAGGAGCTTTGCATGTCTCCTAGTTCAGCCTAAGCTGCAGTGCTACAGCTACCTCTAGACAACCTAAGCTTCTAGAACACTGCCTACATTTCACTAATAAGGGATAACTGGACCTGGTATAAGGTGTAAGTTCCTGAGGTACCCACTACAAACCAGGCCAGCCTCCTACATATGGACCTACATGTGGCTTGTTATCACCTTGTGTGCACAATGCTGGTCATTGTCCACCACGAGTCTCACAAGATGTGACCCTCTGGTGGTGCATGGGGATCCTCCGAAAGGCCATAATGTCAGCATCCATCCTACTTTGATATCTGATCATTAGACAGCTTATGACATTTGGCATTGTATTCAACACACAGGACACACTCACCCAAACACTATATTACTTCACAGGACACACATTATCACAGTTACTGGATAGATCTGGGTCCTCAAATTGCTTCACTTCACCGATTGTGAAGGAGGCAGGTCCACCTGTAAGACAGGAATGGAAAACCCTGCTTAGTTTCATATCACAGTCACTGCGAGTAGACAACACATTTCAGAGTGAACTAGTTGTGAGCAGTGAACTAGTTATCCTAGTGGAAAACAGTGCAACAGACACACCACTATGAGCACACAATGACACAGTAAGAAAGTGAGTAAGAGCCACACATCTCAACACTAACACTGGCCCAGAAAGTCATGTAGTCCTCCACTCTGCAACCACCATGTGTGGGCCATCTATAGAAGATGGAACAACATGGTATAAGGGGGAGTTGTGTAAAAAAACATGAAACTACCCTGGCACTTAGCAAGACATTTAACTCAGATACTCAAGCTTGTCCTGCAAGGCACCCAGAGGCGCTTTGTGATAGACATGCCACTCAATTTTAAGTGCGCAATGATCATGTGTTGATTAATCCATGACTGATGTGGCAAAGTTGTCTAATGTTATCAAACGCCCTATATACATTGCCCCCTGAGGCGGGTAAGCCCCTATTGCTAACATAATGTCAGGGGCAGGGGTCATGTGCATTAAATGATGACAAAGTTGCGCTAAACATGCATTGCCCAACATTGTTGACACATGCCATTGAATATGGTAGTGCCTTGGAATTTGATACATAACACTATGCTGGGGCACAGGTATCGCCATGGCCTCTGAAATGTGTGCCTATGTAATGGTTGTGCAGGGCTCACCAGACATCTGACCTGCAATGGTATCATGGTTGGACATGTGAACTCCAGGCCTAGATTACAGCAGATACACTTCATTCTGGTTGCATACAACTTGTCCACAAGCACTGCATGCAGCACTCCAACTCATCTGCTACTGTCATTCAAGAGCAGTGAACAGTAAATAGTATGCCAATGGGAGACTAACCAACAGATCGGCCGATTAAAACACCAAAATGATCAAGCAGATCCTGCTCCCTGGCCACCAGATCTGCCCAGCGATGCTTGAGCTGGTGTTCATTCCTGCCACTCCTGCACACTCTCTTCAGGTGTGGGGCACCTTGCCCCACTGCAGCCACCTGGCCTCGGTCCGGTATCCCTGAATGACCCGGCCACCTATCTCCAGCATCATAGGTAGGTAGTGGCATACCAGCCACACAAATCCATCCAACTCATCCTCTGCCATCCTCGTCAGCCTCCCCCTACCAGACATGTTGAAAATGGTCAAGGTTGACACCAAATACCAAGAAAAAAAGAAAATGAAAGGAAAATTAACACCACTAATTAATCCCAACTCTCCCAAATGCTTAACTACCCCAGACAGACACCCCACAATACAAATACAAATATGGACAAAAAGCACACAAAATCACATCTACTGGGACAAAATGCACTCAATATATGACAGGACATGACAGAATGGACACCAAAACCAAGACACAACCACCAGCTCCAAAATACAGCCGCACAGTCAGAAAGGCACGGACTGTAAGGAGAAAGTGAAACAACACCCACTGTACCATGCTTGTAGCTGGGAGTTCCTATTACATCACTTCCTGTCCCTGTGTGTCACATTTTGCAATTATGCGTGTATTTATTTGACGCATTTGACATTTGCACAGTTTTATTTTGATGCATAACGCACGTGCATTGTTTATATAGTTACATGACGGTTATGCGTCAATTTCACTGAAGGCAGCATTGAGAGGAGTGCGGAGTTGGAATTCACGCTAAGGGCCCAAGTGTTATTTACTTTGTGTTTGTTGATGTTTTGGATGCATTTGCATCATATTTTTTGACTCAACTCATGATTGCATGTTGTTTTGCATTGTCCTTAGATGCACCCTGAATTAACATACATATGACATGGGCTGTGCTGGAGTGCGGCATTTTGGGTATGGCCACATGTGGTAATCCATGCAACAATGTGATAATGGTTTGATTGGTCTGTTCCACCAATGTGTGTGATACAGACTCAATAGCTTGCAAATTGTTGCATGTCGTGCAAATATATACATGTGTGACAACAGTGTATCCACTTATGTTTGGCATTCAGTACAATGTAATAGTTCTGATTTGTGATTGTGTATTGTGTTTTTGTCTGTGATGTTTGATGTTGTCATACATAGTATAATATTTAAAGCTACAACCACAGGACAGGCATTGTTGATGATGGATGAACCACTGCTACCTAGGAATTATTACCTGACAGCTGTCTCCCTACGTATATTTTGAGCTTATGGAGACTTGTGTGAAGGCTGCATATTTGTCTGACATGTGTACATCTTTGGTACATAGTGTGCATGAAAGACTGTGCCTACATTCCACCCAAGATATGTTTTGATCACAAAAGTTTGATTAAACCTGTCGCAATTACCAATGGTTGTTGGTTTTGTGTGGTGGAGCTGCAGCCCTAGCTGTGTATGGTCTCATCCATGCTGATGTGCATTTCACAGATGTGTCTGTGCAACATGTGAGTTCATGTGTACCCTGTGTCAGGATTGTGCCCCATGGCAGTGGCAGGTCAGATTATCATGGATATTCTTCACAGCGCCAACTTCTAGCATTGGTTGTTATACGTAGGCAAATCATGATGTCCATAGTTAGATGTCCCCTGCTTGTCAGACATGTTCCATGCAGCCATTGCAACTCTTACACTGAGTTGACAGTGTTCAGTTCCAACATGACTTAATTTCTATTTTTTTACATCCACTACCTCATGTATGGTCCCCTTGCATAGATCCTATTTGGTTCTGATGTAGTTGTGTCTGATGACCTATTGACTAACAAGTTGGAAAGGTGGATGTCCAAAGAATGTAGTGGTCCACAGATTGTGTCCTTTAGTTGTCACATAAAAAGTGATGAGGCTGCTAGTGATGTGTGTGATGGTGGCAGTAGAATCTTACACATATCATATGATTTTGCAACAGTACTTTTCAGATTCCTATTTGTAACATGATCCCTGACCTTTAACTCACATTCCTATGCTCTGTGTAGTGGAGATTGAAAATACCAAAGCAGGATTGGTTGTATTAGTGAAGTGTTTATTTACAAAATTGACAAGGTGAATTCAGTGCTTCTTAAGAGTAAAAGTTGTCAACTATGTGCTGTCTCTGTCGCACACCAGCAGCTGTGATGTGATGTTTCCTCTCTATACTGTCACCACCATCCTCCTCCTCAGGCAAGTCATCTACCTGGTCATACATCAGAACTCTCATCCGCCCACATATGTTGTACAGGATAGCACATGTCAGGATGATTTTGCACACAATGTGTGAGGCATATAGAAGGCTGGCTCCTGTGTGGCCCAGGCACCTGAATCTTGTTTTCAGTATGCCAAATGTCCTTTCCATGATATTGCATGTCTAATGGTGTCCCTCATTGTATGCACTCTCTGCTGCTGTGCTGCTGTGCTTGGGTTTGCAAATGGGGTCATCATTGTATGCCATGGCCCTGACCCCTTGCAAAAGATAAAAAGTGTAAGTTGTTGTTTAGGCTTGCAACAGGTTTGTCATGTAGGATGGCATTTGGTTGTGACTCATATATGTTAGTGGTATGGTGTAAGTTCCTGGCCATGTGCAAAGTTTTTCTAGCACTGTGTTGTTTAACATGACAATCTTGGGTATTGGCTCAAGGACCTCAGACATATATTTGGAATCCTAACTGATGCTCAGTATGTATGTACCATGTGTTGTGTAGTGCACCTTTGTATCAGTGTGCTATCACTAGAGAGGACATGATATATCCTCACAACACAATGTGGTCAGTTGTGGTGATAACATGGTTGTCCTACAGAGCCTGGACACACCAGGCATTTTGACATGTGTCATTACGGATGAAGTGCAACACTTAGGCCCATTTTAATGAGTAGGTGACTATGTACAACACAACTCCAACATTGACAGCACAGTGCTACAACATTTTGACTTGGAAGAAATGCACCATGTGTGACATGTTACTAGGCAACCATTTGTTGTCTCCTGCGCCAGTGGCTAATATTTAGCCATGCACCAAGACTACCAATCTTGCACCAGGATGCTTGGCTAGCAGCCCTGTGGAGGTGGATGTATCTATGCAGGAAGGGACACGTTACTATACATATACATTTTTGATGGCCAATTGGCTCTTTCTGTATGTACAGCAGTATGCAGCATGCATAGGTGGCACATTCATATTGGGTAAAAT
Source organism: Pleurodeles waltl (assembly GCF_031143425.1). Lineage (NCBI taxonomy): Eukaryota > Metazoa > Chordata > Amphibia > Caudata > Salamandridae > Pleurodeles > Pleurodeles waltl. The sequence goes on from NC_090449.1 coordinate 380,811,153, forward strand.
CACAGTCTATTTCATAATCGCAACCTGCAAACAGCACCCCTGGGATGATGTTTGATGTTGGCACTACCTCAGGTCTTAGGTGACACCTACATTTGTGTCACCATTATAATGCTATGTATCTTGTGGTGACATACCTGTACCTACACACACTGCATACACCTTTCACGCCAAGTGCTTCGTGGGACGGTGGCCGATTTCCAATGTTGCTTCAAGTCACAATAGAGTGGTCATCCGTAAACTTGTACACACAGTGCAGTCCATGACAATGGCCCTGGGGGCTCTTACATAGGGCCCTTAGTGATGTTGGGTGGCAGCTGATGTTTGTGCCGGGCATCAGGTGTCCAAGAGTGTGTATCCCATTGTTTCAGTATGATCAATATCAATGCCAGTGTCTCTCCTATCTTCCGAAACATGATTCAGCATTTATACTGTCAACTCATGCACAGTGCAGGCTATGTGCTAGAGCTCAGCTATTTAGCAAATGTGTCCCTTAGCACAGTGCATGTAAAGTCAGTGATGTCCTAATTACTCCTACAGAGTCCCACTATGGCATCCATGATCTGCACTGTCTAACAGTGACTCTGCCCCATGGTGGGCCATTTATTGTTTACGGTACAGACATGATGGTGCTGTGAGTCAGTAAGTGGTGCATGTGAGGTAACACTAAAGTAGGTGTGGTGCCACTTCTCACAAATCTAGAACATAGTATGTGATGGCCATTGATGTTATATTCCCATGTGTGTGACGCAATGCTTCAGGCAGATGTATATGTACACTGCAGGTATGTCAGGTATTTTTTGAGGAGATGTAGTTGGTATTGGCACCAGTTGTCTGGCATTTGATGTTTGTTCTGGCAGAGACTTGCATGGCATGAGTTGAGTGATCTGTGCCTGTGTGTGACTTACGTTACATGAGCATGGTGTATGCCATTGACATTGCTGTGCTATTCTTTGTTTGGTGTACTGTGTGTGTGAAGTGTATGTTGTAGTCAACCTATGGCCACTTGTAGTGGTTTGTGTACATCTTCTGTTTGCAGAGGTTACAAATCTGCACCTGTCCTTCACATGGTGTGCCTGTAATGTTGTGGGTGTGTTACATACATGTGGGTGTATGTGTTTATGGTGTGCACTTATTGTGCTGTACTGCAGCATGATGCATATATGTGTTGTTACCTGCACATCTGTGTTACCCTGGCCATGTGTTTTTGGAGTGGTGTATGTCTTATGTCTCCTACAGGGTAGGTGAGTTGTTTGTAAATTGTTAAATTTGTTGACTTAGCCACAAGTAGGCCATTTCCATATTGTCCATCTTGGAAGTGTTTGTTGATCCTGCTGTGCCAGAATATGTAGGCGTCATGGACACTCCGAGGATACTTGGCCAAAATGTTTATGAATATCCCCGGTGGTCCACTATGGCCTGCACATTTTGGAATGTGTTAGTTTGCGATTCCAGTATAAATGCTCTGTTGCTGCAGGTGGAACAAGTCAGACATGGGTGCAGTCAATTGCACCGAGCACATGCGGGAAACCATCAAATTGTTAGAACCCCTGTTTTATCTCCTGCTGCAAACGCTGGGTGTTGGGGAAGCACATGTGGCGGGGTATCAGAGAGATAATTGCGTCTAACACATTAGGCAGGAACACCGAGAATGACGGCTGTGACACACCAGCAACCAGGGCATCCGTTGTATGAAATGAGCCACTTGCCAGCATGTGCAGGGCAGCCAGCAGCTTTGTCACAGGTGGTATATTTGTGGGGTCTGCACGTTGGCTGTGATCTGTGGCTCAGTTTGGTGAAGCAAGTGTAGAATGGCTTGCCGGTTGAGTCTGTATGTCCTTATGATGTCTTGTTCTCTGAGGCCAAGGAGGGTTGTCCTGTTTCTGAATATCCTCTCCTGTATTTCTGTGTTGCCTTTGTGGGCCCTGTTGTGGTGGTTGCAGTTGTTGTTGCTGTCCTCTGCATCATCTTGCAAGCTGGAGTGGTAGCACTTCTGTGTTGTCCTGTGGGTTGGTAATGTTGCTTCTGTGTGTTTTCCTTAAGTAGTGATGTGTGGGCCTCATTTTAATGCCTGGTCTGACCAAGGCATTACAATTTGATGCAAATTGGAGTTAACATCATTTTCTGGGTCTGCCTCCCACCCATCTGTCATTTTTGCCCGGGTGGCTAAATATGGCGGTAGGGGTTTAGAGTCATTTTTTGGACGGGAACGCCTACCTTGCATCTCATTGATGCAAGGTGGTTTCACGCATCAAAAAAATGACGTTAACTTGAAAGTTATGTTTGGACTGAATTACTGTAAGCAAAAATACGCTAATTCAGCGCAAAAAAAGTATAAATTTAGGCCTGTGTTTCTTAAACTGAGAGACCATTCAGTCAACGTAGCTTGTTTATTGTTTCAAACATTAGTGAACACTATGCTCACTCTTGTCATAAATTATGTTTACTCAACCATTTTTAGGGACACCTACTTCTTGCATCTGTACATTGATTAAATGTCATGGTAATTAATAGAATGGTTACCATGTCTTTTCACTTTGTGCAGCTTTTTTGATAGACTTACAAGCTTCCTCTGGCCCCAGCCGGCTGTTTGAACTATTCCTTACTGCTAAAAACCCTTGAAATTTTAATGGTATGAATGCAACCGTTTACTGTGTTAACTTACTTTCTCATCTTATCACACAACAGTGGACCACAATTTTGTTTGCGGGAGAGGGGAGGGCGGAACCCTTGCCCAGTGACTGGCAAGATTTAATTGTTTCTAGTTCAACAAGAACTAGCTCTCATTTCATGCTGCAGATAATTTAAGAAAGATGAAGGGCGAAAGGAGGAATCAAAAAGGAAGGATGAAAGGGAGCAAATGATGACTATGATGACTAAGGTGAAGGAGAGTGGAAGAGGCAGTGTGTGAAAAGAAGGGAGTTATCAGAGGAAGACAAAAGAAGGAGAGCAAGAAACAGAGTAAAGTAGGAAGAAGAAACATTTGTAAAATGAAGGAAGAAAAAGGGACTGACAAAAAAAGAAACCGTAAAATGAGGAGCAATTATAAGCTAAATACAATTAAGAAACAGCACTCCAATGGTTTGCTATAAAATGGAATTGGCATGCCCCACAGCCATGCCTGCCAATGGAGGTGAGGTCTAATTCCTAGACCCTCTATAGATGCTAGAGAACTGAGCAAGGAACAGATGAAAGTTGTCATTTAGTTAAGCTAGTTCAATCACTACAAGAAGGTAATCCATCAAAAGAGCCATCTCTATGAGTCTTGCCTGCCCACCATATACTTGCCCATATCAAACCAGTGGGCAATACTTAGCTGATACCTGCCTTCCAGCAACTTTTTTGATGATCATTCACATGTTGACAGTCCTAGAGTGATGAAATGATGATGGTGGTTACAGATCATGTTGGTATTGCTCCATATACCACAATACAGGCCAATGAGATCAATAATCAGTCTACTAGAGATCCAGGAACTACTATTTCACTTTAAATGCCACTGTCTCCTGTGACACAAATAACTCACAACTATGGTATAATCAATGACAGCTTGAAAACAAGTCCCTTCAATAACATGGCCAATGCAAAATAAGATCATATAATTTCTCATAGAGAGATCTAAAGCCACTTAACAAAATTCATTTAGCAACTCCCATATGCCATCTCATCAGCAATCATCTGCTGTCTATGCGCCCTATGTGCTTTAGGTAGGCTCAAAATAACAAATACTATCTCATTCAACTGATTTTGTGTGTTTCAGCTACAATAATGCATAATATGTTCCCATTAAACAAACCTATGAAAACTCATAATCTATCCAGTGCTGACAAGGAAAGAAAGAAGCCACACAAATTCTTAAAATGTCTGGGACCAAAAGAAATTGTAAAAGGAACTCAGTACACTGACTGCAAAAGATATGCTTAAGCATATTCTGAAGGAAGTAACTGAGATCAAAACAAAGCAGAGAGAGCATGTAGAACCAATTAACAACTAAATAAGGAAGTGGATTCTATAATGGAACAAAATTACTGCTATCAGCAGTCCTGCCACCCTGACAGATTTAGTGGCATAGAAGCATAACTTCTAGGTGTATTTACCAGACAAAATACCCACTTCTGGTACCTGCAACGCAGATGTGAAGAGATAGTGAATCATTCTAGGTCTAATAATATCAAGATAGTTGGCATTTTCAAAAGAATACAGCTATCACCTGATAAGCTTATTTTTCTCACCTGAATCACACACTTTAGAGTGAAAGAGATTTTGAAAGAGGATACATTGCTAAACATTGCCAGAGCACATAGGATTCTGAACGCGATTCCTAAGAAAGCAGTATTGTCAACAAATATATTTTATTTCTTCTTAAGACTTTGTGGGAAAAGTGGGCTGATTGCAGAAGCTCTCTCACTGTTTTGCTCCCATTTGTAGCTGATACTGGCGTTTTATGACTCTAATGGGGCCCCCGGTCACTGCTAACCAGTCCCAGGGCCAGTGCTCTGTTTAAAATGGTATATGCCAATAATGGCAACTCCGAACATAGGTATCATACATGTTGGAATCATACCCTAAGGCTTTTGCAAGCATTGGTTGTATGATTTCATGCACTTTGGGGGCTCCTTAAAGGGCCCCAGTATTGCCATTACAGCCTTCTGAAGGTTTCCAGACAGGCCAAGTTGCTGCCACCTCCCATACAGGTTTCTGCCCTCCTGTTGCTTGAAAAGCTTGAGCCTAGCAAGGCAGAAGAAAGGATTTCCTTTGGGAGAAGGGTGTTACACCCTCCCCCTTTGGAAATAGGTGTTACAGGCTGGGAGGGGTAGCCTCCGCAAGCCACTGACAATGCTTTGGAGGGCACATTTGGTGCCCTCCTTGCATAAACCAGTCTACACCGGTTCAGGGACCCCCAGCCCCTGCTCAGGTGAGAAGCTGGGCAAGGGAAAGGGGCGTGACCACTCCCTTGTCCATCATTACCCCAGGGGTGGTGCTCAGAGCTCATCCAGAGTGTCCCTTTATTTTGCCATCTTGCTTCCAAGGTTGACAGAGAACTATGAGAACATCTGAGTGGCCAGGCAGGTGACGTCAGAGACACCGTCTGATAGGTGGTCACCTGGCTAGGTGACCAAGCCCACTCTCTGGGCTATTTAGGGTCTTCCTCTGGAGTGGGTACTCAGATTCGAATTTCAAGATTCCAGCAGAACTCCTCTGCAACCTCCACTTTGACTTCTAGCCACTGGAACCATGACTGGATTCTCCAGGAACCGACAATCTGCATCCACGAAGAAGACTCTTCTTGCAACATTGTTTCAATGACTCCTTCCAGCTTCTGCAACATTTCCCCAGCTGTGCATCCTCTCAGGTCAGCAAGTCTAGAGCCTGCATGAGAAATAAAAAATAATCTTCCTTGGAGTAAAGGAGTCACTCGCCTGCATCTGCAGGCACCTACTGCAACGACAAGCAGCTGCATGGATCGCCTCTCATCCTGAGCTGCGTGGATCCTGCATCGCAGGTGGTGGTCCAGAGTAGTCCTCTTGGTCCTCTCTGCCAGTTGTCCAACGTTGGTGGAGGTAATCCCTTGCCTTCCCACGCAGGACAGTAACCCTGTGCACTGAATCTCTTGCAGCTGCCAAGATTTGTTTGAATCTCCTACAAGGGAACCTCAGGCTACATGCAGCTCCAACCCCCGCACTCCATCCTGTGATGCACAGCCCTCTGCGTGGTTCTCCTGCGGCGTGGGATCTCTTTCTGTAGTGCTGCCTGGGCTTCTTCTGTGATTACAGTGTCCCCATGCAGTGGGACTTCTGTGGGTACCTTTGCTGCTCCTATGGGCTCTGTGTGATACTAAGGGTCTCCTGTGACTCCCCATCCTGGGTTGGGTGCTCTGGACCTTGTTGGTCCCTGGCAGCACCAATTTTCCACTAACTGCAAATTTGCCTTTACCCATTCTTGTTGGTGGAATTCCTGCACTGACACTCATCTGCAATGTTGACTCCATCATGGGACACCTTCTGCATCCATCAGTGTTGGAAAATGGGTTATTGGTAAGGGCAGGTAGGTATCTACACCTAGCAACAAGCCACTAACCTCCACCTAGGTACAGTTAGGTCTCAGTAAATTAATCCCAGCTCAACCCTTGGTAGCTTGGCAACGAGCGTCAAGGCTTAACTTAGGAGACAGTGTGTAAAGCATTCAAATATCACAAAACAGTAATTAAATAAAACACAGGAAACAGTTTAAAAATCCAAAACCAATTTATAAAAATAGTTTATATTTTTATCTTTAAAATGACACAAAAACGATTAAAATCGGTTCAGGGGAACCGGAGATATGAATTTTTAAAGTATTATTATTTTTCTAGCGCTTAGAAACAAAAAGCGCCAATCGGGTCATCTGGTTGCACCAGGACCGGGACAAAGTCAAAGTTTCAGGCCGACCGCGATGGAGCCCTGCTCGGCTACAAGTCGCGGGAGGCCTCGGTTGAAAAGTTACCTTCTAACTTAGTCTTTATTTTGAAGTTTTTCTTCACCGGGACGAACCTGCCAGTTGAATCCGACCTCCTGGAGCCCTTGTCCGGATACGCGATGTGGGTTTCCTCGGTGGTGATTTCTACCTTCGGACTTAGTCGTTTTTTCGAGATGAAAATCCTTCGACCGGGGTAAACCTGGATCTTGATCCGACGTCTGTGGAGCCCTTCTCGATACGATGACTGGGAGGTCCCGGTCAACTTTTTACGTTCGGATTTAGTCTCTTTTTCGGAGGTTTTTCTTTACCGGGACGAACCACGAAGTCAGGCCGGGTCGCGGTTGAGGCAAGCCGGCTAGAATTTCCGCAGCGGGTCGGTCCCTCTCTGGAGCTTTTTTACAAAATTTGTCAAATCTTCTCCAAACTTCTGGGGCTTCACCCAGATGTTCTTTTAAGGTTCTTTTGGGGTCCACAGCTCACCCCAAGGGTCCAGAAGTTCTGTGATGGTCCTTGGGGGGTGCGGACTTCAACTCCCAGAATGCACCTGGCGCAAACTCCTTTTTGGCCACTGGGCAGTGGTCAACTGGTCTCTTTTTTAGGAGTTGGTGCAGGGGACTCTGGATAGCAATTTTTCACCTGTAGCAAACAGGGAGTCCCTCCTTGAACCAGTTGAAGCCAGGCAAAGTCCTTCTTGTGGTGAAGCCCAAGTGTGCAGCTGGTGCAGTCCTTCTGAGTGCAGGGTCCAGGTGCAGGCCAGGGGTCCAGCAGGGCAGTCCTTCTTCTCCTTAAGTTCCTTCTTCTTGAAAGTTGGCGGGGATCTGAGGTGTGGGGGCAGGTCTGCCAGTTTTATTCTTGCTCCTGGGTGAAAAGCAGGGGGGCCCTGGTTCTCCAATCAGGTACAGGGTCATCCCCCTGTGATGACCACTTCCTGGGAAGTGTGGCAAAAATCCATCCCAAAAGGCAACAGTCTCTAAAAATCCAACATGGCTGAATCTGATTTTTGGAGGTTACATCTGGCTGAGCCCACCCACTGGTGTGGCTAAAAATCATAAACACACCCCTCTCCTGCCCTCTCCTAATCTAATCAAGGGGGCACCTAGCTGCCTGGGGTTGCAGGATGTGGGGGTGTTGCTGGGTGCTCCAGATGTCCTTCTCTGCCTTTGAAGACCAGTTTAGCAGCCCTCCCCCTTCCTGCCTCACCATCTGCTGAGGGGAGATTCTCTCCCCCAAGCACATTCCTTTGTGTGAAGCCAGGCCACTTCACACCTCATCAAAGTAGCCTGGCAGAAGCTGCTGCAGGTTGGCCAATCAGAGCACAGCAGCAAAAACAATGCAGAGCTGAAATTGGCAACTCTTTAGGTAAAGTCTAAACTTTTTACCTGAACAAGTTATATTAAATCCAACAACTGGAAGTTGTGGGATTTATTACAACAATTAATTTGATACCAAATTCTTGGTATGTAACATTTAAGGAGACTTTAAAATTTAAAATAAAGTCTGCCCATTCTAGCCTATGAAGGCCATTTACTTCAATGAGGGAAAAACTAATTTGGCTGTTTTTACCTCACCAGGGCTTATAAATCTATTTTTATAAAGTCCCTGCTTATAGTTACATGGCACCCAGCCCTAGGGGCACATAGGGCACACCTTAGGGGTGACTTATATGTAAAAATAAGGTAGTTTAAGACTTTGGAAGTACCTTTAATTCCAAAGTCGACTTTGCATATAACTTTAATTTAAAAGCAGCCAGCAAGGCAGGCTTGCTTTTAAAATGACACTGGGCACCTCAGCAGTGCACCTAGGTGTGCACCACCTATGCTGTGGTCCCTAAACCTACATGCCGTACCATATACTAGGGACTTATAGGTAGGTTAACTTAGCCAATTATAATTAGCCTAATTTGCATATCCATTTTACACAGAGCACAGGCCCTGGGACTGGTTAGCAGTACCCAGGGCACAGCCAAGAGTCAGTAACCACCAGTACCTATCCAAAAAGAGTGGGGGTGATCAGGCAAAAAAAAGGAGGACTTTCCTACACTGCCCCCCCACAGATGAAAGGTGATGGGTACTAACCTACACCCTGGTAGTCCTCATCAGCTAAGTGAAAAAACCTGGAAAGGCCATCTGCATTGGCATGGGCAGTCCCAGGTCTGTGCTCCACTGTGAAGTCCATCCCCTGTAGGGAAATGGACCACCTTAACAGTTTTGGGTTTTCCCCCCTCATCTGCATCAACCATCTGAGAGGTCTGTGGTCAGTTTGTACACGGAAGTGAGTGCCAAACAAGTAAGGCCTCAACTTCTTCAGGGGACAGACCACAGCAAAGGCCTCCCTCTCAATGGCACTCCATTTTTTCTCTCTGGGGAGTAGTCGCCTGCTGATGAAGGCAACTGGGTGATCATGGCCCTCTTCATTAACTTGTGCTAACACTGCCCCAATCCCTTCCTCTGAAGCATCTGTTTGTACTACAAACTCCTTGCTATAGTCAGGGGCCAGTAACACTGGTGCTGAACACATAGCCTGCTTTAGGGTGTCAAAAGCTTTCTGACACTCTGGGGTCCAAATGACCTTCTTGGGCTGTTTCTTGGAGGTAAGCTCAGTCAGAGGGGCCACTATGGTCCCAAAATTCTGAACAAACCTCCTGTAGTACCCAGTCAGGCCAAGAAAGGCCCCGACCTGAATCTGGGTTTTTGGAGCCTCCCAATCCAGGATAGTCTGGATCTTGGGCTGGAGAGGTTGTACATGGCCTCCACCAACAAGGTGGCCCAGGTACACAACAGAGCTTTGCCCTATCTGGCACTTGCTTGCCTTGATAGTCAGGCCTGCTTGAAGCAGGGCCTGAAGCATTTCCTTCAGGTGGACCAGGTGGTCCTTCCAGGTGGAACTAAATACAGCTATATCATCCAGATAAGCTGCACTGAAAGATTCCAACCCAGATAGGACTCTGTTCACCAACCGTTGGAAGGTGGCAGGAGCATTTTTCATGCCAAAGGGCATCACCTTGAACTGAAAGTGGCCCTCTGGTGTGGAAAATGCTGACCTCTCCTTAGCTCTTGGACTTAAGGCAATCTGCCAATATCCTGAGGTCAGATCAAATGTGCTCAGGAATTTGGCAGCCCCCAACCTGTCAATGAGCTCATCAGCTCTAGGTATGGGGTGAGCATCAGTCCTAGTGACTGCGTTTAGACCTCTGTAGTCCACACAGAATCTCAATTCTTTCTTCCCACCTTGGGGATTAGCTTTGGGCACCAGTACCACTGGACTGGACCAAGGACTATCAGAGGGCTCAATTACCTTGAGGTCCAACATCTTAGCCACTTCAGCTTTGATGTTGGCCTTGACCTGGTCAGACAGCCTGTACAGCTTGTTCTTGACAGGAAAGCTGTCACCAGTGTCAACATCATGAACACACCAATTGGTGAGTCCTGGGGTCAGGGAGAACAGACTAGCAAACTGTCCCAAAACTTGCTTACAGTCTTTTTGTTGCTGGTCTGTCAATTTGGGAGAGAGTACCACTCCCTCCACGGACCCATCTTTTGCCTTTGAGGACAGGAGGTCTGGCAGAGGTTCACCCTCCTCCTCCTTCCCTTCATCAGTGACCATTAGCATGGTCATGTCTGCCCTGTCCTGGTGGGGTTTCATCCTGTTAACATGCAGGATCCTGTGAGGATTCCTGGGGGTGCCAAGGTCCACCAAGTATGTGACCTCACCTTTTTTCTCCAGAATTGGATAGGGCCCAGTCCACATGGCCTGTAGTGCCCTAGGACCCATGGGCTCCAAAACCCACACCAGCTGTCCTGGGTGATACTCAGGCAGGGTAGCCTTTTGATCATGCCAGAGCTTCATGAGCTCCTGGCTGGCCTCCAGGTTTCTGCTTGCCTTCTTCATATACTCAGCCATGCGTGACCGCAGGCCCAGTACATAATCTTGCACATTCTCCTTGGATTCTTTGAGAGGCTTTTCCCAAGACTCTCTCACCAAGCACAATGGGCCTCTTACAGGGTGCCCAAACAGTAACTCAAAGGGGCTGAATCCAACCCCCTTCTGTGGCACCTCTCTGTAGGCAAACAGCAGGAATGGGAGGAGGACATCCCATCTCCTCCTGAGTTTGTCAGACAAACCCATGATCATGCCCTTCAGGGTCTTATTAAATCTTTCCACAAGACCATTGGTCTGTGGGTGGTAGGGGTTAGTGAACTTATAAGTAACACCACACTCATCCCACATGGCTTTCAGATAGGCTGACATAAAGTTTGTGCCCCTATCTGAGACCACCTCCTTTGGGAATCCCACTCTGGTGAACACACCAAGTAGGGCCCTAGCCACTGTGGGAGCAGTGACTGTCCGGAGGGGTATTGCCTCAGGGTACCTGGTGGCATGGTCCACTACCACCACAATGTACCTGTTACCTAAAGCAGTTGGTGGGTCTAGGGGACCAACAATGTCAATCCCCACCCGCTCAAAGGGAGTCCCAACCACTGGCAGTGGTATCAGGGGAGCCTTTGGTTTGCCTCCTGTCTTGCCACTGGCTTGACAGGTGACACAGGAGCTGCAAAACTCCCTGACTTTTTCTGACATTTGGGGCCAATAAAAATGGTTGACCAGCCTGTTCCAGGTCTTGGTCTGTCCCAAATGACCAGCTAAGGGGATATCATGGCTTAAGGTAAGGAGGAATTCTCTATACTTCTGGGGGACCACTACTCTCCTAGTAGCCCCTGGTTTGAGGGCCCTTGCCTCAGTGTAGAGAACTCCATCCTCCCAGTAAACCTTGTGGGACCCACTGGTATCCCCTTGTTCTTGCCTGGCAGCAGTCTGCCTCAGGCCCTCAAGAGTGGGACACTCTCTTTGTCCCTGGCACAAATCTTCTCTGGTGGGCCCACCTGCCCCTTGCAGTTCTGCCAAGTCAGGCATAGTTTGCAGGGAAAGTGTCCCTCCCTCAGAGTTCAGATCCTCCCCCTCAGGGTTGGATTCTTCCTGACCCTCTGTACTTGTTGGGGCTGGCCATCCAGACCCAGTGCCCTTTCTCTTTTTCTTGGAGGCTTGGCCCATTGTTCCAGGGTCCAAGTGTCCAGCATTTCCCTGTTGTGCTGCCTGTGACCTGGTCACAGCACACACCCATTCAGGGAGGTCCAGCATCTGTGCATGGACCCTTCTCTCCACTTCTGACCATTCAGATGCTTCAAGATCATTTCCCAGCAGACACTCTACTGGGAGGGCAGGAGCTACAGCTACCTTTTTAGGGCCAGTCACACCTCCCCATTCCAGACTTACCATAGCCATGGGATGGAGTTTGGTTCTGGTATCTGCATAAGTCACCTGGTGGAAGACACCAGGTAAGACCTGCTCTGGAGAAACCAGCTTTTCTGTGACCATTGTCACACTGGCTCCTGTATCTCTCAGAGCTTCCACTTCAGTCCCATTGACTTTAGGCCTCTGCCTATACCTCTCCATGATGGGAGGTAAGGTGGCCATAGTTAAAACCCACCCACGGATACTAAGGTGACTTCAGTGTACCCTGATTCCACCCCTGGGCCAACTTCCACCCCCAACCCTACACTAGCAATCCCCTGGGATTGCCCACCAGTGGGGGGCTTCTTGGAGCAGATAGCATCTCCTCTTTTATGTCCAGGTTGATGACAATCAAAACACTTGCCGGCCTTAGCAAGCTCCTGAAACCTTCCTGCTTTAGCAGGATCAAAATTCTTTCCCTGATACCCTTTCCCTTTAAAAGTGAATTGGCTCGGGGCTCCCCCTCCCTGAGAAGTTTTCTGGGGACTCTTGTGAGGACTCTTTGGGTTTTTTATCATCTTTCCCCTGGTTCTTCCCCTGAGAAGAACCATGTCCTCCCTTTTTCTGATCACCCCCTGGGGGTTTCTGGTTAACCCTAGTTCTTAACCAGTCATCTGCTGCCTCCCCCAGCTCTCTGGGGTTGGTCAACCTAGAGTCTACTAGATACTGGCGGAGCCTCTCTTGGACACAATTAGTTAGAAGGTGCTCCCTCATAATCAAATTGTACAGCCCCTCAAAGGTACTTACCCTGTTGCCCTGTATCCAGCCCTCCAGTGCCTTTACTGAAATGTCCACAAAGTCCACCCAGGACTGGGTGCTTGTCTTTTGGGTGTCCCTAAACTTGAGCCTATACTGCTCTGGGGTCAGACCAAACTTTTTAGTCAAGCAACTCTTCATACTGGGGTATGAGTCTGCATCCTCCCCACTCATGGTTAGGAGCCTATCCCTCCCAGAGTTGGGAACTAACTCCCAAAGAAGTGAACCCCAGTACTGAGGCTTGACTTTCCTCATCTGGAGGGCCCTCTCAAAGGCCCCCAGCCACTTATCTATGTCATCCCCCTCTACATAGGCAGGAACCACCCCTTTGGGTAATCTGGGGGCAAAACCCCCACCCAGGGACACCTCAGCCTCTTTATCGCTGCCACCATCTCTTTTCTCTTTGCTTGCCCACTTTTTCTTTTCTAGGGCCAGCTTCTCTGCTTCCAAAGCTATGTATGCTAGCTGGGCCTCCAGCTCTCTTTCTCTGATGGATGGGTTCTCTCCTCCTGAAGGGACCCCCTTCCTACCACTAGCTTTGGGCCTGCCCCTAGTGACTGTATCTACTGAGGACCGTTCTTCCTCTTCCTCACTTAGGCTCGGATGCCTTCCCTCCCCTGAGTGGTTAGAGTTAGCATCTTCCCCTTTTTCTTCCTCCTCTGGAGCTTCCTCTGTCTCTACCTCTTGGGCCTCAGCCCATGCTGTCAGGGATTTAATCAGGATTTGCTTCCTGAGTTCTGTGGTTGCAGGCAACCCTCTTTCAATACACAACCCCCTAAGCTGGACTACTGTCAGTGTGGGTAGGCTAGCCAGATCAAGCTCCATGGTTCCCTAGTTTTGTGTCAACAAAAACTTTTTGCAAAAATTGGAAACAAGAATATAGAAAAATTAAAAAAAATCAATAATTGAAATTAATCCAAATTAATAATTAATAATAAAAAAAAAAAAATTAAATTTAAAATTTTAAAAAATAATAATTTTTGCTCTAAGACAATTTAAAGGATTTTTAATTTGTTTTACTTAAACTGTAACGTGATACTGAACACAAGTACAGGATCCCACCGCTGCCACCAAAAATGTTGGAAAATGGGTTATTGGTAAGGGCAGGTAGGTACCTACACCTAGCAACAAGCCACTAACCTCCACCTAGGTACAGTTAGGTCTCAGTAAATTAATCCCAGCTCAACCCTTGGTAGCTTGGCAACGAGCGTCAAGGCTTAACTTAGGAGACAGTGTGTAAAGCATTCAAATATCACAAAACAGTAATTAAATAAAACACAGGAAACAGTTTAAAAATCCAAAACCAATTTATAAAAATAGTTTATATTTTTATCTTTAAAATGACACAAAAACGATTAAAATCGGTTCAGGGGAACCGGAGATATGAATTTTTAAAGTATTATTATTTTTCTAGCGCTTAGAAACAAAAAGCGCCAATCGGGTCATCTGGTTGCACCAGGACCGGGACAAAGTCAAAGTTTCAGGCCGACCGCGATGGAGCCCTGCTCGGCTACAAGTCACGGGAGGCCTCGGTTGAAAAGTTACCTTCTGACTTAGTCTTTATTTTGAAGTTTTTCTTCACCGGGACGAACCTGCTAGTTGAATCCGACCTCCTGGAGCCCTTGTCCGGATACGCGATGTGGGTTTCCTCGGTGGTGATTTCTACCTTCGGACTTAGTCGTTTTTTCGAGATGAAAATCCTTCGACCGGAGTAAACCTGGATCTTGATCCGACGTCCGTGGAGCCCTTCTCGGATACGATGGCTGGGAGGTCCCGGTCAACTTTTTACGTTCGGACTTAGGCGGTCATTCCAACCCTGGCGGTCAATGACCGCCGGGTTGGAGGACCGCGGGAGCACCGCCGACAGGCCGGCGGTGCTCCCAAGAGCATTCCGACCGCGGCGGTAAAGCCGCGGTCGGACCGGCAACACTGGCGGTCTCCCGCCAGTGTACCGCCGCCCTTTGGAATCCTCCAAGGTGGCGCAGCTAGCTGCGCCGCCGAGGGGATTCCGACCCCCCCTACCGCCATCCAGTTCCCGGCGGTCCGCCCGCCGGGAAACGGATGGTGGTAGGGTGGGTCGCGGGGCCCCTGGGGGCCCCTGCAGTGCCCATGCCACTGGCATGGGCACTGCAGGGGCCCCCGTAAGAGGGCCCCTACAAGTATTTCACTGTCTGCTTGGCAGACAGTGAAATACGCGACGGGTGCAACAGCACCCGTCGCACCTTCCCACTCCGCCGGCTCGATTACGAGCCGGCATCCTCGTGGGAAGGGAGTTTTTCCCTGGGCTGGCGGGCGGTCTTTTGGCGACCGCCCGCCAGCCCAGGGAAAAACTTAGAATACCCTCCGCGGTCTTTCGACCGCGGAGCGGTATTTCGGAGGGGGGAAGTCTGGCGGGCGGCCTCCGCCGCCCGCCAGACTTGGAATGACCCCCTTAGTCTCTTTTTCGGAGGTTTTTCTTTACCGGGACGAACCACGAAGTCAGGCCGGGTCGCGGTTGAGGCAAACCGGCTAGAATTTCCGCGGCGGGTCGGTCCCTCTCTGGAGCTTTTTTACTAAATTTGTCAAATCTTCTCCAAACTTCTGGGGCTTCACCCAGATGTTCTTTTAAGGTTCTTTTGGGGTCCACAGCTCACCCCAAGGGTCCAGAAGTTCTGTGATGGTCCTTGGGGGGTGCAGACTTCAACTCCCAGAATGCACCTGGCGCAAACTCCTTTTTGGCCACTGGGCAGTGGTCAACTGGTCTCTTTTTTAGGAGTTGGTGCAGGGAACTCTGGATAGCAATTTTTCACCTGTAGCAAACAGGGAGTCCCTCCTTGAACCAGTTGAAGCCAGGCAAAGTCCTTCTTGTGGTGAAGCCCAAGTGTGCAGCTGGTGCAGTCCTTCTGAGTGCAGGGTCCAGGTGCAGGCCAGGGGTCCAGCAGGGCAGTCCTTCTTCTTCTTTGGTTCCTTTCTTGTTGAATTCTGGAGGGGATCTGAGGTGTGGGTGCAGGTCTGCCAGTTTTATCCTTGCTCCTGGGTGAAAAGCAGGGGGGCCCTGGTTCTCCAATCAGGGACAGGGTCGTCCCCCTGTGATGACCACTTCCTGGGAAGTGTGGCAAAAATCCATCCCAGAAGGCAACAGTCTCTAAAAATCCAACATGGATTAATCTGATTTTTGGAGGTTACATCTGGCTGAGCCCACCCACTGGTGTGGCTAAAAATCATAAACACACCCCTCTCCTGCCCTCTCCTAATCTAATCAAGGGGGCACCTAATTGTCTGGGGTTGCAGGATGTGGGGGTGTTGCTGGGTGCTGCAAATGTCCTTCTCTGCCTTTGAAGACCAGTTTGGCAGCCCTCCCCCTTCCTGCCTCACCATCTGCTGAGGGGTGATTCTCTCCCCCAAGCACATTCCTTTGTGTGAAGCCTGGCCACTTCACACCTCATCAAGGCAGCCTGGCAGAAGCTGCTGCAGACTGGCCAATCAGAGCACAGCAGCAAAAACAATGCAGAGCTGAAATTGGCAACTTTTTAGGTAAAGTCTAAACTTTTTACCTGAGCAAGTTATATTAAATCCAACAACTGGAAGTTGTGGGATTTATTACAACAATCAATTTGATACCAAATTCTTGGTATGTAACATTTAAGGAGACTTTAAAATTTAAAATAAAGTCTGCCCATTCTAGCCTATGAAGGCCATTTACTTCAATGAGGGAAAAACAAATTTGGCTGTTTTTACCTCACCAGGGCTTATAAATCTATTTTTATAAAGTCCCTGCTTATAGTTACATGGCACCCAGCCCTAGGGGCACATAGGGCACACCTTAGGGGTGACTTATATGTAAAAATAAGGTAGTTTAAGATTCTGGAAGTACCTTTAATTCCAAAGTCGAATTTGCAAATAACTTTAATTTAAAAGCAGCCAGCAAGGCAGGCTTGTTTTTAAAATGACACTGGGCACCTCAGCAGTGCACCTAGGTGTGCACCACCTATGCTGTGGTCCCTAAACCTACATGCCCTACCATATACTAGGGACTTATAGGTAGGTTAACTTAGCCAATTATAATTAGCCTAATTTGCATATCCATTTTACACAGAGCACAGGCCCTGGGACTGGTTAGCAGTACCCAGGGCACAGCCAAGAGTCAGTAACCACCAGTACCTATCCAAAAAGAGTGGGGGTGATCAGGCAAAAAAAAGGAGGACTTTCCTACAATCAGGAACTCTTATCCAGCTCTAGGGCTGCAGTGCTGGCCTGTTTTTCCTCACTGTTGACCAACTCCTGCAAGAACAGCTGGGTGGGTAGTAGCTCCTACTCATCCTCAACGCCACTGACACTTTTGGACTTGGCCCCCTCTCGCCACAGGTTTTCCTCTCTAGGAATCCACTGCTGATTTCTTGCAGTCTTGTGTGAGTGTCTTCTGTTCTTATTTTCCATACTTTTTTGTGGTTTGGGAAATTCCAGTGATTTACTCATGCTTTCCTGGTTGCTGGGGGAGGGGGTACTGTGCTACTTAGCAATGTGGTTTTCTAGTACTCCCAGCTCCCCCTACACATTCCACTTACCTAGGTGGGTGCCCTTTGTTGGTCTTCCATTTTTTTTGTATATGGATTGGGCTCCCCTAGGGTCACTATTGCTTTTTTTTACATTTGCACAGTTTTTGAACCTTTTATATGCCTATTGCTGTTTACTAGTGTATATAATTAGTGTATTACTTACCTCCTATTAGAGGGTTGCCTCTATAGTATTCTGTGGTAGTGCTTTCCAAAATTAAAGTATCTTTATGTTTATTCAACTGAGTGTTTTCTTTCATGTGTGAAAGTGATGTGTGACTACAGTGCTTCTACAGGAGCTTTGCATGTCTCTTAGAGAAGCGTTGGCTGCTCATCCACAGATACCTCTAGAGAGTCTGGCTTCTAGACACTGCCTACATTTCACTCAGAGGGGATACCTGGGCCTGGTATAATGTGGAAGTACCTTAGGCACCCACCACACACCAGGCCAGCTTCCTACACTTCACCTGACCCAGAGGAAGCCCTGAGTTGTCAGGGATCTGTTCAGCTGTAGGGTGTCGCCCCTGCACTGACACAAGGGAGAGTGGAGAAGGGTGTTATCCACAGGATGTGGTAGCCCTCCACTCTAAACAGCAAGAAAGATGCCAGTATCCCACATTTGCCCGTAGAGCAGCTCACATTCATATCAGTTGAGAGCTTAGGGTATGGTTCTGAATTCTGACAGCTGTCAGTAGTCTCTGCTGGGTGCTGCCTTCAGGGCAGCACTACACTTGGCACAGGAGGCAGACCCCGTAGGCAAAAGCAAAGGGTGCTCACTAACCCTGTTGGTCATAGTGGGGTTACTCAAGTGCTGGGTAATCTCTGTGGGCAATCTCGGTATTGCCTTAGGAAAGTTAGGGATAGAGGATGTTTGCACCTCCCTACCCATATTCGCAGAGTGAGAGGAGACAGACACCATTAGAATTAGGTTTCATCGTAAACTGAGTCCAGTTATTACTGGGATTGGTCAACTGCACGGGGGAGTGGCCCTGACAGGAGGATGTGAGACAGAGTAGGCCCTGCAATAGTACAGCCAGTTTTCTTCATTGTCTTCCTCATCTGACAAGATAGAAAGACTCTCCCAGGGATGGGCTAGGACTCCTGGGCATGTTGGGTGGGGGGTTGTGTGAGGTTGCAGAAGCCCCCTGATTTGCCTGCCCCCTTTGTTAGCTGACACTGCTGTTTTCTGACTGTGCCCTGGGCACTGCTAACCAGTCCCCGGGCCAATGATCTCTTTAAAATGGTATATGCAAATCAGGCCTAATTATAATTGGCTCTGATACCCTACCTATAAGTCCCTACTATATGGTAGGGCATGTAGGTTTAGGGACCCTAGAATAGTTAGTGAGAATAGTTAGTGCACCTGTAGGTACACTACTGTCATGTCCAGTGTCATTGTAAAGGCAGGCCTACCTTGCTGGCTGCTTTTAAGTTACAATTAACCCCAAATTTGACTTTGGAATTACAAGTACTTTCAAAGTCTCAAACTACCTTATTTTGCATCCCTAAGGTCTGCTTTATAAGCCCTGGTGTGGGAAAAAACAGCCACATTGCTTTCTCCCCATTGTTGTCAATGGACTCCAAAGGCTAACATTGGGAGAATTTATTTTAAAATAATAAAATCTTATTTCTGACAGCACGGAGCTTAATATTAATATATCACATTTGGAAATGAATGAGATATTATAATAAATCCAACAAATTCCCAAGGGTGAATTTATTTTAACTAGCACAGAGAATGAGTTTTAGAATTCTTTCTGAAAATTACCAAATTCAGCCCTGTAGTGTCCTTTCCTGGTTGGCCAGCCTCTGGAAGCCTGAGCAAAGCTACCATAATGAGGAATGTGGAGTGGCCTGGGCTGAGACAAAGAAAGCATCTGGTGGGAGGAGAACTGCTGCAACACATGGCAGAGCAGAATGGGGGAAGAGTAGCCAAACTATCTTTCAAACAGGGAAAGTGACTTAGGACAGAAACAGGACCTCCCCATTTCCTGTTCCTCCCGAGAGATGGGAGCCCCAGTGTTTAGATTATGAGAGGGGCTGAAAGGGGTGTGTTAGGTAGATATATCCATATCCACACTAGTGGGTGGACTCAACCACATCTAACTCCAAGGTGACATTTTCTCCATGTTGGATTTTTGTAGGGAATGTTGCTTTCTGAGATAGATTTTTGCCACACTTCACAGGAAGTGGTTACGCGAGAGGGTGGTGGCCTGTACCCCAATGGACACACCACCCCCCTACTTCCCAACTCAGAAGCAAGGATAACTATGGTGTAGCTGTACTACAATTCAGATCCCTGCTGGAAGAAGATTCTGGAGAAGATGGACCGCCCTGTTGGACCCCTGGCCTGCACCTGGAAACTGCGCTCACAAGGACTGCACCAGCTGCACATTTTGGGCTTCACCAAGAAAAGGACTTTGCCTTGATTCTGCAGCTCCAACAGTGGACTCCCTGTAAGCTACAGGTACAAAGGAGCTGGCCAGAGTTCCTGGCATCAAGTCCTGCAAGAAGAATGCTGACCAGTTGCCATTTGAGGATCTGACTAGGTGCATTTTGGGAATTGTAGTCCCAACTCCCAAGGAGCAACTCCGAGCTTTTCGAAACTTAGATCAAGTTTGTGGACACTTCAAGGACCCAAAAGGACCTCTGGGAGAAGATCCAGAAGTTTGAATAAGTTTGGAACAACTGTTGAGAAAAGCTCCATACAATGAAGAGGTCCAATGTGGGAGTTGTAGTCCCAGATCACAAAAGGTACATCAGAGCCAATGAACCATTGGCTGGGTTCTGTGGACTACTTTCCCGAATCAAGAAACACTTCTGAAAATGAGTGTAACAGTGTTACCTCATGGGTGGCCTGGACTCTGGACTTGAGAGCTATTTGTTTCTAAGCAATTGTTTTTCTTTTAATCTTTAAAAATTCATATCTCTGGTTCCCTACATTGGATGTTTGTTACTTTAGTGTCATTTTAAAGATAAAAATATTTCCTATATTTATAAATTGGGGTTGGCTTTTTATTGTAGGTTGTGTTGTATTTATTTACTTTTTTGTTGATAATAACTGGTTTATACACATGTCTCCTAAGTTAAACCTAACTGCTCGTAGGCCAAGGTACCAATAGTTTACCAAGGATTAATTTATTGAGACCTGGACTGGACTTAGTAGTGGATTGTGGACAATTGCTAAGTGTAGAAACCTACCTGCCCTTACAGGTAACCCACTTGCGAACAGACTTTATAATGAAGGGCAGAGTACTGAAAAAGATGGAATCAGGAGGGAAATCGTTATACCAGTAGGAATTTTGATTTTTTCCTGAATATTCTTTCAACCTATCCACAAGACTAAGGTAAGTGAGAAATCGCCAAGCTGAGTTAAAAAGATTGGGCATCAAGTACTCCATGACACCACAGACAAGTTGTAAAATAGCATGACAGAAAACCTTCAAAATGTTTATGATCTGGAAGATACCCAAAAGTTTATTGAGTCACCAGTAGACCTAATGGTTTGTCAGATCTCTCCTCTCCTCTCCCCTCCTCTCCTCTCCTCTCCTCTCCTCTCCTCTCCTCTCCTCTCCTCTCCTCTCCTCTCCTCTCCTCTCCTCTCCTCTCCTCTCCTCTCCTCTCCTCTCCTCTCCTCTCCTCTCCTCTCCTCTCCTCTCCCCACCTTTGGTCTCCTCTCCTCTCCTTTCCTCATCTTAGAAGCAGCCTCTTGACTGGGGGACCGATCTTGACTTTGGCAGCTTACTGTTCACAGGAGGGACAATGTAAGGGTGGGGTACAGACTTTTTGGAAGGAACTGGGTATATAAATAAAGAAAAGAAGGCATGGAGTAGATTTCGAACATTGTCACTTACAATTTTTAAGCTAAAGGTCTAAAGTCTTGATGTACAAAGAGATCCAACACTACAACCCATCAGGTTAGAATATCAAAACTGTACCAAATATTAAACACACAGTGTAAAATCATATTATACTATGAGACACAATGCCTCAGGTGTGGAGACCGTAAACTTTAATGTCTCTAAAAGTTAACCAACCCATGTCAGTAATCACAGGCTGCTGGGTTATGGTAACAATTAGGTACCAGTTCTGTTTACATCCCTAAGATGATATACCAAGACCATTCAATTAAATACAAAATATGTTAATTAATACTATGAGTAGCTATATCATTGCAGGTGATTATAATTGCATTATCTCTTAGTACCTTGAGACCACTAGTACCAAGTGTATCTGCATACTCCTAAGTATGGAATACCAAGTCAGCTATGTGTCAGGTCCTCAGACAATGCCTATTCTTTCTATTTTATAGTACATTAAGAGTACTGTAGATTAGACTATTATTCAATAAGATAGGCTTCTGAAATTGAGGTTAAACAGTTAAGGGGGTTGAAAGCCCGCTCAGCCAACAGCCACAATACTTGTCAGGGTGAACCCCAAAAGTCACTAAATTATCCTTAGCTTAACCCTCTGGTAGCATAGCATATGAACAGTCAGGCTAAACTTAGAGGCAAGGAGTAAAGTATTTATGCACCACACAAACAGGAATAAAGTGAAAACAAAGCATAAGAAAAATGCCAAACCAATTTAAAAACACAGGGCCACATGTACAAAAGTTTTGCGAGTCACAAATCGGTCGCAGCGCTATTTGTGACAGTGCAAAAGGCAGAATGGTATGTTCCAATGCCATTTCGGAGTCCCAAATAGCGATGCGACCAATTACCGAATCGCAAAAATTGCGACTTGAAGTTGCGGCTCGCAATTAAGAAATCGCAAATTACGAGTCACAAACCGAATGTACAAGGCACTGGCAAATTGTGTGCAGTCTCAAAAAGCTTGTTTTGCACACCCAGATTAGCACTGATTCCAAACAGGTGGTAACCAGAACCAAAGTATGAAAGGAGACCCAGAAGGCATCAGGGCTTCTCAAAATGGCTGCACTATATGTGATTGCATGGAGGATGCAAGTCTAGGCTGCCCAGCAGAGGAGGCAGAGACAGGAGAGGATATACCGATCCAGGCAGACCCTATTTCAACAAACTGAGGACGAGATTTATGATAAATACAGACTGAGCAGCGCAGTTATCTTAGAGATTATTGAACTGCTGAAACCTCAGCTAGAACGCCAGTGAATGCGCGACTGCTTTATCCCCACACATGCAAGTGCTCTGCTCACTTCACCTCTTGGCCTTGGGGGTGATTAGAGTTGCTGGTGGGGTGTCACTATACTTTAGATGGTTCTTAGATGCCATACTTGCACACATGTCCAGATTCATATACCTTCCCAGGAATGAGGAGGAAATTAACAGCACCAAGTTGGACTTCTACAGAATTGCCAACTTCCCCCATGTAATCGGGTGTGTGGACGGGACACATATACCTATTTGCCCACCAGCAAATCTGGAATATGTGTTCCGCAATAGGAAAAGTACCCACTCACTAAACATCCAAGTGGTATGTGATGCCCATAATGTCATTACTGACATAGTGGCTAAATTTCCAGGGAGTACACATGATGCATACATATTCAGGCACAGTGGGATACACTGACGCCTAGAACGTGTGGAGTTAGGTGAAGGATATTTATTAGGTACTGTGTAGTACACTCCGATGTCTTAAATACATGTCACTGCATAACCATGTGAATCCATGCTCATATCTGCTCGTTTGTCACACAGGTGACAGTGCATATGCTCTGAGGCCATGGTTACTCACCTCATACCTAACACCTGCCAATCTGAATGAGAGGCGCTACAACATAGGACATCGGCGAACCAGAACTATCATTGAGAGGACCTTTGGCTTGTTGAAGTCACGTTTCCGAAGCCTGCACAAAAGTGGAGGGGAACTCTAGTATGCCCCAGAGACTGCATGCAAGATCGTGGCAACATGTGCCACCCTCCACAACATCGCCACCAGACGTGGGTTACATGTCACCCTTGACAACACAAATTCGGAGAATGAGTAGCAAGAGCTACCAAACAGACAGCCTGGGGATAGAAGCCTCGCATTGGAGGGCAGACAGAAACAGGACCACATTGCAACTCTCTTCTTTGGCAGGTATGTGGCAACTGTGACAACACTCACAACTGTAAGACACACATAGCCAGGTTGTGCAGTTCAAAAATAATCCCTTTAATGTCAGGAGTGTAATAATGAACTGTTGATGTCTAAACAGCAAGAAAAAAGTAAAATGTAACGTCTGACACATTTACACCATGTGCCTCAGGGAAATCCCAGATGAGCAAAATCACACCCTTCTGCGACTACCTCCACCATGCCTGATCCTGGTTGGTCCCCTGATCCTTGGTGGGCACTGGTACTCCACAGGATGCGTGCATCTGAGGCAGAAACACTGCTCACACTGGAGATGTCCTCACCATCCTGAGGAGTATTGCCACTCCCCCTTGCTGCCTGGGTGGTCTCTATTAGGTCCATTGCATGACTGATGTCCCCTAGTCCTCTTGCTACATCACCGGCAAAATGCCTAAGTTCCACCTGTAATTTTAAATGCACCTTGACAGGCAGGTAGTAGTGGTTGCAAGGCGGCCAATAGACTGACTCAGCCGGTCCAAAAGGGCAGCAGTGTTGCGCTCTCTGCGCCTTACATGGGCCCTATCTGCCACCATTTCACTGACCAGGTCATTGATGGAGGTGGTGAGGTTTGCCATGTTGTTGTTCATTGTGGTGAATTGTGTGTCAGCTTTGGCTAAACTCTGTGACAGGGTCTGTTGCAGTCTCTGCAGGTTCCTGTTCATTAACCGCATATGTTTATTTTGCAGGTGATGACTGCTCAGTGAGGATTCCTCCGGTCCTAGAAATTGTTCACCTGTGACATCCTCCTCACCTGCTGACTGTGTTCGATGTCGCCATCTCTGGCCAGACCCAGCTGACATATGTGGCCGACTCACACTCATCTGTGGCCCCGGTGTTAGGTTGCCTATCTCAGTTTTGACATCTGTCTCCTTGGAGGTCTCACGTGCATGGTGGACAAGTGGTGTGGTCATGCACTCCCCTGCTGTTACACTGGCTGCCTCGTCTGCTGGGATGGTGGCAGATTCTTCTCCCTGCACAGCAGGGTCACTGGTGGGTACTTGTGGGAGACCTGTGGGACACAGGGGATTCACTATCAATGCCTCTCATATGTGGGGTGTATCAAAATAAATATTCCTCAAAAGTTGGACTACTGTACTACATTGCCCATAATGCATTGTTCTGTAGGTTGCAATAGAGGCATGGAGCAAATCTGGAGGATGCATGCTTTTGTGTACTGTGGTTGTGTGCATGGTGCATTGAATGGTGTAAATATGTGATTTTTGCTACTTACTTTTGGATGTTCTCAGTGCAGAACTGTCCAGGTCTCCAATTCCTACCACAGCCTCTGGCTCAAGAGTGGTCTCCACCATGCTCTCAATGGCTGTAAGAGATGGTACTGTGGATGGTCCTCCTCCAGTTCCATGCACCTCCCTCATCTGCTCTGCCACCCTTTCTTTGGTCCTGGACCTGAGGTCGTACCACCTTTTGCTGACCTCATCAATGGTGCGATGGCTGACTCCAATTGCATTGATTTTATTCAGGATGTCCTGCCAGATCTTCTTCTTTTGTGTGTCAGGGACACTTATAGATGCCTTGCCGAACAAGACCTCATGGTGGAGGCAGCACTCCTCAGTCAGAACCTCCAGCTCCTTTTCTGAAAACTTTAGTTTCCTCTACCTCCCTGCATTGGGTGTCTCCTTGTCCTGAGCTGACATAGCTGTAGTTGTTCCTCTCAGCTGGGTGTGCCTCTGCTGCCTGTGCTGGGTAGACTCCTCCCTTTTCCATGGGGGGTACTTCCTGGTTCTGATGTCATCAATCAGAACCAGGAAGTGTGTTTTCTCCTATTTTATTCGCACCCACCCGCAATTTGCGACCCAGTCGCAATTTGCGAATCCTGACCACACCCTTGTGCAATTTGCGATATCGCAATTTGCTATTTTGCAAATTGCGGTGCGACTCCACACCAAATTGCAAAATGGTTTTGCGATTTCTAACTACATCCCGTTTTGTTAGTCGGAAATATCGATTCACAATTCTTTAGCTTTGTACATGTGGCCCACAGAGTAGAATTTTAACAAATTAAATGATACCAAAATGACTAAGGGGAAACCGCCCAAATGACCTCGGGGACCATTCTAACTTTCCCGCGGGGCCGGTGGGCGATCTTCAAAAGATCGCCCGCCAGCCCAGCGGGAAAACCCCAGCAAAGATGAAGCCGGCTCCGAATGGAGCCGGCGGATTTGCTGGGGTGCGACGGGTGCAGTTGCACCCGTCGCGATTTTCAGTGTCTGCCAAGCAGACACTGAAAATCTTAATGGGGCCCTGTTAGGGGGCCCCTGCACTGCCCATGCCAGTGGCATGGGCAGTGCAGGGGCCCCCAGGGGCCCCACGACACCCGTTCCCGCCAGCCTCTTCCTAGCAGTGTAAACCGCCAGGAACAGGCTGGCGGGAAGGGGGTCGGAATCCCCATGGCGGCGCTGCATGCAGCGCCGCCATGGAGGATTCCCCCAGCCGGGGGAAATCTGGCAGGAAATCGCCAGACCCGGCTGGGCGACCGCGGCTTCACAGCCGCGGTCGGAATACCTGATGTAGCACCGCCAGCCTGTTGGCGGTGCTACCTCCGGCCTCCACCCTGGCGGTCTATGACCGCCAGGGTCGTAATGAGGCCCTAAATTCCTGTCAGCAGTACCAGCTTTATGAATTGTTAAAGTTTTTAAAGTTTGCAAAATAGTGCCTAAAAGATCAATGCGCCAACTGAAAGCATCTGGTTGCACAAGAGCAGGGCAAAGTCAAAATTTAAGACCAGCTGTGATGGAGCATGGGTCGGCTATATTAGGTGAATAAGCCCAGTCTTGGCTTAACTACTGACTTGAAAGAACATTTGAAGAAAAGTTTGAGCGAAGAAAGAGGCAAGGCAGGAGGAGGTGTCAGAGAGATGCTGGACAAGGCCAAGGTGAAGATTTTTACTTTCGGACATTGTCACTTTTTTGGAAGTCAAAAGTCACTAGCAAGAAAAAGCTGCAGGCTATTGCCGACAAGTGCTCTACAAGGCCAGATACCATTGCTGAGGGATCCTGCTCAATAGGATTTGTAGCTGCAGAAAAGAACAAGTGTGGCTACTGCACAGTCTGGTGACCGGTGACGCACGTCGGGTGGATCAGCTTGCAGCTAGGTCCAGGCATTCTGCATGTTCTGAGGACACATTTTAGAGCAAACTTTTCTAAGTCCCACGTTTTGGAGTTCAGCAGGAGCAGCACCTCTAACACAGTTTCTAATGGTACAGGACGTGGGGAAACCAGGAGAGTAAAATGTAAACTCACATGTTCTCCTTTTTAAATACAATGCACTCTACCCTATGGGCTTTTAGGGCCTACCTTAGGGATGATCATGTGTACTAAAAAAGAAGGTTTAGGCCTGGCAAAAGGTTTGTTTTGTCAGGTCAAAATTATAGTTTAAAATAGCATTTTAGGCTGACGTGGGAGGCTTGAGACAAGTTTTAAAGTGCTACTTTAGCGGGTGGTACAATGAGTGCTGCATGACTACTAGTAGTATTTAATGTACAGACCCTAAGTACCATGTAGAACCATATAGCAGGGACTTATAAGTAATTAAATATTCCAATCAGGTGTTGGTCAACTTTATCATGTTTTATGAAGAAAGCACAAGCAAATTAGCACCTGCTGACATGGTAAAGTGCACAGAGTCCTAATGCCAACAAAAAATAATTCAGTAAACAGAGGGGGGAAGGCTAAAATATTTGGGATGATACCATTCCAATGATGTCAGGTCTAACACATGCGTTATCAGAAGTTTCAAGTACACTATCATTCTATCTGAGTTTCTGCTCACATCTTTGTAACCATTTCAATCTGCCAATCCAAGGTGGCAAACACTGCCAAATTCCAAAACCACACGTCTCCTAATTCGTTCACAATAACATACTATTCAAGAGGCTTCCAGAACCTCACCAAGCTAGAAATAGGCCAAAACAAACCTCCTATTTATCTATGAACTTTAAAAAGGAAGGCATTCTTCAAAGTCTCACAGAAAATGAGGACTAGTTTGATATACAACACTCTGAATTTTTAAATACTTACACCTAGGAGCAGCTTGTTTTGAATGGACAGATATCAGTACCACTGTTGAACACTTCACTGTTTCACTGAGGACAAAGTCACTGTAACCACTTCACTTAAATTAAATCTTAAATTAAATCTACAGCATTACTGAAAAATGTTTGATTTGTGCGAATGGAAACTGAGCCAGATTTAAAAAACTAGCGTCAATTGAATTCACCTGTTTGTGAGCTGGCCTTGGATCTGACCCTACTAGAAATATATCTTAAAGAGGATTTCTTTGATATATAAGATATCCTTCCCTTGGAAGCCAATCTAATTATTTTAGACCATTCTCAAGGTATCACCAGGTGTCATCATCCCTTGCCTATTGATTTGAAACATAGCTGTTTTCTATACCTGAGCAACAGCCATAGAGACATCCTATAATTGGCTTTGTGGTAACCTGTAATAGCAGGGCATGCCTAGTTACAATAAGAGAGGAATCTTGCTGAGACGTCATTAAAGATCATCATATATACCATAATTAGAGTGGAAAGAGGGATAAATTATGTCTCTCTTTTCCATTTGAGCATGCATACCAGTCCTTCTATTTCAGTGAAATAGATATTAGGTAACCAGAATAGTTAATTTTGTACCGCACACAAAGATCTAAGTAGCACTAAAATTTTATACAGTGGAGTCTTTTCAATCAAAGAGAGCAGAAGGACTCTCCACCATATCACATATTGTCTGAATCATATTAGGGTGGAAATAAATGTCCCATTCATGAATGCTTCATTAATTTCACGGATTAAAATATCCAACTGTTGGAAGGCATCATCAACTGTATGGAAAGGGAAAAGCCCACTGGGTTCACTTGATGAGTGGGAATAGGACTGATTTAGCAAAGATTATGAGAAGCACTAAATAACCTTTATTGAAGTCCATGGGCATATTTAAGAGCCCCTCTGGCCATTCTAACACCACATTAGTGTCATTTTTTAAAATGCTAATGTAGCGTTAGAAGGCCAAAAACGCTGTACCATATCTACAAAGTGGTGCAATGCATGCATTGCACCACTTTGTAACCCTTTGCACTACATTATGCCTGTGCAAGGAATAATGTATGCAAAGGGGGAATTCCCCTGTTAAGGGGGCCAAAACAATGGCGCAAAGATATCTAAGAGATTTATTTGCGTAATTTTTTTCTGCACTTTTAACTCCTGATCAGAGCAGGCATTAAAGGGAGGCTTCCATTTGTTACAATGGGCCTCTGGGTGCTTTGCAGCATTAGTGTCAACATTTTTCCTGCAAAGAGCTGGACTAGCATAAACAATTCTGACGCTAGTCCCCTAACTACTGCCATGGTGTGCCATATTTTAAATACGGAGCACTCATGGTGGCGCCGGGGGGGGCGCTAATGGGAGCAAGAAAAGTGGCACTGCACTGTGTGCAGCACCACTTCTCTTAAATATGCCCCCACATTTCCTAAAAGTCTCTAAGGCAGACTTCCAAATAAGTCATGCAACACAGAGAACAAGCAAAGTTGTTGTGCTAAGTTGTGTGATAGGGAGAGGAGATGAAAGTGCAATATCTACTAAGAGGTCTGTGTCACTTCTAGCACACTATTCCAGTGGAAAATACTGTCCCTGGACAAACTTTAAAATATTTCCCACTTTGGATGTATGCTGTACAGTGTAGGACACTTGCAAAGTAAGGCAATTCTGGAGAAATAAAATCATTTCTCCAGGTTAACACATGTCAAAGAAGCAAACCCCTGTCTACTGTAGTTATAATGAGGTTTTTGCATCAAAACACATGGGCGGTTGCATGGAAACACCCATGTACCACCCATGGAACGCCCCCACACAAAGCAGAGCAAAGTAGTTTTTTTCCGGAAAGCAAATTCCAAATCATTATTTCATGCGTATTTGATGCAAACTAGATGCGAAGTGTTAGTAAATGTGCCCCTTTGTATTGAAGAGAGGGGTCAGCCAGATAAAGAAGGAGGATCTTTACATACAGGAAGATGTTGTCTTTCTAATCATGGTTTCATCTGAGGCTTTTACTCAGAGCATGCATCCTAATCCATCATTCAAGTGGCTGAATAGCAAAAACAAAAAGAATTGGGGAGGGAAGGTGGCCCTTCTTATTGTAGTCATTAGAAGAAAACAAATGCCAGTTTCCCAATATTATTGACTCTCCACATAGTTTTTTTAATTTTTAGTTATTTAAATGCTTGGTTAGTCAAGCCGTTGCATCATCCATACTACATACACAATCTTGATACATCATTCATATAAAAAACCGTAAACCATTAAAATGTTATCTGTACAAACCCTAATGCTCATTAATAAAGTTCAACCCTAATGCTCATTATTAAAGTTCATTACACATGTATAAAAAAATTCTGCTGCCATATCCATTGATAAATATAATTATAAAAGCAATCATTACATATCTTTTAAATCATACAAACTGTAGAAGTGATTAGTATGAAGGGCATCCAGACTTAGCCAAACATTTATTAACTGAAGCCCATATGTAGAAGAGAACTATAGATCCAATAAAATCGCATTACCCATGTCCCTAAAATTAGACTAAATGTATGTACTGTCAATACACGAGCTCATATTGCACTCTCAACTGGAATTATATAAATGTAGGCATCCAATTTATTAGAGGCCTGACTTAAACATTTTATTAGTCTGGTATTCAGCATGGTGTCCAAAGAAGTGTCCAAGGAATTGACACTGGTGATCACTGCTTGCCTGCATGTGCGTATGGCTCTCTGGTTAAAGGCAGGCTTGAGATATTTTCTACGTTCTTGTCTTCCCAACTTCAGGTTAAGTCAAGTTTCAGGGGGTAAAGTACCCCTTCTCATCAAATAGAACCCCCAAGTACCTGTATGTTTTAACTTGTTCAAGTGTTTGGCCTTGGAGGAACCACTTACGTGATCTTTGTATTCTGCTTCTTATTTCCATGGTTTTTGACTTCTTATTTATTTCCAATCTGTTTGTTACTGCAAATTCTGCCAGTTTTGCCATCAGATGTTGTAGACCAACTTTAGTGTAACTTAAAAGGACTACATCATCTGCATAGAGCAAATTTGAAATGAGAAGGTCATTGATCTTTGGAGGGTGAGCATTTACCTCGTATAACACAGAGGACAGATCCGATACATAGAGGTTAAAGAGGTAAGGCGCAACCACACAGCCTTGTTTTAGACCGCGTTCGGTTTCAGTTTTCCTTAATAGGAAGGAACCGTCCCCTATTTTCACTCTAACCTGTGTATAGCATCTGTATTGCTTTCAATAACTTTGCCGGAATACCCCAGAAGGTTAATTTAGACCGTAACTGGCTGCGCTGTACCAAATAAAAAGCAGATTTAAAATCCATGAAACATGAGTACAGGGGTTTGTTTTTCTGTTTACATTTGTCTATCATGGAGGTAAGTGATAGAATGTTTACAGCTGTTCCCGGCCCTTTAATGAAACCTGTCTGATTAACTCGGATAATGTTATTTCCTTCAGCCCAGGCATACAGATCGTCCAAAAGAGAGCCAGCATAATATTTTGATTCTGAGTTGGTTAGAGTAATTAGGCGATAATTCTTCTACTACGGTTACCACCCTTAAAGATCCGGTGAATAATGGCCCCTTTCCAGGAATTTTGAATAATTTCAAACTCCAGCACGTAATTACTCCAGCACGTAATTATAAACTGCTACCAGCCTCTCTGCCCAGAAACCTGAGTTTGTTTAATATAAGGCATTTGGGACCCCTTTTGGGCCGGGTGCCCCTCCCTACCTTCTGTTATCGATGAGTTTAGTAATCTGAGCAACGGAGAACATTTGCTCGTTTTCTTCGTTAAGCCTTCGTTAAGCCTGTGGCGGGTTAGCTTGTCACCAGTTTGCTGGCCGTGAGTTCCTGATGGCCTCCCGGTACAGGGACCATTTCTTGACAGTTTTTATTGTGGTAAAATATTGGGTTAAAAAGTCAAACCAAGATGATTCAGAAATATCAGAACTAGTCAGGATTGTGGGATTGTGGGGGCTTTTTTTTGGTTAATTACCATTGTCCAGAATGCCTGAGAGCTCCTTAGTTCACTTAAAAATAGGACCTTTGCCCCGAAGTCCTGCCTGTTCCTTACTTTGTCCTCCCACATCTGTCTCGGATGCAAGCTATTTGTTGTCTTTAAATCCATATATATACAGGGGTCGAGTGGGTGCTCTTTTGCCAATCTTAACAATCTATTCCTCTTCCTCCTTAGTTGCATAGTAACAGCTGTTAGTTTTCTTAATTCTCTGTTTTTTATGTTTTCTCGCATGTAATACTGGTGAGGTTCATGGGAGGTGTCAAAGAGAAACGTGGCAACAAACGCCTCAGGAATACTGACCATAAGCTTTTTGATTGTCAATTGGATCACATATACAGTTTTTTCCAGTAGTTTCAATTGAATCTCTGCACCATGGAAGTTTCTTATAATTGGTTGAGGCAAGGTTCCTGGATGTGGTTACTGTTAGTTTGTGTTTAGGATAGTTATGACTGATCTCAATGCTTTGCAGCCCCTGGTCACTTAACTCAGTTGTTACGATACAATAGCAGGAAACTAAGGTTATAAGCGGCAACACAACTAGTGCATAGTCATTTAGGGATTGCCTACCAAAGGCGTAGTAGGTGGCCGCAGGAGGGATTATTGTGTTGATACCTACAGTTCAGAATTCTAAGATCAAGCGCCTCTAGATTCTCAACAAAAGTAGCCAACTTGACATCTGTGGTGCTGCTGCCTATGTTCCCTAAAGATAGCTGTGGGACTGATCATGTAAAGTCCTGCTGCACAATCCATTCCTCTCATTCATAAGGTTCCAATAATTTCATGTTAAAATCCCCTGCAATTAATAGCTCTGGGGTGTCTGGTTTTTGGAGCCCTGCTAAAATGACTTCAACAAGTTTGGAAGACAGAAATTTCTTGGAATGGGTATCGGGATGTGCATAAATGTTTGTAATCAGAAGGGGTCTCCCTATTGTTTTATGCCAGTTTGACACTCTTACTATCAAAAGGTCAGCATGTTCTTCTTTTATGTGTGTACAGGTTACTTTTAATCCAACTGCGATAAAAGTCACCAAACCTCCCTTCAGGCGCCCACAATTCTTCACCCTATTGGCAGGGGAAAAAAAGACCAGGTAGCCATCAATTGAGAATGGTTTTAGTGCCCAGGTCTCCTAAAGCATCTCAATTTGAAAATCTTTTAATAGTATTAGATCTTTGTGTTGGTTGTTAGCACTAATCCCGTTTATATTCCAGGAGCAGATTTTTTGTAAATTACAAAGGTGTGGCGCTTTGGAAGAAATTAGTTAGGTGGGATATTGCCAGGGGCTCCGACCGCTGTGAAGAGCAGCTAAAAGCCATCCTAGATTTAACTGGCCAGATCCCCGCCCCTTGTCCAGTATGTAGCTTAGTGGGTGGTAGATGACCGGTGTGGAATTTTGAATTGCGGTTTTCAAAATTGAATTGGGTTTTTAAACTTTGTTCTCCACAGTGAGCTCTGCCGTCCAGTTGCCTGAGTCCAAGGGTTCAGGGTAACCTATCTGTTGTTTTTTTTTTAAGTCAATTCCACAGTTGTGGAAAACTATTTTCTCCTTTAAGACCCTGTTGGTGACAAATGATGAAGACCAAGACACCAGAGTTTATTCTCGGGTAGAGCTGTTTGCCAACTCTGCAGTGGCTACAAATTCTATGTAAACAATATCTACAGACTGGATATTCTCCAATGGTCGTATTGCTCGCAAACTTTTTAATATATTCTCATGATCTTGTGGGCCCCTGGCCTGGTATCGTGGAGAGAAGACTATCTTATTTCCACTTTCAGCCAGGTCCTGGTGACAACCCTCCAATATTTAATCCTGACTAGTTTTGCACACTTGACCATGCTGGTCATTCGTAGTAGTCAGCGGAAACCTTTCACTACCGTTCAATGGCTGGTATTCTCGACCCAGACCTTTGTCTGAGCTAGTTATTGTGATCTGCTCTGTAGTGGGCCCTCCCTGGGGCTCAAACACAAGGGGGGGGGGGCATTATTCTACCTACTGACCCACTTCTCCTATTTACAGTGGCGTCTATTGTAGAAGCCACTGCTACTGAACCATTTTCAAAAAACTTGCTTTTAAGATTCACTCTTTGCCCCTCTTCTAACCTAAGTTCAGAGTTGGCCACTTGTTTTTGGTCTTTCCCTCCCCGGTCTTGGGACACTTGCTCTTTCATTTCCCGTAGCCTTTGGTTTCCAAAATAGGTACAGCCTGTGCCTCCTCTAATCGTGGAGTATGCCCCATGGAGACTGAAGGATGATGTCCCCGTTTATGAGTGTTAAATAATGGCTACATCTTAGCCTCTGGGGTACTGCTTTTGTTATTTATGTCTTTTTCAATTTGTTTTTCTTTTCTCAAATGTGATACTTGTGGAGGCTGATATGTTTATCGTGGCGTCACCGGTAGCACCCTAGACACCCTTCAATTTTTTCCTTACTTTCTTTTGTTTTTTCTATTGCCTTTTGGTTGCCAGTAGTTTTAATTAATTTTGGGTTTAAGACCATGGGGGAAGGTGAGGAAGGGGATGGTAGGGTCGTACTAAGTGTTCCTTCCCAGGATTCTGATATTTCTTTTGCTAGTACCTTTGTGATACCTTCGGTCCCTGGGTTTGGGTTCCCCTCCACCACATCTTGGTCTATTATATCGACTCTCTCCCTTCCACCCCTTGCCCTACTCCTTTGTTCCTCCGCATTCAACCCTATTTCAACATCCTTTCTTTCCAGAATAATAAGATTGGCTTTGCAATCGGACATCAGAGTGCCTACAACCTCTGGTAGAGTGGCTAATTTGCTAATTATTGGGGCGCAGGTGCAGTCATGCTCTGTTGTTTCCACCTAGTTCTAAGCTCCTTTATCAATCCAAGAAACAGATTGCGCTGTTATATTTAATAGGTCCACCTGCACGTCCATTTCTGTATCTTGAAAAGACAAAGGGGGTCATTACAACATTGGCGGGCGGCGTTAGCCGCCCGCCAAGCTGTAACCGCCGTGCAGCTGCCAATGCGGCCGCACTCCAGCGGTCCCCATTACAACATCCCCGCAGGGCCGGCGGGCGCAAACCTAGTTTACGCCCGCCGGCCCAGCGGGGATGCGGCCGCAACATAGGAGCCGGCTCCTAATGGAGCCGGCGGTGTTGCGGCCGTGCGACGGATGCAGTAGCACCCGTCACGCTTTTCACTGTCTGCTATGCAGTGAAAAGCAGCACGGGGCCCTGTTAGGGGGCCCCAGGACTCCCCTTATCGCCAGCCTCTTCCTGGCGGTGCAAACCGCCAGAAACAGGCTGGCGGTAGGGGAGTCATAATCTCCAAGGCAGCGCTGCTTGCAGCGCTGCCCTGGCGGATTATCACCGCCGGGGCTAAAACCGCGGGAAACCGCCGGCCCCGGCGGTACGACCGCGGCGCTACCGCCACGGTCAAAATATGGGTCTCCGTACCGCCAGCCTGTTGGCGGTACGGACGCCACTTTAGCCCTGGCGGTCTCAGACCGCCAGGGTCGTAATCACCCCCAAAGTGTCCAGGGTTAATTTTGAGGTTCTGAATAACAGACACTGAAAATCGCGACGGGTGCAACTGCACCCATCGCACCCTTTCCACTCCGGAGCCGGCATCCCCGTGGAAGGGGGTTTCCCGCTGGGCGGGCGGACGGCCTTCTGGCGGTCGCCCGTCAGCCCAGCGGGAAACTCAGAATGACCGCCGCGGTCTTTTGACCGCGGTACGGTCTTCTGGCGGTTCCCGCTTGGCGGCGGGAGATTAGAATGACCCCCTAAATCTCCGCTTTCAGCAAACAGAAGCATTTTTAAAGCGCCTGCTTGCTGGAAGTGGAGTCCTTGCTTTTGCTTGGTGGGAGCTATCACAGCTCCCACCAAGCAAAAGCAAACAGCTACCTCCCGAAGGTGGACACCTTGGAAGGTAGCAGGAGCCAGCCCAGAGGGGTGGTGCCTCCATGGGCCATATATGGCTCCAGGAGGGGGCTGTATGGCCTGCTCCTTTGTTTAGCACAGGACCAGCCCCAAGGAGGTGGTGATCCTCGGGCCATATATGGCTCATAACGGTGTCATCTCCCCCGCCTATATTTTAAAAATACTTATTGGCCTTTGGGAGGTGGTGGTCCCTGGGGCACACATGGTCTGTGTGGCCCCCACATCTTTTAAAAAAATATAGCCCCTGGGAGGTGGCAATCCCCTGGGCCCGGGGGTCCACACAGCCCCCTGCATCTTTTTTAAATAGAACCCTGGAGAAGTGGGGGTCGCTGGGGGATGAGGGGGTATGAACACCCCCCCGGATAATTAAATATTTGTATCCCTTAGGGACGTTACAGTTAGGCTCACATTTTAAACCTAAAAACCATAGAAATTCACCAGTTATACCTCAAGTAACTATAACTCGTGCCCTAAGGTAACTGTAACTCTCGCCCCTGCCATGCACAGTTTTTTCATCAAAAATCTTACTGCAACTAGCACATTGATATTATCAATAATGTTATCAAACATCATGAGTGCCGTAATTAGTTGGTTAATTAGCAGTGCATGGCGAGTGCACAAATGATGGTGACCTTTTGGAATACGTAATAGTTACTTGAGGTAACTCTAACCATAACTGGGGAATTGCTGTGGTTTTGTACATTAAAATGCAAACCTAACTATAACCTCCCTGTAAACTTTGTTTTTTTCATGAGGGAATTGGAGTTGAAACTCTCCAAATATGAGGAGGAAACAAAAGCGAAAAAGAAACATGAGTTCCTGCATAATAACATTGACTATGCTAGTGCGCTGATTTTGACATTTGGCAGGAACTATGACAGAGCGCACAAGGAGTTCAGGCAAATTCATAGTTTGAGGTAACAAGAGCTAAAACCATCGGGGTTCAGTTCTGGCACTTTCTCAGATTTAGAGGAACAATCCAGTAAATCAAACCGCAATGTGGCACCTTTCACTTCTTTGGAGGAATATAGGGCCTGATTTAAGAGGTCCTAGTTCCACCTTAGCCATGCCGTAGTATCTTGTCTTTGACGCGAAGGCGGAGCATAAGCGGCTTTTTACATGTGCCATATCTAGAAAGTGGCATAATGCATGCAACCCTTATGCCATAATATGCCTGCACCAGGCATAACAAATGGTGCAAGGAAATCTAAGAGATTTGCTTGCAACATTTTTTTCAGCACTTTTTACATCTGCTCAGAGCAGGTGTTACGAGGAGACATGCCATTGAATACAATGGGCCCCTATGGACTCTTCAAGAGTAGCAACAAAATGTTGGTGCTATTCCTGTAGAGCACATCAATAGCATTGTTAGAACTTTCATCCTTGCATGGTTTCCCCTAACTTTTTGCCTCTGTTTCACAGGTTGTTGATGTGTGCTGGACTCTTTTGGCTGTGTTTGTTACTTTGGGCATCCAGTGCTAAAGTGCAAGTGCTCCTGTATAAAATGTGTGTGTAATTGGCTTTCCATGATTGGCATATTTGATTTGCTGGTAAGTCCCTAGTACAGTGTACTAGAGGTGCCAGGGCCTGTAAATCAAATGCTACTAGTGGGCCTGCAGCACTGGTTGTGCCACCCACATTAGTAGTCCTGTAATCATGTCTCAGACCTGCCACTGCAGTGTCTGTGTGTGCAGATTTTAACTGCCAATTTGACTTTGCAAGTGTACCCACTTGCCAGGCCTAAACCTTTCTTTTTCTTACATGTAAGGCAACCCTAAGATAAGCCCTAGATAGCCCCATTAGCAGGGTACAGTGTATTTATAGGGTAGGACATATACTAATGTGTTTTATATGTTCTGACAGTGAAATACTGCCAAATTCAGTTTTCACTGTTGCAAGGCCTATCTCTCTCATAGGTTAACATGGGACTACCTTTAAAAATGATTAAAGCGTATATTCCCTTTGGCGGCAGATAGACATGTGGAGTTTTGGGTCTCTGAGCTCACAATTTTAAAATACATCTTTTAGTAAAGTTGGTTTTAAGATTGTGTGTTTGAAAGTGCCACTTTTAGAAAGTGAGCATTTACTTGCTTAAACCATTTCTGTGACTCTGCCTGTTTGTGGATTCACTGTCTAGGTCAGTTTGACAGTTGGGCTGTTTGCACCTCTTTCTAGACAGTGACACAAAGGGAGATGGGGTGTAGTGTGCATTTTCTGATGAGCCATCTGTGCTAGGAGGGAAGGGAAGAGTGATCACTTACACCTGAAAGGGCTGTGCCTGCCATCACACAATGCGATCTCCAACCCCCTGGTGTGTGTCTGGGGCCTGGCCTGGGCAAGGCAGGATTTCACAAACAAAAGAGACTTTTCTTTGAAGTAAGCCTACTTCAAAGGGCAAAATGGGTATAAGAAGGGTACCCAAAACCACAGACCTTAGATCACATCTGGACATCAAGAGGAACGTCTGCCTGGAGAAGAGCTGAGGAGAAGTGCTGCCCTGTCTGAGACTGTGCTTTGTGGAGCTATCCTGCAGTTGCTGCTTCTGCCTGTGCAAGAGGACAAAGACTGGACTTTGTGTGCCTTCCTGATTGTGAAGAAACCTCCAAGAGCTTGTCCTGAGCTTGTCTCCTGTTGTTGAAGTCCCAGGGCCACCTGCCAGCACCTGGACTCTCTGCTGAGACCCCTGCCCTGCCAAGTGGTGCCCTATCCAGTTCCTGGGGCCTTGGAAGGTGAAGCTGGCAGACCCAGACTGAAAATCCACTCACAGACCGGCGTGCAGAGAAAAATTTGACGCACCTTTGAGATGCAGCTTAAAAACAACACACTGCCGGTTTCGCGGCAGAAATCAACGCTCCAAGGGCATCGCAGCTGGAAAATTGACGCACAGAGCTGGGCGAATGACTCTCACACCCAATGACTGAGGCTGTTAACACTGCAACCCACATTATACGGTTTTGCTGAGACCGTGCTGCAGGATTTTCGACGCAAACCTTGCTGGGCGCTGAAAAACGACGCACACCGACCTGACTGGAGAAGAAGAAATGAAGCACGAGCTTGCTTGCGGGTGAGAAATTGACGCACCGCGTACCTTTTTTGACTCACACTCTCCTGTGCGAGTTATTTTGACACGCCCCATGTACATTTTCACGTTAACAGCTTTAGCGTTGTGTTTAAAAGAATATGAAGACTCTTTTTGCTTTTTAATCAATTACTTGACTTGTGTATGTTGGATTTTGTCGTTTTGATCTTGTTTTGTTAAGATAAGTATTTCCTATTCTTCTAAACCTGTGTCATTTTGTAGTGTTTTCATTAGGTTACTGTGTGTGTTGGTACAAATTCTTTACACCTAGCACTCTGAAGTTAAGCCTGCCTGCTCGTGCAAAGATACCAAGGGGGTGAGCGGTGTTAGCTGAGGGTGATTCTCCTTTGCCCTGACTAGAGTGAGGGTCCTTGCTTGGACAGGGGGTAACCTGACTGCTAACCAAAGACCCCATTTCTAACAAGCATCAAGAATTCTGATGCTATTTCCCCCTGGGCTATGGTGCGTCGTATTTTAAATACAGCGCACACATGGTGGTGGTAGGGGGAGCTCAGGGGTGCAAAGAAACTGGTACTGCACTTGGTGCAGTGCCACTTTCCCTACATCAGGCCCTCAGAAACATCTTTTATTGTCCTGCAGGAAACGTGATAAGTTGTGGATCCCATTTATGATGAATATGTTTGTTTGTTTGTTTGTTTTGGCTACCATATCGAACTCAGACAGTGCCAAGGGGAGATTCTCGTTATAGTCTAAACTTGTTCTTAATTTGAACATTACCACCATTGATGTGGGGAACAGTGGGATTCAGGCTTTTGTATTAGATTGCTGCAAAGATCTTAAACTCTTTTTGATTAATGTTAATAATGACTATTCTAGACATTCTAATTATTCTAATTATTTGAGTATTATTCAATCCTATATATACTTTGCAGGTTTTGAACAGTGTTTTTTTTCTGTACCTAACTGTGTGATTTCTGGAGACTCTGGGTACGACCAATTTGCGACTCGCTAACCATTTGCAATCAACTTCGCAAATGCAAAATCGGCCGTACACAATGTATGACGAGCATTCACAAAATGAAAAGTGTGATGTGAGCAGTCTGTGAGTCACAAAAATGCGATCAGAAAATGAGAGTCACATTTTGTGACTCCCTGAATGTAAGTTGAGAAATGCATATACAAACAAGCTGCAGTTTGCAAGTAGTCACAAAAATGCCCATTTGCACATGCAAATCCAATCGAAAATAGGTGTTAAATTGAACCCACCTATATAAATAGGGCCCCGAATTCATCAGGGACTAACAACAATAGCTTCCCTAATGGTGAGGAGGAGATGAATACTGGCTGAGCAGCAAAGGAGGTGAGGACAGTAGAAGATCTTCAGGTTCAGACTGACATTGTTTGAGAAGACAGAGTAGGATATATTTGAGCAGGAC
Source organism: Pleurodeles waltl (assembly GCF_031143425.1). Taxonomy (NCBI): domain Eukaryota; kingdom Metazoa; phylum Chordata; class Amphibia; order Caudata; family Salamandridae; genus Pleurodeles; species Pleurodeles waltl. The sequence continues at coordinate 380,850,758 of NC_090449.1, forward strand.
TGAGTAGCAATGTTATCCTGGAGCTAATTGCCACCCTAAAGTCACACCTTGAAAAAACTACACAGTGCAGCAATCAATCCCCATCCATGTTCAGGTCATGTGCTCCCTCCGCCTGTTGGACAGTGGTAGCTACCAGCATGTCATTGCATGGCCTGGAGGGGTGTCGCAGAGTGTACTGTTGCATTTTTCAACAACCTCCTAGACCCAATGCTCCAGCACATACACCAACACATCCACATGCCCAGTGACAACTTGCAATTCAGCATACCAAAACACTATTCTATGAGATAGCAGGATTTCCAGAGGTCAGCGGCTGCATAGACAGGACCCATGTGCCTGTATGTCCCCCATCCCATCAAGAATATATATTCTGGAAGCATAAAAGCACACATTCCATGAACATACAAGTTGTGTACAATGTTCAGAACATCATTGCAGACCGTGTAGCTAAATACCCAGGGAGCACATGTGGCTCATAAATACTCAGGTACAGTGGCATATTACATGGACTGGAAAGAGATTAATTTGATGAAGGACTCCTACTAGGTACTGGAATGGATGTGCACATAAATGTTTTGTGAAACATACATATATCCCTATGTTGTATAACCCTCATAGGTGTCTCTGCAGGTGACAGTGCGTACGTCCTGCTAATGTTGTGATTTATTAGTCCCCTTTGATTTTTTTAGCCTCTATGTTTGCCATTCGAAACAATAGAGGTCCAGTGCTGGGGACATTTATATTGGAACACGATATTGTTAACTTATAAGAATGGGTTACTTCATAACATGTGTGAGCTTCCATATACCAGTGGAGAAGTGCATTTTCCACTTTTCAGGCACCTATTGCTTACCAAATTATGACCCCAGTGGGTCTCATTTAGATCAATCACACTTGTATTTCATACTTGAAGTGGAATTTCAGGAAGTAGTTGCAGCCTTGCATTAATGTCCTCCTAACATGGACCCGGGCCCTAATGGCATGCATATAGATTTATTTAAATGTGACATCAATCTCTGGGTTTCTTTGCTTACTAACCTTTTTAGAAACATTAGTGGGAACAACTTGCCTTGTTCTTGCTCCAATTTCATCATTGTCTCTACCTTTAAAATGGGGAAATCAGAAAGACCTAGGCTATCAGCCCATTTCTTAATTGACTTTACTGTTAAAGTGTTAAATTAATTTGCACATTTGCAATAGAATTAGGTAAAGGGCTAATGATCATGGGATTCTGAACACCTACCTGTCAGTATGGGTTCAGGGAGGATCTTGGTACAATGTAGCAGTGCTTAAATCTCTTGATAAGTGCACCCTACCCAAGCACTGGTCATTGTACCTCAACTTTATGGACCTTTCCAGTGCCATGGACAGGGTTAACAGATCCAAACTGGTGCTGTTGCTGCTGGTATGGGATAGGACACTAAGGGGCAGATTTAAGGAAAGTGACACTGCACCCATCGCCACTTTTCATGTATCCCTTAGCACCGCCATACTGCCACCATGTGTGCATCGTAAAATATGGTGCACCATGGCACAGGGTAGGGGCAATATCGTCAAAAATGTTGACGCTATTTATGTATTGTTCAGGGTTAGTGGCAAAATTTGACACTAACCATGAACAGTATGTAGGGGCCCATTATAAATAATGGTGTATCCCCTTTTGAAGCCTGCACTGAGTAGGTGTTACAAATACTGCAAAATATGGTGCAAATAAATGTTTAGATTTCTTTGCGCCATTTTTTCGTCCACTAATGGGGAAAGGCCAACCCTTGCATACATTATGCCTGGCGCAGGCCTAATGTGGCAGAATCTGTTGCAGTGATTTCGGCCTCATTGGACCACATTAACGTAAAAAAAAAAAAAACACTCTAATATTGCACAAGGAAGCATTAGGCGCTTTTAAATCTGGGCCTAAGTTGACTGACTTTCTCACTTTCTTGCACTATAACCTGCCTGCCAGGTTTGATTTGGACCCAATGGTGAGTGTACCAATCCATTCAGTTTAGAGCGTGAGGTGCAACAAGGTTGTATTCCCAGACCTTTTCTTTTTATTTTGTATATTAATATACTGATTATGGCACTGGTACAGCTGTCACAGGATGGGCCGCAGATTAACGCGATGGCTACTCCTGCGCTCCTTTATGAAGAAGAGGCAGTTGTTTGGCATATACTCCCAATTGTGTGAAAAATTTGGTGGTAGCCTTTAACAGCTACATAGCCGGCCTAAATTTGGATAACAATTATTCCAAGTCTCAGATAATGATCTGTGGGGAAAAACATGAACGTGCATGCTATGACACTCAGCAGGAACTGAATCACAAGGGTTGATGTTTTTTCATATATAGGAGTGACATAACAATGTACCTAACACTGGCACATTAACATGACTATTAAGTGGTGAAGTTGTCCCAGGCTGTTGGTGCTCTCCATAACCTAATAGCTCCCATCTCCCTTTCTCAATATCTATAAAACCCCGGGGCATATTTATACTATGTTTGTGCTGAATTTGTGTCATTTCCTTTATGCAAATTTGGCGAAAACTTAACTTCATATTCATATTTTGATGCAAGACACGTCTAATGTCATAATATTGGAGCTTGCACCATTTTTTGGATGCGTGCACCTACCTTACGTAAACCATCTAAAAAATTGTGCTATCCCCCCTGCTAAAATGATGCATGGGTGGGAGGAGGGGCTAAATAAAGGGGTAAAGCTTGCTTGGTTAAACACCATGGAATGGGTGCACAGGTGCCCTCCCCAAGCCCCAGGAACCCCCCATCCACACCAGAGAGATACCAGAGGATGGGGGATCCCATTCCAGGTAGCATTGGTAAGTATTTTTTTCTAAGTGCCATTGGGGGCCCTAACTTTGGGCCCCCCTCATGACACTGGGTGCAATGGCCATGCCCAGGGGCCCCCTGTCCCCTGTGCTGGCCATTGGGGTGGTGGGCATGACACCTGTCTTTTCTAAGACAGGAGTCATGTGTTATGGATGGTTGTGCGTCAGGAAATGACGTTAAGCTGGTTTGAGGATTTTTTTTGCCTCTAACAAGCCTAGCGACATGTTTTTGACACTCAACCTCCATTTCCTCTTCTGCCACCACACCCGGCTAGTGTCATTTTAGTTCATGCTAGCCCAAGCTTAGTGCCGGCTTGGGCTGTTCCATTAATATGGTGCCTGACTGTAGCTCAGGAATGGTGCAAGCCAGCCCTAAAAATGTTGGTGCAAAACTGCGTTAATGCAGTTTTGCACCAAAGAGTTTAAATATGGGCCCCAGTGTCTTCCCGCTAGCACATACGGTGCCAGCATCTCTGGGTATATCAATCTTAATTCCTTAGAAAATTAGGAAAACCATTAATATCACTCACCCACCCAATAGTTTCCATTAAATGTGTCATGAAGAGCTCGTTCCAATATACATCAAGGATATTATCAAAAGTGTCCAGCTGATACACTGGGTATCTCTCTGGAGTAACGCACATGCCGCTTTTAATGGGAAGTCATCACAGCTGTTTGCAGTGTGACAAAGGGCTAGGTATCCTGTGGTTGACTTGTGGCAGACTTGTGAAATTATAAGGGAGAATGAAGATGTTTTGCAATCGCACTTCCATTTGGAAGTAGGACAAAAATTAGGGAAACAGTTCCTCTTTTGAATTTAGACGTCTCAAAGTTGAAAACATCAAAATGCATAAGCCAGGTATTTGCCATTATGTGATGTTACAGACCACTTTGCTTATCGCACCCTATATGTTGAATAATATCAGTCATTGAGAGCGGGCATCGCTATTCAGATTTAGGTCGGTTGCGATCCATTGTTGTATTTCCGCTAGGTCAGTATGACAGCTTTATTATCGACAAGTGCCCTTCTAATGGTGCGTTTAAACCAATGCTTAATTTGTGCTTGTTGTTTCCGGTGCTTATTTTCGAGGGCTGGGGCTTATTCTTCTGCCTGAAGCATTTGCTGTGAGCAAAAGACACATATGGGACAGACAGAGGAAGTGAAAAATTAAAAAGCGTCAGAAAGGGAGAAAGCAGAGAGCTGCTAGAGTGAGCCGAAGGGGCAGGGGTGGCTTTACAGGGATTGAAGGGGCCCAAGATGGCTTCAGGATTACGCCGCCTCAGTATTCTGTGCACATTTAATTGCAGCAGCCACGTGTTTAAGAGGAGGGCTTTGGGCACCGGCACCTTTTTATTTACAAATTAAGCACTGGTTCAAACTCATGTAGTTGCATTTTGTGTTTTGTTGTAAATATTATGAATTTTCTGCTAGAAAACTTTTAATTCCTCTTTTTAAAAAATTGGGTTTTAGGAGATACGTGCCTCCTTCACACTTTCACAGCTACTGGTGATAATGAGGCTCATTTGATGATTGGATCTTTACTCAAAATGCACGGTGAGTTGCTGTAATTCTGTGAATGATTAAATATTTATACAATGATTCCTCCTAATGTTTTAATGTTACTTTTATTATTCTGTGGATTTACATTTATGATTATATATTTTATGATTAAAGTTTTTGATTGATTGATTGACATTACACACTTTCTATGAGCACAAGTTGCATTGCACAAGGTCGATTTATGTTTTAGGTATTAGATCAAATGATTCACCCAGAATCACAGGAGATTAAGCCGACTCCAAGGCTCAAAGCCGACTCCAACGCCCCTCAGTTCCTGTCAAAGCCCAGCTCACCTGAGTCCTTGTTCAGTTCTGATGGAGGTTGAAGACAATCCGACCCCACCCTGAAACTGCTTGTTCCAGCACACTAGTTTTTAAAACAGTGCACTAAGAACAGAAGCTCAAGGAAAGGGGGGAAGTGGATAAAATAAAATAAAGAGACAACACCGTTCTTGCGTTTCCACTGTTGAAGTGCTGCACAAATCTGCGGCCCTCTCTGACTTTTGTAGAAACTGGTGCCTAATGAAACATAAACAAAGAACAGATAAGTACAACCTATTCCTAACTGGGTTCCTGACTATCCCTTTATTTATTAGAAATTTTCTTCTAAAAGTACCTCTTGGATCCTGGTCTCTAGTTTCCAGGTTTGGAATGTGTTACTGCTCTGGGATGAGCTTTCTATTACTCTAAAGCTTCTAAAACATTAAACAAAAACCATTATCAGAATTACCAATATCAAACATTCATCTTAATATAACTAAAGCCTAAATTCCCAATAGCAGACTCACTTTTCCCATATTTCCAGAATCTTTTATAAAACAAATACTGTACTTTTACGTCAAAATACAGCATGTAATTTGTGCAAGTCCTTGGTTTACTGTTTGCCTTGCTGTTAATGGTTTCCACGGTTCAATTCTTAAAAGTTCCATTAAAAAAAAAAAATATGTTTGCTTCACAAAGTTCCGCAAAGTATTCTTGTAACAAAGAGTTTGAATCACAATGTTCGTGGAAGGTATCTTGTTTCAAATTGTCTATACACGAATCCAGAAATTGTTGTCAAAGTTCTTTCAGGTAATAAAAGTTTTGCACTTACTTGTTGCTGGCAAGAGATACTGATCAGTCTAACCTTGTCTTCTTTCTCTTTTGCAGGTTGCTTGTAGGAGAGAGGCTAAGGCAAGGAGGAACCGGAAACCGGAAGAAGGAAGAGCCAGCAGCTGCGCCCATTGAAGCCAATGAAAGTCTGTAGAGAGCAGGAGTGCCAGCGCCGAGGGATCTGTCCTCAGGTAAGCGGGAGGTAGACGAGCACAAGCACTGGGTGAGGCTCGGGGGCTGCCTTTTATAGACAGGGCTGGGTGTGGTCCTCACATGCTGCACATGTTCTTGAAAGGTGTGCAGAGCTGGGTGTGGTTTGAAGAGCTGGGTGTGGTCCTCACATGCTGCACATGTTCTTGAAATGTGTGCAGAGTTTCAGTTATTATGCAAATGAGTTAAATTAACACATGGCCTAGAGAGGAGTGTTTTAAAGAAGCCTTGGTAAAAGCAAGGCCCAATGTGTAAACAAAACAGCACATTAAACAACATACACAGAAGCCTGGGGGGGGGGGAAGGTGAGATAACAAGAAAGGCTTTCAATAGTAAGTTTAAAAGGGAGCTATTACAGAACCCACTAGTGCAGTGAGAGGGGACATGCTCTTTGCTGTGCACAAACCCTAACAGTTGCCCCCCTCAAAGGCCCTCCTACAGGACGGGGTTTTCCTGGATTTTTTAAATAAAACCGTCTAATCAGCTGTGGGGCATGTACATATGATGCTGGTTCCCATGAATTCTCAGATTCATCATATCCTTTCCATTCTACTAAATAAAACAGACGTCCACTAATTCTTTTTGAGTCTTTTATGCTTTTCACTTCATATTCTAGATTTCCCTTAATTGGTATGGGTGGAGGTGGTGGTTCAGGTCGGGTTTTTGGATTGTACGGCTTAAGCAAGGACACATGGAATGTAGTATGTACTGGATATTCTTTTGGTAAATCTAATTTTACTGTTACTGGGTTTACTATGGCAGTTATACTAAAGGGTCCAATGAAACGTGGTTGCAGCTTTCGGGATCCCTCTATGTTTAGGTTCTTTGTGGAGAGCCATACCTTGTCACCGATTTTATACATTGGGGCCTCAGATCTGTGTTTGTCTGCTTGTCTTTTCATGCTTTCCTTGTACTTTAATAAATGTTTCCTGGCTTTGTCTTGTATGTCACCTAACCTCGTTAGTCTATCCGTTACTGTAGGTAACAGAGAATCTTCTAACAAAATGGGTATAGCTCTTGGATGATACCCCTGCAAGAAATAGAATGGTGAGCAAAGTAGAGCTGAATTCTCAGTATTATTATAAACAAACTCCGCTACATGGAGAGCTTCCAACCATTCACTAGAATAATCAGCCAATAAACAACGTAGCGTTTGAAGTAAGGTTTGGTTCAGTCGTTCAGTCTGTCCATCTGTCTTTGGGTGGAAAGCAGTGGATAATGCCACATCTATTTTCAGTTTTTTACATAATTTTTTCCAAAATTTAGAGTTGAACTGGCTCCCTCGGTCTGACACCACTTTGCTTGGCAAACCATGTAAACGCACAATTTCCCTTACAAAAATATCGTCAAATTCTGCAGCCGTGGGTAATTTCCGTAATGGTACAAAATGTGCCATTTTAGATAAAAAATCCACTATAACCAACACTGTTGTGAAAGATTTTACAGGTGGTAAACCTACAATAAAGTCTACGCTCACAGTGTGCCAAGGTTGTTTGGGTGTTGGCATTGGTATTAACAAGCCGTCAGGGGCCTTATGAGAAGATTTATGCCTTGCACAAATTGGACAGGTAGTGACAAATTGCTTAATGTCCTTTCTTATAGTGTCCCACCAAAAGTGTTTTTGCACATTTTCCAGGGTTTTTACCCAACCAGGATGACCTGCCAACGGTGAGGCGTGATGCCAAATTATCACCTGTGTTTGTAATTCAGAGGTGGGCACTAACAGCATGTTGTCGTGATACAATAAACCTCGTTGTATTGTGTTATGGGAATCCTTTAACCAATCCTGAGGTGCTATTTGCATGTGTGCATTATATAGATCTGTGATGAAATCCTTCTGTTGTACTGGTGCCAAAAACTTTTGGGGAGGAATAATGGGTTCTCCTATTTTATCTTGTTTCATGTCTGAAGTATATCCGTATCTAGATAACACATCAGATTGAATTTGTTGTGCACCTGGTCTATAGGTTATTACAAAGTCAAATGTGCTAAAAAAATTTAACCAGCGCATCTGACGTGGTGTTAGTGCTTTAAGTGATCCAAAAAACTGTAGGTTCCTATGGTCAGAAAAGATTGTAACTGGGTACTTGGCTCCCATTAAATGGTGTCTCCATTCTGAAAAGGCTACTTTGATAGCTAGTAGTTCCCTTTCAGCCACAGTGTAATTTTGTTCAGCTGGTAATAACTTTTTGGAATAGAAGGCTATAGGATGTAACTGGCCATCTACTGCATCTCGTTGAGAGAGAACTCCTCCTAAAGCTACTTGTGAAGCATCCGCTTCAACAAAAAAAGGCAAGTCAGGATCAGGATGTTTCAGAATTGGGGCTGAAGTGAACTTTTGTTTTAGGAGTTGAAAGGCGTGTGCCGCCTCATCAGTCCAAAGAAATCGTTGCCCTCTCCGCAACAAGGTAGTTATTGGGGCCGCAATGTCTGCAAAATGTGCAATTAACCTCCTATAAAAATTGGCGAAACCCAGAAATTTCTGAATATCTTTTACAGAGGATGGTTCTGGCCAATCAGCAATAGCACTGATTTTCTTTACATCCATAGTTATTCCTCGAGGTGACAGGCAGTATCCTAAAAAGTCCACCTTGCTGACATTAAAAGTACACTTTTCTAACTTAGCAAAAAGATGATTTTCTTTTAATTTTGATAATACTTCACAAACATGTTGGGTATGTTCTTCTGAGTTCTTAGAGTAAATGAGGATGTCGTCTATGTATACTATGACACAAACGTCCAGGAATTCGTGTAGGACCTCATTTATAAAGAACTGAAAGGCCGCAGGGGCATTACATAACCCAAAGGGCATTACTGTGTACTAAAATAAACCAAACTTTGTCTTGAAAGCTGTCTTCCACTCATCCCCCTCTTTTACTCGGACCAGGTGGTAAGCTCCCCGCAGATCTAGTTTAGTGTATACAGTAGAATGTCTTAATTGATCCAACAACACAGGTATTAGAGGAAGAGGATATTTATTCTTTATTGTAGCCTTATTTAGTCCTCTATAATCGATACACGCGCGCAGGGATTTATCCAGCTTCGGGATAAAAAAGAGTGGAGATGACACCGGAGATGTGGAATGACGGATGAACCCAGACTGTAGTAGGTCATCTACGTAGGTTCTTAAGTATTTGGTTTCTTCGTCAGTCAAAGCATATACTCTGTTATTAGGTAAAGGGGCCCCTGGGATAAGATCTATACGACAGTCATAAGACATATGTGGGGGCAGCACACTAGCCTTTAATGGATCAAAGACGTCTTTAAAGTCAGAATATTCAGGAGGGAGACTTGGTTCATCTTGTGTAACACTAGCACAGTGTAATACTGTGCTCTGTTCTGTACCTGCTTCTTGATAACAATTGGTTCTACAGAAAGAGGAATCCAAAGTAACAGTTCTATTCACCCAATCAATTTTTGGGTTATGAGTTGTTAACCAGGGTACCCCGAGAATCAAACCAAAATTAGGAGTATCTATCAGATCAAAGCTAATCACCTCTGTGTGCCCGTTCTGACAGACCATAACAAGTGGACTTGTTTGTTTTGTGATTAATCCAGAGGTCAATTCTGACCCATCCACTGCACATACTGCTTCTGGACAAGGCTTTAGGCACATAGGAAGTCCTAAGTTTTCAGCTAACTTATTATCCACAAAATTTCCTGTCGCGCCTGAGTCCAGTAGGACAGGGAGAGAATGCCTCACTTGGGTAGTAACAATTAAAACAACCTGAATTATGAAATGTCTAGGTATGTGTGGTACCATGAAGGCTGCAGCATTAGAGGTTTGATTAAGATGTTTTCTCGAACAAGTAACCTCTCCCCTTGTCGAGCTTAATCGTTTCCCGATTCAGTTGAGGAGGTGGAGGAAACAGCACCCTTTCGTGGATTTTTAGGCTTTACTGGATATTCTCTGGCAAAGTGACCTGCCCTTCCACAATATAAACATAATTGAAATGTTCTCCTTCTTTCTTTTTCCTCTGATGTGAGTGGACCTCTGAGTGTCCCTATTTGCATAGGCTCAGGTTCAGGGAGTTTATTATCTGGGTCTTTCTTCTTGTGTCTAATAAAAGTTAACCGTAATTCCAGTTTGTATTTATCTCCCTTTCTTTCTCCTAGTCTATGTTCTAATTTCACAACTAAATCTACAAAGTCCGAATAGTCTTCTGGCAAATCAACGATATGAGCCAGCGCGTCTTTTAACTCGTCTCTCAAACCTTTATAGAAAAGGGAGACACGCTTTTCTTCTGGCCACTGTGTCTCGGTGAGTAAACGATTAAAACTAGTGAGATAGGTCAATAAATCCTTGTTACCTTGTTTAAGATTTAAAAGCTCATTATCACTTGCCTGCATGAAAGTGTGTTTTGCAAAAAGGCTGGTCATGGTACGTTTAAATTGATTCCAATTATGGAGGATGGGATCATCTCTCTCCACGAAAGGAATTGACCAATTGGCTGCTGTGCCACCCAAGTAAGACAAGACGAATGCCACTTTCGTAGCATCAGTAGGGAACTGTTGTGGCTTACAAACGAAGTGTAATTGACATTGATTGATAAAAACATGGAATTTGTTACTATCTCCATGAAAACGTTCAGGTGCTGCTAAGGGCACAGCATTAGGAACATTAACAGTGACCTCAACTGAGGGAGGCAAAGTTGTATGTTTTGATGGCGCCCCTGTCTCTGAGGAGGTTTTAAACAAAGGCGTAAAAGCTGTGTTCCACTGAGATACCCTAAATTTATACCTGCTTAAATCCTGTTTTAAAGAGGTATTCTCCATCTTTAATCTCTCTATTTCGTCTTGCATATGTTGCAAGATGCCAGACACTGATTCATTATGAGCCAAGTCCTCATTTAGGGCCTGAGCCATATCCGTGACGTCAATGCCCTCTATTTCATCCCCGATATTCATCGTCCACCAGAACTGAATTTTTTGTTTTTGTTTTAAGGCTTGTGCTTCTGTCAAAGCCCAGCTCACCTGAGTCCTTGTTCAGTTCTGATGGAGGTTGAAGACAATCCGACCCCACCCTGAAACTGCTTGTTCCAGCACACTAGTTTTTAAAACAGTGCACTAAGAACAGAAGCTCAAGGGAAGGGGGGAAGTGGATAAAATAAAATAAAGAGACAACACCGTTCTTGCGTTTCCACTGTTGAAGTGCTGCACAAATCTGCGGCCCTCTCTGACTTTTGTAGAAACTGGTGCCTAATGAAACATAAACAAAGAACAGATAAGTACAACCTATTCCTAACTGGGTTCCTGACTATCCCTTTATTTATTAGAAATTTTCTTCTAAAAGTACCTCTTGGATCCTGGTCTCTAGTTTCCAGGTTTGGAATGTGTTACTGCTCTGGGATGTGCTTTCTATTACTCTAAAGCTTCTAAACCATTAAACAAAAACCGTTATCAGAATTGCCAATATCAAACATTCATCTTAATATAACTAAAGCCTAAATTCCCAATAGCAGACTCACTTTTCCCATATTTCCAGAATCTTTTATAAAACAAATACTGTACTTTTACGTCAAAATACAGCATGTAATTTGTGCAAGTCCTTGGTTTACTGTTTGCCTTGCTGTTAATGGTTTCCACGGTTCGATTCTTAAAAGTTCCATAAAAAAAAAAAAAAGTATTCTTGTAACAAAGAGTTTGAATCACAATGTTCGTGGAAGGTATCTTGTTTCAAATTGTCTATACACGAATCCAGAAATTGTTGTCAAAGTTCTTTCAGGTAATAAAAGTTTTGCACTTACTTGTTGCTGGCAAGAGATACTGATCAGTCTAACCTTGTCTTCTTTCTCTTTTGCAGGTTGCTTGTAGGAGAGAGGCTAAGGCAAGGAGGAACCGGAAACCGGAAGAAGGAAGAGCCAGCAGCTGCGCCCATTGAAGCCAATGAAAGTCTGTAGAGAGCAGGAGTGCCAGCGCCGAGGGATCTGTCCTCAGGTAAGTGGGAGGTAGACGAGCACAAGCACTGGGTGAGGCTCGGGGGCTGCCTTTTATAGACAGGGCTGGGTGTGGTCCTCACATGCTGCACATGTTCTTGAAAGGTGTGCAGAGCTGGGTGTGGTTTGAAGAGCTGGGTGTGGTCCTCACATGCTGCACATGTTCTTGAAATGTGTGCAGAGTTTCAGTTATTATGCAAATTAGTTAAATTAACACATGGCCTAGAGAGGAGTGTTTTAAAGAAGCCTTGGTAAAAGCAAGGCCCAATGTGTAAACAAAACAGCACATTAAACAACATACACAGAAGCCTGGGGGGGGGGGAAGGTGAGATAACAAGAAAGGCTTTCAATAGTAAGTTTAAAAGGGAGCTATTACAGAACCCACTAGTGCAGTGAGAGGGGACATGCTCTTTGCTGTGCACAAACCCTAACAGTTGTCCCCCTCAAAGGCCCTCCTACAGGACGGGGTTTTCCTGGATTTTTTAAATAAAACCGTCTAATCAGCTGTGGGGCATGTACATATGATGCTGGTTCCCATGAATTCTCAGATTCATCATATCCTTTCCATTCTACTAAATAAAACAGACGTCCACTAATTCTTTTTGAGTCTTTTATGCTTTTCACTTCATATTCTAGATTTCCCTTAATTGGTATGGGTGGAGGTGGTGGTTCAGGTCGGGTTTTTGGATTGTACGGCTTAAGCAAGGACACATGGAATGTAGTATGTACTGGATATTCTTTTGGTAAATCTAATTTTACTGTTACCGGGTTTACTATGGCAGTTATACTAAAGGGTCCAATGAAACGTGGTTGCAGCTTTCGGGATCCCTCTATGTTTAGGTTCTTTGTGGAGAGCCATACCTTGTCACCGATTTTATACATTGGGGCCTCAGATCTGTGTTTGTCTGCTTGTCTTTTCATGCTTTCCTTGTACTTTAATAAATGTTTCCTGGCTTTGTCTTGTATGTCACCTAACCTCGTTAGTCTATCCGTTACTGTAGGTAACAGAGAATCTTCTAACAAAATGGGTATAGCTCTTGGATGATACCCCTGCAAGAAATAGAATGGTGAGCAAAGTAGAGCTGAATGCTCAGTATTATTATAAACAAACTCCGCTACAGGGAGAGCTTCAAGCTTCCAACCATTCACTAGAATAATCAGCCAATAAACAACGTAGCGTTTGAAGTAAGGTTTGGTTCAGTCATTCAGTCTGTCCATCTGTCTCTGGGTGGAAAGCAGTGGATAGTGCCACATCTATTTTCAGTTTTTTACATAATTTTTTCCAAAATTTAGAGTTGAACTGGCTCCCTCGGTCTGACACCACTTTGCTTGGCAAACCATGTAAACGCACAATTTCCTAATAAAAATATCGGCAAATTCTGCCGCCGTGGGTAATTTCCGTAATGGTACAAAATGTGCCATTTTAGATAAAAAATCCACTATAACCAACACTGTTGTGAAAGATTTTACAGGTGGTAAACCTACAATAAAGTCTACGCTCACAGTGTGCCAAGGTTGTTTGGGTGTTGGCATTGGTATTAACAAGCCGTCAGGGGCCTTATGAGAAGATTTATGTCTTGCACAAATTGGACAGGTAGTGTCAAATTGCTTAATGTCCTTTCTTATAGTGTCCCACCAAAAGTGTTTTTGGACATTTTCCAGGGTTTTTACCCAACCAGGATGACCTGCCAACGGTGAGGCGTGATGCCAAATTATCACCTGTGTTTGTAATTCAGAGGTGGGCACTAACAGCATGTTGTCGTGATACAATAAACCTTGTTGTATTGTGTTATGGGAATCCTTTAACCAATCCTGAGGAGCTATTTGCATGTATGCATTATATAGATCTGTGATGAAATCCTTCTGTTGTACTGGTGCCAAAAACTTTTGGGGAGGAATAATGGGTTCTCCTATTTTATCTTGTTTCATGTCTGAAGTATGTCCGTATCTAGATAACACATCAGATTGAATTTATTGTGCACCTGGTCTATAGGTTATTACAAAGTCAAATGTGCTAAAAAGATTTAAACAGCGCATCTGACGTGGTGTTAGTGCTTTAAGTGATCCAAAAAACTGTAGGTTCCTATGGTCAGAAAAGATTGTAACTGGGTACTTGGCTCCCATTAAATGGTGCCTCCATTCTGAAAAGGCTACTTTGATAGCTAGTAGTTCCCTTTCAGCCACAGTGTAATTTTGTTCAGCTGGTAATAACTTTTTGGAATAGAAGGCTATAGGATGTAACTGGCCATCTACTGCATCTCGTTGAGAGAGAACTCCTCCTAAAGCTACTTGTGAAGCATCCGCTTCAACAAAAAAAGGCAAGTCAGGATCAGGATGTTTCAGAATTGGGGCTGAAGTGAACTTTTGTTTTAGGAGTTGAAAGGCGTGTGCCGCCTCATCAGTCCAAAGAAATCGTTGCCCTCTCCGCAACAAGGTAGTTATTGGGGCCGCAATGTCTGCAAAATGTGCAATAAACCTCCTATAAAAATTGGCGAAACCCAGAAATGTCTGAATATCTTTTACAGAGGATGGTTCTGGCCAATCAGCAATAGCACTGATTTTCTTTACATCCATAGTTATTCCTTGAGGTGACAGGCAGTATCCTAGAAAGTCCACCTTGCTGACATTAAAAGTACACTTTTCTAACTTAGCAAAAAGATGATTTTCTTTTAATTTTGATAATACTGCACGAACATGCTGGGTATGTTCTTCTGAGTTCTTAGAGTAAAGGATGATGTCGTCTATGTATACTATGACACAAACGTCCAGGAATTCGTGTAGGACCTCATTTATAAAGAACTGAAAGGCCGCAGGGGCATTACATAACCCAAAGGGCATTACTGTGTACTCAAATAAACCAAACTTTGTCTTGAAAGCTGTCTTCCACTCATCCCCCTCTTTTACTCGGACAGGTGGTAAGCTCCCCGCAGATCTAGTTTAGTGTATACAGTAGAATGTCTTAATTGATCCAACAACACAGGTATTAGAGGAAGAGGATATTTATTCTTTATTGTAGCCTTATTTAGTCCTCTATAATCGATACACGCGCGCAGGAATTTATCCGGCTTCGGGATAAAAAAGAGTGGAGATGACACCGGAGATGTGGAATGACGGCTGAACCTAGACTGTAGTAGGTCATCTAGGTAGGTTCTTAAGTATTTGGTTTCTTCGTCAGTCAAAGCATATACTCTGTTATTAGGTAAAGGGGCCCCTGGGATAAGATCTATACGACAGTCATAAGACCTATATGGGGGCAGCACACTAGCCTTTACTGGATCAAAGACGTCTTTAAAGTCAGAATATTCAGGAGGGAGACTTGGTTCATCTTGTGTAACACTAGCACAGTGTAATACTGTGCTCTGTTCTGTACCTGCTTCTTGATAACAATTGGTTCTACAGAAAGAGGAATCCAAAGTAACAGTTCTATTCACCCAATCAATTTTTGGGTTATGAGTTGTTAACCAGGGTACCCCGAGAATCAAACCAAAATTAGGAGTATCTATCAGATCAAAGCTAATCACCTCTGTATGCCCGTTCTGACAGACCATAACAAGTGGACTTGTTTGTTTTGTGATTAATCCAGAGGTCAATTCTGACCCATCCACTGCACATACTGCTTCTGGACAAGGCTTTAGGCACATAGGAAGTCCTAAGTTTTCAGCTAACTTATTATCCACCAAATTTCCTGTCGCGCCTGAGTCCAGTAGGACAGGGAGAGAATGCCTCACTTGGGTAGTAACAATTAAAACGACCTGAATTATGAAATGTCTAGGTATGTGCGGTACCATGAAGGCTGCAGCATTAGAGGTTTGATTAAGATGTTTTCTCGAACAAGTAACCTCTCCCCTTGTCGAGCTTAATTGTTTCCTGATTCTGTTGAGGAGGTGGAGGAAACAGCACCCTTTCGTGGATTTTTAGGCTTTACTAGACATTCTCTGGCAAAGTGACCTGCCCTTCCACAATATAAACATAATTGACATTTTCTCCTTCTTTCTTTTTCCTCTGATGTGAGTGGACCTCTGAGTGTCCCTATTTGCATAGGCTCAGGTTCAGGGAGTTTATTATCTGGGTCTTTCTTCTCGTGTCTAATAAAAGTTAACCGTGATTCCAGTTTGTATTTATCTCCCTTTCTTTCTCCTAGTCTATGTTCTAATTTCACAACTAAATCTACAAAGTCCGAATAGTGTTCTGGCAAATCAACGATATGAGCCAGCGCGTCTTTTAACTCGTCTCTCAAACCTTTATAGAAAAGGGAGACACGCTTTTCTTCTGGCCACTGTGTCTCGGTGAGTAAACGATTAAAACTAGTGAGATAGGTCAATAAATCCTTGTTACCTTGTTTAAGATTTAAAAGCTCATTATCACTTGCCTGCATGAAAGTGTGTTTTGCAAAAAGGCTGGTCATGGTACGTTTAAATTGATTCCAATTATGGAGGATGGGATCATCTCTCTCCACGAAAGGATTTGACCAATTGGCTGCTGTGCCACCCAAGTAAGACAAGACGAATGCCACTTTTGTAGCATCAGTAGGGAACTGTTGTGGCTTACAAACGAAGTGTAATTGACATTGATTGATAAAAACATGGAATTTGTTACTATCTCCATGAAAACGTTCAGGTGCTGCTAAGGGCACAGCATTAGGAACATTAACAGTGACCTCAACTGGGGGAGGCAAAGTTGTATGTTTTGATGGCGCCCCTGTCTCTGAGGAGGTTTTAAACAAAGGCGTAAAAGCTGTGTTCCACTGAGATACCCTAAATTTATACCTGCTTAAATCCTGTTTTAAAGAGGTATTCTCCATCTTTAATCTCTCTATTTCCTCTTGCATATGTTGCAAGATGCCAGACACTGATTCATTATGAGCCAAGTCCTCATTTAGGGCCTGCACCATATCCGTGACGTCAATGCCCTCTATTTCTTCCCCGATATTCATCGTCCACCAGAACTTAATTTTTTTTTTTTTTTAAGGCTTGTGCTTCAGTCAAAGCCCAGCTCACCTGAGTCCTTGTTCAGTTCTGATGGAGGTTGAAGACAATCCGACCCCACCCTGAAACTACTTGTTCCAGCACACTAGTTTTTAAAACAGTGCACTAAGAACAGAAGCTCAAGGGAAGGGGGGAAGTGGATAAAATAAAATAAAGAGACAACACCGTTCTTGCGTTTCCACTGTTGAAGTGCTGCACAAATCTGCGGCCCTCTCTGACTTTTGTAGAAACTGGTGCCTAATGAAACATAAACAAAGAACAGATAAGTACAACCTATTCCTAACTGGGTTCCTGACTATCCCTTTATCTATTAGAAATTTTCTTCTAAAAGTACATCTTGGATCCTGGTCTCTAGTTTCCAGGTTTGGAATGTGTTACTGCTCTGGGATGTGCTTTCTATTACTCTAAAGCTTCTAAAACATTAAACAAAAACCGTTATCAGAATTACCAATATCAAACATTCATCTTAATATAACTAAAGCCTAAATTCCCAATAGCAGACTCACTTTTACCATATTTCCAGAATCTTTTATAAAACAAATACTGTACTTTTACGTCAAAATACAGCATGTAATTTGTGCAAGTCCTTGGTTTACTCTTTGCCTTGCTGTTAATGGTTTCCACGGTTCGATTCTTAAAAGTCCCATTAAAAAAAAAAAGTATTCTTGTAACAAAGAGTTTGAATCACAATGTTCGTGGAAGGTATCTTGTTTCAAATTGTCTATACACAAATCCAGAAATTGTTGTCAAAGTTCTTTCAGGTAATAAAAGTTTTGCACTTACTTGTTGCTGGCAAGAGATACTGATCAGTCTAACCTTGTCTTCTTTCTCTTTTGCAGGTTGCTTGTAGGAGAGAGGCTAAGGCAAGGAGGAACCGGAAACCGGAAGAAGGAAGAGCCAGCAGCTGCGCCCATTGAAGCCAATGAAAGTCTGTAGAGAGCAGGAGTGCCAGCGCCGAGGGATCTGTCCTCAGGTAAGCGGGAGGTAGATGAGCACAAGCACTGGGTGAGGCTCGGGGGCTGCCTTTTATAGACAGGGCTGGGTGTGGTCCTCACATGCTGCACATGTTCTTGAAAGGTGTGCAGAGCTGGGTGTGGTTTGAAGAGCTGGGTGTGGTCCTCACATGCTGCACATGTTATTGAAAGGTGTGCAGAGTTTCAGTTATTATGCAAATGAGTTAAATTAACACATGGCCTAGAGAGGAGTGTTTTAAAGAAGCCTTGGTAAAAGCAAGGCCCAATGTGTAAACAAAACAGCACATTAAACAACATACACAGAAGCCTAGGGGGGGGGAGGTGAGATAACAAGAAAGGCTTTCAATAGTAAGTTTAAAAGGGAGCTATTACAGAACCCACTAGTGCAGTGAGAGGGGACATGCTCTTTGCTGTGCACAAACCCTAACAGTTGCCCCCCTCAAAGGCCCTCCTACAGGACGGGGTTTTCCTGGATTTTTTAAATAAAACCGTCTAATCAGCTGTGGGGCATGTACATATGATGCTGGTTCCCATGAATTCTCAGATTCATCATATCCTTTCCATTCTACTAAATAAAACAGACGTCCACTAATTCTTTTTGAGTCTTTTATGCTTTTCACTTCATATTCTAGATTTCCCTTAATTGGTATGGGTGGAGGTGGTGGTTCAGGTCGGGTTTTTGGATTGTACGGCTTAAGCAAGGACACATGGAATGTAGTATGTACTGGATATTCTTTTGGTAAATCTAATTTTACTGTTACCGGGTTTACTATGGCAGTTATACTAAAGGGTCCAATGAAACGTGGTTGCAGCTTTCGGGATCCCTCTATGTTTAGGTTCTTTGTGGAGAGCCATACCTTGTCACCGATTTTATACATTGGGGCCTCAGATCTGTGTTTGTCTGCTTGTCTTTTCATGCTTTCCTTGTACTTTAATAAATGTTTCCTGGCTTTGTCTTGTATGTCACCTAACCTCGTTAGTCTATCCGTTACTGTAGGTAACAGAGAATCTTCTAACAAAATGGGTATAGCTCTTGGATGATACCCCTGCAAGAAATAGAATGGTGAGCAAAGTAGAGCTGAATGCTCAGTATTATTATAAACAAACTCCGCTACAGGGAGAGCTTCAAGCTTCCAACCATTCACTAGAATAATCAGCCAATAAACAACGTAGCGTTTGAAGTAAGGTTTGGTTCAGTCGTTCAGTCTGTCCATCTGTCTCTGGGTGGAAAGCAGTGGATAATGCCACATCTATTTTCAGTTTTTTACATCATTTTTTCCAAAATTTAGAGTTGAACTGGCTCCCTCGGTCTGACACCACTTTGCTTGGCAAACCATGTAAACGCACAATTTCCTTATAAAAATATGGTCAAATTCTGCCGCCGTGGGTAATTTCCGTAATGGTACAAAATGTGCCATTTTAGATAAAAAATCCACTATAACCAACACTGTTGTGAAAGATTTTACAGGTGGTAAACCTACAATAAAGTCTATGCTCACAGTGTGCCAAGGTTGTTTGGGTGTTGGCATTAGTATTAACAAGCCGTCAGGGGCCTTATGAGAAGATTTATGTCTTGCACAAATTGGACAGGTAGTGACAAATTGCTTAATGTCCTTTCTTATAGTGTCCCACCAAAAGTGTTTTTGCACATTTTCCAGGGTTTTTACCCAACCAGGATGACCTGCCAACGGTGAGGCGTGATGCCAAATTATCACCTGTGTTTGTAATTCAGAGGTGGGCACTAACAGCATGTTGTCGTGATACAATAAACCTCGTTGTATTGTGTTATGGGAATCCTTTAACCAATCCTGAGGTGCTATTTGCATGTGTGCATTATATAGATCTGTGATGAAATCCTTCTGTTGTACTGGTGCCAAAAACTTTTGGGGAGGAATAATGGGTTCTCCTATTTTATCTTGTTTCATGTCTGAAGTATGTCCGTATCTAGTTAACACATCAGATTGAATTTGTTGTGCACCTGGTCTATAGGTTATTACAAAGTCAAATGTGCTAAAAAAAATTAACCAGCGCATCTGACGTGGTGTTAGTGCTTTAAGTGATCCAAAAAACTGTAGGTTCCTATGGTCAGAAAAGATTGTAACTGGGTACTTGGCTCCCATTAAATGGTGCCTCCATTCTGAAAAGGCTACTTTGATAGCTAGTAGTTCCCTTTCAGCCACAGTGTAATTTTGTTCAGCTGGTAATAACTTTTTGGAATAGAAGGCTATAGGATGTAACTGGCCATCTACTGCATCTCGTTGAGAGAGAACTCCTCCTAAAGCTACTTGTGAAGCATCCGCTTCAACAAAAAAAGGCAAGTCAGGATCAGGATGTTTCAGAATTGGGGCTGAAGTGAACTTTTGTTTTAGGAGTTGAAAGGCGTGTGCCGCCTCATCAGTCCAAAGAAATCGTTGCCCTCTCCGCAACAAGGTAGTTATTGGGGCCGCAATGTCTGCAAAATGTGCAATAAACCTCCTATAAAAATTGGCGAAACCCAGAAATTTCTGAATATCTTTTACAGAGGATGGTTCTGGCCAATCAGCAATAGCACTGATTTTCTTTACATCCATAGTTATTCCTTGAGGTGACAGGCAGTATCCTAAAAAGTCCACCTTGCTGACATTAAAAGTACACTTTTCTAACTTAGCAAAAAGATGATTTTCTTTTAATTTTGATAATACTGCACGAACATGTTGGGTATGTTCTTCTGAGTTCTTAGAGTAAATGAGGATGTCGTCTATGTATACTATGACACAAACGTCCAGGAATTCGTGTAGGACCTCATTTATAAAGAACTGAAAGGCCGCAGGGGCATTACATAACCCAAAGGGCATTACTGTGTACTCAAATAAACCAAACTTTGTCTTGAAAGCTGTCTTCCACTCATCCCCCTCTTTTACTCGGACCACGTGGTAAGCTCCCCGCAGATCTAATTAGTGTATACAGTAGAATGTCTTAATTGATCCAACAACACAGGTATTAGAGGAAGAGGATATTTATTCTTTATTGTAGCCTTATTTAGTCCTCTTTAATCGATACACGCGCGCAGGGATTTATCCGGCTTCGGGATAAAAAAGAGTGGAGATGACACCGGAGATGTGGAATGACGGATGAACCCAGACTGTAGTAGGTCATCTAGGTAGGTTCTTAGGTATTTGGTTTCTTCGTCAGTCAAAGCATATACTCTGTTATTAGGTAAAGGGGCCCCTGGGATAAGATCTATACGACAGTCATAAGACCTATGTGGGGGCAGCACACTAGCCTCTACTGGATCAAAGACGTCTTTAAAGTCAGAATATTCAGGAGGGAGACTTGGATCATCTTGTGTAACACTAGCACAGTGTAATACTGTGCTCTGTTCTGTACCTGCTTCGTGATAACAATTGGTTCTACAGAAAGAGGAATCCAAAGTAACAGTTCTATTCACCCAATCAATTTTTGGGTTATGAGTTGTTAACCAGGGTACCCCGAGAATCAAACCAAAATTAGGAGTATCTATCAGATCAAAGCTAATCACCTCTGTGTGCCCGTTCTGACAGACCATAACAAGTGGACTTGTTTGTTTTGTGATTAATCCAGAGGTCAATTCTGACCCATCCACTGCACATACTGCTTCTGGACAAGGCTTTAGGCACATAGGAAGTCCTAAGTTTTCAGCTAACTTATTATCCACAAAATTTCCTGTCGCGCCTGAGTCCAGTAGGACAGGGAGAGAATGCCTCACTTGGGTAGTAACAATTAAAACGACCTGAATTATGAAATGTCTAGGTATGTGCGGTACCATGAAGGCTGCAGCATTAGAGGTTTGATTAAGATGTTTTCTCGAACAAGTAACCTCTCCCCTTGTCGAGCTTAATCGTTTCCTGATTCAGTTGAGGAGGTGGAGGAAACAGCACCCTTTCGTGGATTTTTAGGCTTTACTGGACATTCTCTGGCAAAGTGACCTGCCCTTCCACAATATAAACATAATTGAAATGTTCTCCTTCTTTCTTTTTCCTCTGATGTGAGTGGACCTCTGAGTGTCCCTATTTGCATAGGCTCAGGTTCAGGGAGTTTATTATCTGGGTCTTTCTTCTTGTGTCTAATAAAAGTTAACCGTGATTCCAGTTTGTATTTATCTCCCTTTCTTTCTCCTAGTCTATGTTCTAATTTCACAACTAAATCTACAAAGTCCGTATAGTCTTCTGGCAAATCAACGATATGAGCCAGCGCGTCTTTTAACTCGTCTCTCAAACCTTTATAGAAAAGGGAGACACGCTTTTCTTCTGGCCACTGTGTCTCGGTGAGTAAACGATTAAAATTAGTGAGATAGGTCAATAAATCCTTGTTACCTTGTTTAAGATTAAAAGCTCATTATCACTTGCCTGCATGAAAGTGTGTTTTGCAAAAAGGCTGGTCATGGTACGTTTAAATTGATTCCAATTATGGAAGATGGGATCATCTCTCTCCACGAAAGGAATTGACCAATTGGCTGCTGTGCCACCCAAATAAGACAAGACGAATGCCACTTTCGTAGCATCAGTAGGGAACTGTTGTGGCTTACAAACGAAGTGTAATTGACATTGATTGATAAAAACATGGAATTTGTTACTATCTCCATGAAAACGTTCAGGTGCTGCTAAGTGCACAGCATTAGGAACATTAACAGTGACCTCAACTGGGGGAGGCAAAGTTGTATGTTTTGATGGCGCCCCTGTCTCTGAGGAGGTTTTAAACAAAGGCGTAAAAGCTGTGTTCCACTGAGAAACCCTAAATTTATACCTGCTTAAATCCTGTTTTAAAGAGGTATTCTCCATCTTTAATCTCTCTATTTCCTCTTGCATATGTTGCAAGATGCCAGACACTGATTCATTATGAGCCAAGTCCTAATTTAGGGCCTGCGCCATATCCGTGACGTCAATGCCCTCTATTTCTTCCCCGATATTCATCGTCCACCAGAACTGATTTTTTTTTTTTTTTTAAGGCTTGTGCTTCTGTCAAAGCCCAGCTCACCTGAGTCCTTGTTCAGTTCTGATGGAGGTTGAAGACAATCCGACCCCACCCTGAAACTACTTGTTCCAGCACACTAGTTTTTAAAACAGTGCACTAAGAACAGAAGCTCAAGGGAAGGGGGGAAGTGGATAAAATTAAATAAAGAGACAACACCGTTCTTGCGTTTCCACTGTTGAAGTGCTGCACAAATCTGCGGCCCTCTCTGACTTTTGTAGAAACTGGTGCCTAATGAAACATAAACAAAGAACAGATAAGTACAACCTATTCCTAACTGGGTTCCTGACTATCCCTTTATTTATTAGAAATTTTCTTCTAAAAGTACCTCTTGGATCCTGGTCTCTAGTTTCCAGGTTTGGAATGTGTTACTGCTCTGGGATGTGCTTTCTATTACTTTAAAGCTTCTAAAACATTAAACAAAAACCGTTATTAGAATTACCAATATCAAACATTCATCTTAATATAACTAAAGCCTAAATTCCCAATAGCAGACTCACTTTTCCCATATTTCCAGAATCTTTTATAAAACAAATACTGTACTTTTACGTCAAAATACAGCATGTAATTTGTGCAAGTCCTTGGTTTACTGTTTGCCTTGCTGTTAATGGTTTCCACGGTTCGATTCTTAAAAGTACCATAAAAAAAAAAAAAATGTTTGCTTCACAAAGTTCCGCAAAGTATTCTTGTAACAAAGAGTTTGAATCACAATGTTCGTGGAAGGTATCTTGTTTCAAATTGTCTATACACGAATCCAGAAATTGTTGTCAAAGTTCTTTCAGGTAATAAAAGTTTTGCACTTACTTGTTGCTGGCAAGAGATACTGATCAGTCTAACCTTGTCTTCTTTCTCTTTTGCAGGTTGCTTGTAGGAGAGAGGCTAAGGCAAGGATGAACCGGAAACCGGAAGAAGGAAGAGCCAGCAGCTGCGCCCATTGAAGCCAATGAAAGTCTGTAGAGAGCAGGAGTGCCAGCGCCGAGGGATCTGTCCTCAGGTAAGCGGGAGGTAGACGAGCACAAGCTCTGGGTGAGGCTCGGGGGTTGCCTTTTATAGACAGGGCTGGGTGTGGTCATCACATGCTGCACATGTTCTTGAAAGGTGTGCAGAGCTGGGTGTGGTTTGAAGAGCTGGGTGTGGTCCTCACATGCTGCACATGTTCTTGAAAGGTGTGCAGAGTTTCAGTTATTATGCAAATGAGTTAAATTAACACATGGCCTAGAGAGGAGTGTTTTAAAGAAGCCTTGGTAAAAGCAAGGCCCAATGTGTAAACAAAACAGCACATTAAACAACATACACAGAAGCCTAGGGGGGGGGGGAAGGTGAGATAACAAGAAAGGCTTTCAATAGTAGGTTTAAAAGGGAGCTATTACAGAACCCACTAGTGCAGTGAGAGGGGACATGCTCTTTGCTGTGCACAAACCCTAACAGTTCCAAAGTCAGCATTTCTGGCCATAACACTACACGCTCTCTCATGGAGTGATGTAACCAAGTATGCTCTGACATCAAATCTATCTTTCTTAAAGAGTATGTTCCATTTTGAAAAGTAGGGTCAGAGAGCAAAGGAGCATGAGTTAAGGTATAAACAGAGTCGAGATGAGATACATTTAAGATCCACGCCATAAGAAATTACCTAAAAGGTGTGCATTTGGGACATCTGAATCCAGTGAAACTTGCATCAAGATTCAGAAATATGTTTGACTTCATGAATATTGAAAACTATCTTAATAACTATATTCCAAAATAATTTAATGTAATCAGTTACACTGATGCCCTGGGTAACTGATGTCCCATAGTTAATGATTGACATAATACCACCATTAATGTCCACATTGAGGTGGAATGAAAGGAAGAATACTTAGCTTACTCTAGTCAATTCCATAGCCCTGTCAGCTGCCTTCTGCAGTCCAGCAGGAGCATATAATGCCCCCTTTAAACAAGCACAAGCATGTCTCTCACTCCTGCTCATCATTTAACACCCCAACCAGCAGTCCTGCTGACAATATGTGCTGCTCCAAAAAGGCCGAAAATGTCAGTGTTTCTTTCTCTGTAATGTTGATAAACTGCCTAGAAAGGTTCCTTGTAAATATTGGTGTGAGCAGCAATTCCCAGTTTCAGGGAAATAAAAACTCGTAATGGCTAGAGCTTGCAGTGGAGATACCAGCTGGTAAGCTTAATCTTCACTGCACAGGTCCTTTGTGTATAATCACCAAAGTCATTTTAGGAATGGTTTTAATTTACTTGTGAACCCCGTATTGTTAGAAATGTGGTTTCTGGTTGGCTAGGGTATGCACCTCAGATAGGCAGAACCTACCCACTCTAGTCAGGGCAAGGGAGTTACACGTCCAAGATAACCCCTGCTCACCCCATTGGTAGCTTGGCACGAGCAGTCAGGCCTATCCCAGAGGCAATGTGTAAAGCGTTTGCACAAAACACACAGCACACATGACGCAATATCCCCACTACAAAGGAAACACAACACCAGATTAGATGAAAATATACTGTATTGTACACAACGGAATTATTAGACGAAACATCACATATCAGTGCTATCCTGCTACCTTAGCAGTTGTCAGAACGTTTCACATTAGTTACTCTGACACTAGCAGTAGTCACACATAACACACAGGTTACTCATTATTCTGCAACATAAGCAGTAGTCAGGAAACACGTTATTACACCAAGACACTTGTCATAAGAATATCATAAAACACCCATAGTAGGAACATTAGAAAACCTATGGCAAGTCATAAAATTACATACCAGCAAGTCATGTCCATAAAAGGAACATTTGTACACAAATGTAAAATATCATCAAACAGGCAGGCAATATATCAATCAGTCTGTAGGAAGAACTTGGATTATAAATATATTAGTCCTTTAAGAGTATTAATGAAGGCACCTCCAGTGCCTATGAAAACAAAGAAGGGGCACCCGGCTCTCTTCTGCGCAACGTGAGGGCCTCCCTGACAATGGTGGGGGATAGGGGGTGGCACACACCCCCTCTGTACTCCTAGCGGGACCCTCCTGAGGCCTGCGATCACTGGGGGCTCCCCTGGGCCTCCACCGGCCCTCACGAGGGGGGCCACAACCCGGTAAGAAATGCAAAGAGGAGGGGGGCTCCAGGCACCCCCTCCGCCTTAAGGGCGGACCCCTCTTGGGACCCGTGATCGTTGTAGGACTCCCCCCGGGCCTTAACTGGCCCTCCACAAAAGGGGGGGACCAAAAGCTCAGTACTGGCCCACACCAGGGCCAAACAAAGCACTGGCGGCACAGGGGGGCCTCCGGCGAGGCTTCTGCCCCGCCCACAGTCACAGAGGAAGCAGGATGGCCTCAGTGAAGCCAGAGGGAACCTCCGATGAGGTTTCCTTCTCTCCGCCCGGCTTCCAGCTGTATGCAGCGGCCCACCCAGCCGTCGAGAAGGAGGCAGGCATCAAAGTCGGTGCCTGCCAGTGCCCCGGGCCGCTCCGCGTAGCGCGCTTCACCCCAGTGGCACGACAAGAGTGTTCGAGCTTCAGATAAACCACAACAAGGACTCTTCTGGTGCCCCGGGGGCACGGCAAAGCAGCGCAACTCTGGCGCTTAGCAACCACACAGCCCAGGTAGCAGTGGTGATTTCAGCCAGCAAAAGCGCACACTTACATCGCTTTAAGGATTTTAAAGGTGCAGCACTTTCCCAAGCGCTAGTTTTGGCAAGTGTTGAGGCACTCCTCCATGCTTCACAAGGCGACAGGGGTCAGGGGCCACAGCACCCTGCTCCTGGGGGACAGAGTCCACAGAAAAGGCCCACGGGTGGAGGGACCCAGCAACAGGCCAGAACAAAGAAAAATGCAGCAAGTGGCAAGTCCTTCACAATGACCAGCAGGTCACAGGTCAGCACAGCAGCAGTAGTCCATGGAGGTCCCTGATGAGTCCTTCCAGCATTTCTGTGTCCAGTTCCAGGATGTTTCAAGAGTCTCCAAATTGTGTGGAAAATTCCCCTGTACTTATACTCAGTCCTTACAATGTTTTGCAATGGCAGGGAGAGGAGGTTCCAGTTACAACTGGTTCTGGGAGTGCCTCCTCTCTCCTTTCAGCACATGCTCCAAACATCAGTTTAGGGTTAACAACCCTATTGTGTGATGCCAGGGCACAGCCTTTACAAATGTAGGTTTGCCCCGCCTCTCCCTTCTCCCTGCCCAGGAAGACTATTCAGTATGCAGATGCACCTCTGTGACACCTGCACCCTCCCTGTGTACAGGCTGTCTGAAAAGGGTGCACAAAGTCCCAACTGTCACTCTGCCCAGATGTGGATTGGAGTCAAGCTGCAAAACACCAGAGCCATAAGCACAGATAAATGCACACTTTCTAGAAGTGGCATTTCTGTAACAGTAATAAAAAATACACCTACACCAGTAAGCAGCATTTATTATGACCACCACAACGATACCAAACATGCCTACACTACCCCTGCTAAATCAGACTATACCCCTTACACATTAGGTAGGGCATTTCAAATGCAATCCTTTGAGAAGGCAGCACTCACAGCAGTGAGACACCAAGTTAGGCTGTTTGTCACTACCAGGACAGGCAACGCAACAAAGCACATGTCCTGCCTTCTACATACATGGCATCCTGCCCATAGTGCTAGCTAGGGCGTACCTTAGGGGTGAACTATATGTAGGAAAATGGGAGTTCTGGGCCTGGCAAGTAATTTTAGATGCCAGGTCCCTGTGGCAAAAAACTGCGCACACAGGCCCTGTGCTAGCAGGCCTGAGACAGGTTTGAAAGTCTACTTTAGTGGGTGGCGCAAGCAGCGCTGCAGGCCCACTAGTAGTATTTAATTTACAGGACCTGGGTATAGAGATACCACTTTACAACGGACTTATAGGTAAATGAAATATGCCAATGAGTTATAAGCCAAACATACCAACTTTAGGTGGGACGGAACCTTCACTTTAGCACTGGTCAGCAATGATAAAGTGCTCAGAGTCCTAGCGCCAACAGTGAGAGGTCAGAAAAACCAGGAGGAAGGAGGCAAAAAGACTGGGGATGACCCTGCGTAAGGAAAAAAAAGTCCAACACATATGTTGACCACACATTGCGGAAAGGCATCCCATAGGTATTCCAGAGCATATTTTTCATGGGAATGACCTCGTTTGCATGACTGCTGGCACAAATAAATAAATCACTCTCGTGGGGAGTCTGCCATCTGGAAAATCTTTGTTCACCTTTTCATATGCATATCACGTTAGGTAAGTGCAGTGAATAGGATTCACTAAATAAAACGTTAAATTACAGGAGGAGACTTTCCACCAAAACACACATGTAGTGATCTTTGAGGTAACATTACCAGTAGTATACCTTGAAGGCCACACCAGGCAAGGTTTCCAGGCATATTACTGGAATGTCATATGATAATTTCTATGGACTCTTATAACAAGCTATGTGGATTTCTGAATATTGTGTATTGTTGTACAGAAAGAACGCCCCTGCAGTGCAAATGTGAATATTATTTCATTTTCTCCATGGGAAAAGCATTCTCCTACACTGCAGTGAAACAATGGATTCTCTTCACATCCCAGAAGTGATCTGGAGCAAATCTCAGACCATTTCCAGGGTTGGAAGGGTTTGGAGAGTTTTTGAATGTCCATAAATGTTGATGTTTTGGGAAATTCCTAAACTTTCAGAGCAAACCATACCACAACTTGAAAGACCACTTTCCATTACTTGAGTGGGATATTTTATTGAAGATATTTCTGCACTTATGGCAGAGAAATGTGTTACTAATATATCATTTAGATTGACAGGAATGCCTTTGTGAATTTCCGACAGGCCTAAATGGGGTTATCCATGGCCCAACATCCATGTTTACCACAGAAAATTCCTCCATGCGGAGGGCCCTGTATGCCCAGTCCAAGCAACCATAGAGCTGTATTAATTATTTAAATATAAAATGTATTCTGAATTCCAAAATACATGTCAATAAAGAATAATGCATAGTTGTAATGCAAAGGCCAAGTGTAAGATTCACAATGTGTGTTTCCTGATACATAAATTAGTTTTCATTATTATTAAGAGCAGTCCACCTTGGGGTGAACTAGGCCAAAAAGAGTGGTAATCAAACCACCATCAACGTAATGCTGCCTTCTATGTGTAAACGTTCTCTAAAATGTGCTATCCTCGATGCAGAAACTTCACGTTGTCTACTGTGACCAGTTATTTGTGATACTGCATCTTTCTGGTTTGTGTCTTCTCTATCCCACTTAGGGCAACCATACAGACAGAGAATGACAAATGTTACATTTTGTAGAATTGCTGCCTGTGTGATTCTTTAAAGTTACACAAACCTAGCCCAACTGGAATGTTCGTATTTGCTTTATTAACTAACAAATACTATGTTACAGTTGACACACTGACAGCAAGAGTTGATGTTCTTTAAGTTTGGTGGAACTAGCCCGTTTTCTTATTTTTTTTAGGACAGTGGGCAAGGCCTCCCATCCTTGATCTTTGGTTAACAAAACACACGTTAGCAAAGTGCCCTTCAAATAATATGTTATCAGACAGAATACTGAAAACACAATTATCGGGGGACAAAATATTGTGTCAAAAATATCAAGGACACAAATATTGTGAAAGTAAGTTTTTTATGGGCATGTAACATTTTACTCTATATAATATATAGAGGTGCAGGGGAAGGTTGTTCCAAGCTTTGGCTGCCAGGAGTGAGACGGAGCTTCCTCCACTGTTGCTTTGGCGGATCTTGAGGATGTCTGCAAGGAAGAGGGAGGTTGGTTGATGGAAGGTCAAGTGTTTGTTAATGTAAGATGGTCCGTTATAGCGCAGGGCTTTATCTGCATAGGCCAACATCTTGAACTGGCATACCTCTGGACTTTTGGAAGACTTAGAAGGACTGCAGTGCTGCTTGCTGCAAGAAGGACTGCTACATTGTTGCCCTGCTGCCCTATTGCCTGAGTGAAAAGGAATCTGCATCTTGAACCCAGGACCACCAGAGTGATTCCAAGGGCTAGTCTGGCACGAACAGATAATCACAGTTAGCGCTTTGTACTTCTAAGCTAAGCCCTGTTTTCACTTACACCTTTAGAATAGCATATCTCTAGTTCTACTCTATTTTTCTAAATTAGTGTGGGATTTTTCTTGTGTTGTGTCTTCACTTTATTACTGTTAGAAGTGCTGCAAAAATACCTTATACATTGCCTTTAAGTTAAGCCTAACCGCTTTGTGCAAGTTACTAGAGGGTTAAGCGCAAATTAATTTAGTGACTTTTTGGTACTATTAGAATTGATAGCCTTAGGGTGGTCTTCCCACAAATATTTTGCTTGCTTGCCTCCAATTTTGCCTAATTTCTTTCTGTTGGCCTTAGGACTCATGCATGTTATCACTGCTAACCAATGCAAAAGTGCTTATGCTCTCTTCCTAAAACATGGTTGATTCATATATAACAAATTGGCATATTTAATTTACTTTAGATCTTAATAAAGTGCACTACATGTGCCCATGGCCCGTAAATTGAATCCTTTGCAACTAATACCCACTTTATTATATATACCATAGGATAAGGACAAAAAAGTTTGATTAAGGACAAAAAAAATTGAAACAGCATATTGCATGCAGGTTTTCAACTAACTCTTACATATCAAGTGAAGGTAACTTCAAAGGAAGTGATTAGACTCCTCCCTAAACGGTCACAAAGGGGTGATAATGTTGAACGTCACTGTTCTATTGCATGCACAAATTTGGCATAAGTTCCACAATAGATTTTCTGTTGAGGGATACTGTGTTCAGCTATGCCGCAGACTGAGAAATTGTGCAAAAAAGTATGCACCAAAACAACCATTTCATGGGTTCAAGCATTTATTTGCTGTTGGACTGTACATGTAAAGCAAGAAACTATACGTTCTGGAATTTGCAAATTAATAAAAAATGTATTGTGTGCAATGATATTGTACAACTATAGATACAAGAATAAATGATGCACTCTTCCGCGGTTGGTAATTAGTGTAAAGTGATGACAAAATGAAAGTTGAAAAAGAAAAAAAATACAATGGCATTTCCAAAAAATCAATAGTGTATCTTTTAATACGATTGGGAAGGTAGATCTATATCCGTCAGTTAATCGATATCACAAGATGATTGTTTCTTTGTCATTAGAGCGTCATATCGCATGACTGATTCATGAAATAATCACTTAAAAAGAGAGGGGAAATTATATTATACTTAAGCCAATTTCATGGTCTAACATTCTTGACTCATTCTCATGGATATTATAAGTATGCGTTCAAAATTAATATATGCACTTATAAAGAGTTACTTGACTTCTTGCTCAGAGATAGCAGAAAATGTTGATTGGAAACTAATTTCCTTCTAGAGCGTATTTGAGTTCTCTGATCCATTAATGAATCTGATTCAGGAGGTGCAATATGTTAGTGTAATGAGGATGACACAGAGGGGGTCATTCTGACCCCAGTTGGCGGGAGCACCGCCAACAGGCTGGCGGTGCCCCGCAGGGCATTCTGACCGCGGCGGTTTGGCCGCGGTCAGATGCGGAAAACCGGCGG
Organism: Pleurodeles waltl; assembly: GCF_031143425.1. NCBI lineage: Eukaryota > Metazoa > Chordata > Amphibia > Caudata > Salamandridae > Pleurodeles > Pleurodeles waltl. The sequence goes on from NC_090449.1 coordinate 380,881,895, forward strand.
TCTCCTGCCGGTTTTCCGCTGCCCTTTAGAATCCTCCATGGCGGCGCAGCTCGCTGCGCCGCCATGGGGATTCTGACAGCCCTTACCGCCATCCTGTTCCTGGCGGTTCTCCCGCCAGGAACAGGATGGCGGTATGGGTTGTCGTGGGGCCCCTGGGGGCCCCTGCAGTGCCCATGCCAATGGAATGGGCACTGCAAGGGCCCCCGTAAGAGGGCCCCACTTTGTATTTCAGTGTCTGCTTTGCAGACACTGAAATACGCGACGGGTGCCACTGCACCCGTCGCACCTTCCCACTCCGCAGGCTCAATTCTGTGCCGGCGTCCTCGTGGGAAGGCTCTTTTGCACTGGGCTGGCGGGCGGCCTTTTGGCAGCCGCCCGCCAGCCCAGTGCAAAAGCCAGAATACCCTCAGCGGTCTTTCGACCGCGGAGCGGTATTTTGGAGGGGGGAACTCTGGCGGGCGGCCTCCGCCGCCCGCCAGGGTGAGAATCACCCCCAGAGTTTTGACACCCGAGTCTGGTAACTTTAACCGGAGTCTGCTAAGTATTGACAGCATTTCTTCACGTGATGCACAATAAAAAAAGAAATACCTAATTATTGAAGAAACTAAGCTCCAATTAACGCGACAGCAGAGCAGAGTGACATAGGGAAACACATGTTTAAACGCTTGGCAGTGAACTGGTTGAATGCTGTGCTAGTAGGATGAACCATGAGTATATTTTTCCAAGGTAAAAACACTGCCTCTTTTGTAAATCGGAGATACTCAGTTGTGGCGGTCGTGGACGTTGCTATTACAGTTTGGAAATAACCTCAAACATATACATTACTACACTTTCTCGAACTTTGGTCCGACTACTTCCTATCCTTGAAATAGTCAGAAATATGCTACAAGCGGGTAAAGCACAGATTTGCCAGGGATGTAGGAAAGGGCTTTTTTTCAGAGGAACAAATGAGAGAAAAAAGAAATGTTTATTTACATAGGGATCTACTATTAACCTGTGCAAAATTCACAACTGTGTAGATATTTACGCAGCAGGGCTAAGTGTCCAAGGTAATCATCACATGATATCACTGTAGCACGTCTGCAAACCTGTGCATGTCAGCTTTCCAGGTGTACACCTGGGAATTCAGGCCAGATGCTTTGCCAGGCCTACGGGATGCCTCTGTGCACCTTGTGCATCCCCTGCCTCCTCTGTGCGTTCTGCCACATACATAAAGCAACATAACAGGATACATTATAACACAAAATTCAAAACAGAGCAGAAAACAGCAATCACAGTACAACAAAACATCACATTGCCATAATACAGCACAAAACGACAGCGGCAGAAAAGAATAGAACACATCACCACCACAATAAAATGCCACACAATTATGCACAAATATTCTTGTTACACGTTACTGTAAAGATGTTTTGCACCATTGCACTATCCAAGTTCCTTTACTAAAAGCCAGATATATGGAAAATATATTTTCACTGTGCTTTTCTCGGGCCTCAACTGACTCTGTGAACAAAGGCTTCTAGAACACAGCCTATTGAAACTAGTGCAGCTTATTCATACATTCAACACACAGTTTACCACTTCTAACAAAACTAAATATACTATATAAATAAACAGAAATAAATATCTAGTAACAAGTTACATGACATTTATTTTCAAAACTATACTAAGCCATCACCTATAGGGTACACTCAATTACAAGTATAATCAGACATACTTTTGGGTTTATTGATCACTTCCAAATTTGCATTCTTACCTACTTTACCACTTATACTCTCATTCCGCTCACTGAGCTGGAAGCTCTTTCACCAACAACATTGTCATTTGAAGCTTCTTCAGTATTACTGTCTTTAGCATTCCTGCTTTTTTCTACTCTTCAGCAATGTCCTCTTTCCACCAATCATTCATGCACTCGATATTTTGATTGCTTCTTAGATTATTCCTGCACCTTGACAATCTACTCTCATGCCACAACTTGCCACCCTTCTGAGAATGCATAACTTTGGCTGTGCCGTTATGCATCATAAGAGTGACATAATATTGTAATCAACAATACATATGTGTTATGCCTTAGCATTACTGATGCAAAGTAGAGCGTCTAAGTACAATATCGAAGGTGCATTGACAATAAAAGATTAATCTGCTGAAATGTATTACTCAAGTACATTTATATTCATGTATTTGGAACTCGATATTATGTTGACTTTTCACATACTTATGTTTACACATAATTCATTGAGATATTAATTGAAGATGCACATATTATCATGCATTTTAAATATGCATTGAAGTATCTTAATAAGTTAGCCTGACTTAAGGCCTGAATTGTTGATTGTGTGTCTAACCTTCAGCAAGTAGTTTCCTTGCATTGCAACATTCTTTATGTGCAGGTGCACCGGTCTAAGTTTACAGTTAATGAAAGGCATATAGGCCCTCGTGACGACTCCGGCAGTCTTTTCCAAAGACTGTCGAAGCTGCGGGTGCCGAAATACCGACACAGTGCTGGTATTTTTAAGACCTCCTTAATATGACTGATATCAGTCTTCCACCTGAAATGAGGTGGAATTCCACAACCAGTAGTGCTGGCGGTCAGCAGTGCAGAGGCGGTACCGCCACTGATACCACCATACCAAAAAGAGACTGTACACAATACTACAACCTGTAATGCAGTGTGGAGGTGTCCAGATGGCGAGGCGCTGCTTGAGCCTCAATTCATCACATCTAAATAAAATAATTGATAGCAGGAGGCTTCGAAATGAATACTAATGTACTGGTAAGCCTATGGTGAACTTGACAGAATCAGCCTAAAATGCACCATAAATCCAATCACAAAGGCTCAATGCCATTTAAAAATAATTTTAAAGCAGTTCTATATAACCGAACTATGTCTATTGAAACATTATGCAAAATAAATCCATGTGTTTAGGAGGCTGGACTGGCTTGTAGTGAGTACCTAGGGGTACTTACACCTTGCACCAGGCCCAGTTATCCCTCATTAGTGTATAGGGTGTCTAGCAGCTTACGCTGATAGATAATGGTAGCTTAGCAGAGCAGCTTAGGCTGAACTAGGAGACGAGTGAAGCTCCTACAGTACCACTAATGTCATATGCACAATATCATAAGAAAACACAATACACAGATATACTAAAAATAAAGGTACTTTATTTTTATGACAATATGCCAAAAGTATCTCAGTGAGTATCCTCAGTATGAGGATAGCAAATATACACAAGATATATGTACACAATACCAAAATATGCAGTAATAGTATTAGAAAACAGTGCAAACAATGTATAGTTACAATAGGATGCAATGGGGACACATAGGGATAGGGGCAACACAAACCATATACTCCAAAAGTGGAATGCGAACCACGAATGGACCCCAAACCTATGTGACCTTGTAGAGGGTCGCTGGGACTATTAGATAATAGTAAGGGTTAGAAAAATAGCCCACCCCAAGACCCTGAAAAGTGAGTGCAAAGTGCACTAAAGTTCCCCAAAGGACATAGAAGTCGTGATAGGGGAATTCTGCAGGAAAGACACAAACCAGCAATGCAACAATGATGGATTTCCAGTCGAGGGTACCTGTGGAACAAGAGGACCAAGTCCAAAAGTCACAAGCAAGTCGGAGATGGGCAGATGCCCAGGAAATGCCAGCTGTGGGTGCAAAGAAGCTGCTACTGGACAGTAGAAGCTGAAGGTTCTGTAGGAACGACAAGGGCTAGAGAATTCCCCTTTGGAGGATCGATATCCCACGCCGTGGAGAGTCGTGCAGAAGTGTTTTCCTGAATAAAGACCACCAACAAGCCTTGCTAGCTACAAATCGTGCAGTTAGGGTTTTTGGATGCTGCTGTGGCTCAGGAGGGACCAGGATGTAGCCAATTGTGTCTGGCGACAGAGGGGGCATCGAGCAAGAAAAGGAGCCCTCTCAAAAGCAGGCAGCACCCGCAGAAGTGCCAGAACAGGCACTACAAAGTGGAGTGAAACAGTGCTCACCCGAAGTCACACAAAGGAGTCCCACGTCGCCGGAGGACAACTTAGGAGGTCGTGCAATGCAGGTTAGAGTGCAGTGGACCCAGGCTGGACTGTGCACAAAGGATTTCCGCCGGAAGTGCACGGAGGCCAGAGTAGCTGCAAAAGTCGTGGTTCCCAGCAATGCAGTCTGGCGTGGGGAGGCAAGGACTTACCTCCACCAAACTTGGAGTGAAGAGTCACTGGACTGTGGGAGTCACTTGGACAGAGTTGCTGGATTCAAGGGACCTCGCTCGTCATGCTGAGAGGAGACCCAGGGTACCGGTGATGCAGTTCTTTGTGCCTGCGGTTGCAGGGGGACGATTCCGTCGACCCACGGGAGATTTCTTCGGAGCTTCAAGTGCAGAGAGGAGGCAGACTACCCCCACAGCATGCACCACCAGGAAAGCAGTCGAGAAGGCGGCTGGATCAGCGTTACAGAGTTGCAGTAGTCGTCTTTGCTACTTTGTTGCAGTTTTGCAGGCTTCCAGCGCAGTCAGCAGTCGATTCCTTGGCAGAAGGTGAAGAGAGAGATGCAGAGGAACTCAGATGAGCTCTTGCATTCGTTATCTAAGGAATCCCCAAAGACCCTAAATAGCCAGAAAAGAGGGTTTGGCTACCTAGGAGAGAGGATAGGCTAGTAACACCTGAAGGAGCCTATCAGAAGGAGTCTCTGACGTCACCTGCTGGCACTGGCCACTCAGAGCAGTCCAGTGTGCCAGCAGCACCTCTGTTTCCAAGATGGCAGAGGTCTGGAGCACACTGGAGGAGCTCTGGGCTCCTCCCAGGGGAGGTGCAGGTCAGGGGAGTGGTCACTCCCCTTTCCTTTGTCCAGTTTCGTGCCAGAGCAGGGCTGAGGGGTCCCTGAACCGGTGTAGACTGGCTTATGCAGAAATGGGCACCATGTGTGCCCATGAAAGCATTTCCAGAGGCTGGGGGAGGCTACTCCTCCCCTGCCTTCACACCATTTTCCAAAGGGAGAGGGTGTAACACCCTCTCTCAGAGGAAGTCCTTTGTTCTGCCATCCTGGGCCAAGCCTGGCTGGACCCCAGGAGGGCAGAAACCTGTCTGAGGGGTTGGCAGCAGCAGCAGCTGCAGTGAAACCCCGGGAAAGGCAGTTTGGCAGTACCCAGGTCTGAGCTACAGACCTGTGGGATCATGGGATTGTGCCAACTATGCCTGGATGGCATAGAGGGGGCAATTCCATGATCATAGACATGTTACATGGCCATATTCGGAGTTACCATTGTGAAGCTACATATAGGTAGTGACCTATATGTAGTGCACGCGTGTAATGGTGTCCCCGCACTCACAAAGTCCGGGGAATTGGCCCTGAACAATGTGGGGGCACCTTGGCTAGTGCCAGGGTGCCCACACACTAAGTAACTTAGCACCCAACCTTTACCAAGTAAAGGTTAGACATATAGGTGACTTATAAGTTACTTAAGTGCAGTGTAAAATGGCTGTGAAATAACGTGGACGTTATTTCACTCAGGCTGCAGTGGCAGGCCTGTGTAAGAATTGTCAGAGCTCCCTATGGGTGGCAAAAGAAATGCTGCAGCCCATAGGGATCTCCTGGAACCCCAATACCCTGGGTACCTCAGTACCATACACTAGGGAATTATAAGGGTGTTCCAATATGCCAATGTAAATTGGTAAAATTGGTCACTAGCCTGTTTGTGACAATTTGAAAGAAATGAAAGAGCATAACCACTGAGGTTCTGATTAGCAGAGCCTCAGTGAGACAGTTAGTCATAACACAGGTAACACATTCAGGCACACTTATGAGCACTGGGGCCCTGGCTGGCAGGGTCCTAGTGACACATACAACTAAAACAACATATATACAGTGAAAAATGGGGGTAACATGCCAGGCAAGATGGTACTTTCCTACAATGTGAAGCTCCTTCCGTGTATAGCTTGTTCAGAACCCTTTCTGTTCCTCCTTAATGTGTGCGCTTTATAGGACTTAACAGCGTATTTATACTTTTTGGTGCAAAACTGCCCTAACGCAGTTTGCATCAAAAAGTTTTGAACTGGCATGCACCATTCTTGAGCACCAGCCTGGCACCATATTTATGGAATGGTGCAAGCCGGTGCAGAGGGTAGGCTAACATTTTAAAAAATGACGTTAGCCGGGTGTGGGTGGCGGTATGGGAGAAGGGGGTTTTGCACCAAAAAATGACGTTAGGCAGGTTAGAGTAAAAAAAATAATACTCTAACCATCCTAGCGTCATTTTCTGATGCAAAACCATCCATACCACATGACTCCTGTTTTAGAAAAGACAGGAGTCATGCCCACCACCCCAATGGCCAGCACAGGGAACCAGGGTCCCCCTGCGCATGGCTATTGCACCCAGTGCCATGTAGGGGGGCCCATTTCAGGCCCCCAAATGGCAGTTAAAAAAAAATACTTATCTGTACTTACCTATACTTACCAGGGATGGGGTCCCCTATTGTCCGCTGTCCCTCTGGTGTGGGTGGAGGTGTTCCTGGGGCCTGAGAAGAGCACCTGTGGGCTTAATCCATGGTGTTTCTCCATTGAAATAGGCCCACAGGTCCCCTTTTGCCTGCTCTGACCCAGGTGGTAAATAATGGTGCAAAGCAAGCTTTGCACCATTATTTGACCCCTCCTCTCCCTGTGCGTAGTTTTAGCATGGGGATAAATATGGCACTAAGGCCATAGAGTCATTTTTGCAAAGGAACGTCTATCTTGCATAGGTTTCCATGTCTAAAAAATTACTTTAACGCCATAACTTTGGCTGTAGACCAGTCTAGTGCCAAAGTATAAATATGGAGTTAGTTTTGAACCAAATTTGCGTAAAACAATAACACAAATTCAGCGCAAAACAAGTATAAATATGCCCCTAAGTTGGGCAAGTCTATCTGCTTCAAATGGTGTCCCTTGTTAATTTTCAGGCTGCATAACTATATTCAGCCACCAGCCTATAGAAAGAGTTGCTGTCAGCCTGAAGACAAAGGGCCAGATTTATACTTTTTGACACTAAACTGTGCTAATGCAGTTTAGCGTCAAAAAGGTTAGCGTTGACTAGCACCATTTTTTAATACCACTCGGGCGTAAAATTTATACTTTGATGCTCAGTGGCGCTAAAAAATATTTAGGCCCTGAATTATACTTTTTGGTGCAAAACTGCACTAACACAGTTTTGCACCAAAAAGTTTAGCACCGGCTTGCACCATTTCTGTGCACCAGCCAGGCACCATATTTAAGCTGCTGCAAAGGGTAGGCTAGCATTAAAAAAAATGATGTTAGTCGGGTGGGGCTGGCAGTATGGAAGAAGGGGGTTTTGCATCAAAAAATGATGTTAGGCAGGTTATAGTAAAAAAAATATCTCTAACCTGCCAAGAGTAATTTTCTGACGCAAAACCATCCATACCACATAACTCCTATGACCCCTGTCTTAGAAAAGATAGGAGTCATGCCCACCACCCCAATGGCTAGCACAGGGGACCAGGGTATCCTGGGAATGGCCACTGCACCCAGTGCCATGTAGGGGGGCTAATTTCAGGGCCCCCAACGGCACTTTAAAAAAAATACTTACCTGTACTTACCTATACTTACCTGGGATGGGATCCACCATCCTCTGCTGTCCCTCTGGTGTGGGAGGGGGTGTCCCTGGGGCCTGGGGAGGGCACCTGTGGGCTTATTCCCATGGTGTTCCACCATGGAAATAGGCCCACAGGCCCCCTAACTCCTGCCCTTACCCAGGCATTAAAAAATGGTGCAAAGCAAGCTTTGCACCATTTTTTTACCCCGCCTCCCTCCTGTGCGTAATTTTAGCATGGGGGAATAAATATGGCACTTAGGCCATAGAGTCATTTTTTGCACAAGAATGCCTAGTTTGCATCTCATTGACACAAAGTAGGTTTCCACATCCAAAAAAAGACTTTAACTCCATAAATCTGGCACTAGACGGGTGTAGTGCCAAAGTATAAATATGGAGTTAGTTTTGCACTGAATTTGCATAAAATAAAATAACGCAAATTCGGCGTGAAGCAAGAATAAATATGTCCCTCAGAGTCATGTTTTCCAACGTTAACCATTGCGTCTTGTCACAGGGCAAAATGACGTTAACAGAGGAAAAATGTCTCTAATCCGGTTTACGACATGCAAACACTTTGCCAAATGGAAATGCACCATTTTTGCCGGTAATAGCGTAAAAAAAGACTCTAACGGAGAGAAGATTGCAAAGGAGCCCCAAAATGGATGCAGGAAGCCAGGAGAGACCCCAGGAAGACCCCATTCAACCAGAAACCAGCCAGGGGGACACAGACAAGACCCAGGGGAGGGAGAAGAAAAAGAGGAAGAGTTGTTTCAGTGCAGAGGACCATGAAATACTGGTGAGAGGTGACGGAGCATCAAAATCAACTCTGTCACCTCTAAATTGCCAATTGGAAGGAGAGAAGCAATGTGGCAGCAGATTGTGGATAAGATCAACAGTGTGACAGAGGTCAGGAGAATGGTGACTGATGAAAGAAACACTGGCAAGACTGCAAGAGAAGGACCAAAGAAAAAATGGCATGGAACAGGAAGGCAGCACTGCAAACTAGAGGTGGGAGTCCAGCAAGAGGATTTGGACGAGATGGGGGAGATGATTGCAGCGGTCATCTCGAAGGAAATCATCACAGGGTTACAAGGGCAGGACAGCCCAGAATACTAGGAAACACTACAAAGTTGCATGGGGAAATATATGCTTAAATGTAAAGTGCGAGAAGGGGGAGGCACATAGGACTCACACAATGTGCTGAGGGATATACATTGCACATTAAGAAAGTTGCAGCATGCCAACATAAGCTGCACATGTACATACGCCTTGGGAGTGCCATGTACCATTGACACATACACAAACTGGACATATTTAGAACACCATGCCGAAATACCTACATGTAAAAAAGCAGCACATGGGATGGATGGCATGTATAATCACTGTGCCACTGGTTGTGACATCACCATATCCCTTACATGTAGTCACATCAACACCACTAACACAACCAAGACCTTAGAGACCAGGTAGTCAGTCACCACAATTCCTGGGGTTACTTCATAGTGGTGTCCCTTGCAGTAACACCTTGCAACTGCCTTACCTCATTGCCCAAACACATTTGTGCTCACAGCACACAAGTCATTGCGCCTGTTCCAACAGTATCCAGGCATGTGCCGGTAGCACCACCACACCACACATAGCCAAAACATGCACATGAGGCAGCCATCCCTACATCATGCAGTCAGGGTGTCCCCTGGGTGCATGGAACAATTAACTCAACAGGTGCTGGGGGAATAGCAGTCTGGACCGGTATCATTGGTAACATGCCACTACCCAAACCAACTAAACTGAAGTTGTGTTCAACCACACATATTGATGCTGAACTGAAATGTGCCACTACAGAAAATATGTACCACAGATAGCAAACAGTAGGTCACAACAGTCACAGGCTGACCCAACAACTATTTGGACACAACCATGTCAGACACATGGGAATGGGGAAATAAACACACACATATCACACAATGGGTATGGCTGTCACATAATGACGGATAATTCCACATCAACGGGTGGGGGATGGTGCATGGGCAAGCCTGGTGTTGGTAAGACTGCCAGTGGAGTGTACCCTTTGTACTAGGCAGTATAAGTCACACGTTGGGATGGCGGTTGGAAATCTATCTGCACTTGGTAGCTCTGTGGGGCACTTACTAAACATTATTGATGGATCAAATAGAGCCAGTGCCAGTTTTGGCCAGCTTTTGGGGGAAACAGGACAAGCTGCACTCAGCCCTGCAAATTAGGCAGTGGAAAGGGCAAAAGGCTGAGGTATGGAACACCCTGCACTGCCCATGCCAAATGCATGGGCTGATAAGGGGCACACCACACCACATCACCAACAACCATTTCATGGGCGTTACACCACCATGCAAGGGCTGGTGGAAATGTGGAAACATACCTGGAGGGTAGTGTTGAAAGTATCACTGGTCTAGTGTCACAGGACAGATGGCATAGCCAGTCTGTAAGCTGCTGGTAACCTGCCATGTGCAGGCCATTGGCCCATGGAGCATTCCACATTGACAACAGTTGCCACTACCACCTGTGCTGATGGGGGTGGTCAATTACACAGTGGTGGTCAGGTGTCCCTTGGAATGATGCACATGGAATAAGAACTTGCCTCAGGCCCTGACCTAAGTACAACTCCTGTGAATTGGCTATGTCCATAGACACATTTACCATCAGGCACTGTCACATACAGAATGATGTACACAGCAGAAATGTCATACCCATACTGCCCATCCCTGGGTTCGACCCTGTGCTTTTGTCACATGAGCTGTACTGTCACCATGCTGCACTCATGTATTATAGTTCAAGGAGGGCTGCATTGAGGAGGAGGACATAGGTGTTTGGTATGGCAAACACCCTACACAGACAGGAGTTGGAAATTAACTCTGCCAAGTCCATGAGTGCTGTGCAATGTAGCACACAAACACAAACGACAACATGAGGAGCCATCAATGGCAACAGGAGCACAGTGTACCGGCAATGCCATTCCTGGGGTGGTGCAAGGTCTCAGCACAGCATGGGTGTATGTGAAACATGTAAGACTGTGACAGGTGAAAATAGCCATGTGTGCTGCTGTGGCATGAGCACAGCAACACCCATTGCTAGGCCTCACCATGCAAATGGATGCAAAGGGAGGGTAGAACAAGATAAGAGGGCGTCAAGCCACAATAAGGATAGACAACACACTTAGAAGATATGACGCAGCCAATAGTGGGCTTCCATTCATGTGATATGCAGGTGGGGCATAGGGCTGTAGACTGTAGCTATGATGTGGTGTAACAATCCTTTGTAACTAAGGGGCCCATCATAGGCCCCTAGTACCACAGGAGTGTCACTTTCAGTGACACTCCTGTGGCACTAAGCACTGCACCGTATTGACAAGGTAGCATTAAGCCACTTTTTGTGGCTTTCTGTCACCTTGTAAATACATACCCTCCTGATCATGACTGTGTGTGGAAGGTGGTGCAATGGGTGTTGGTGTGGGTGTGCCACAGCAACACCCATTAAATGTTGATGCTGCCTCAGATAAATGGAATACTGTCAACTTAAAGTAGGGCCAAAACTCTAACGCCGGCCCCAGGGGTGGCATTAGCAGGGTGCAACGAGGAGGAACACATTTACACCTCTTCCTTTTCTGCTTTTCCAATGTGTGCTGCATTCTGAAGCATGCCTAGGAAGAGCTAAATGTCAGAAATTATTGTTTATGAGTGGGAAGGTGTTCCTTCATGCACATAAACAATCATATGTAAATGACGATTTGGCTCTTCTGTGTGTGCTGCATTTTACAGCTCACACAGAAGCGCCAAAGCATTATTATTGATTGTTAATGTGCAGGAAGGGACACCTTCACACACATAAACAGTCACACCCCTCAACTCATACATCCTTGCACGATGGTGCAAGGATGCCTGCGTTGATGCTGGCAGCTACATTTTGCACCAGCATGGGGGACAACACAGGGGTGCCCCGTATTCACTTACATGCGTTGCATCCTTGGTTTTCCAAAGAGACGCAGCGCGACGCTGATTATTTTTGTACAGCGCTGTGCTGCACCACTTTTACATAAACATGGGCCTAATATGACAATGAGCTTCAAATATCAAGTCAGTGATGTGACTTGTCAATTGCCACAACACAAATAAATTGATTTTACACCATCTCATTGCGGAGGATGATGGCTCTCCTGCAGATCTGCCTGTCCTGGAGTACCCTGATGACCTGGATGACCAGATGGCACAGGCTCAACTTAGCACACCAATAGTACGACCTGCCAGCACCGACACAGCAGAGGACTCCGAGGATCCAGGGGCCAGCTTTGAGAGGACAGAGGTAGGAGTCGAGTGGGAACTCGCCAAGGAGATGCAGGTGGGGATGCAAACTATGGCAGGCAGCCTTGAGGGGATGTGGACATGCATGGTCATGGCAACAGAACAGACTGCAGCTGACTGGCGCACACACTCCCCAGTGTGTGAGTCTACGAGTGTCTGAGGGACATAGCTGCTGCCATGAGGGAAAGGCCACAACAACTGCCCTCCCAAACAGGCATCTGCGTGTTTGAGGTCAAGCTGGACTCTATGCACCAGGAAATGGTCTCCCTCAGGGCAGACATGGCTGCCTACCACAGGGATGTTGCAGCTATACTTAAAAACCAGCAGCTCCTCCTTGCTGCAGTGATGCCATATGTAGTGCCACAGAAGGCAGCTGCCAGGAATTGGGACTCCACATCTGCAACCACTGAAGTGTGTGTGGCCCCATCTACCTCCCCAGTACCACCATCAAGGGTAGAGGAGGCACCACATACATCGAAGGATGAGGATGTGGAACAGATCATCTTCACCCGTAGGAGTTCCCGGTAGCAGCAGCCCATGCCGAATGGGCAGTGTTTCCCTTTGTCCTGTGCTTGACATCATGCCAGTATTAGCACTGTTACAGATATACCCTCTTCCTCAATACACTGTTGACCTTTCTGCTATGGACTGGAATTGTCTCACATTTTTCAATTGACAATTTATGTCCCCCTGCACTGAAAGACACTTTACCGAAACATGTCCCATGGCATGTTCCTCAACCCTGGACTTTTGGCTGGATTCCACGAATGCGGTCCAAACCTGGACATTTCATATATTTAGCACTATTACACTTGTTAATAAACACAACCTACACAACCAGCATGTTTATGTGTGTTGTGACACACCTACTATGCCTAGGCTTTGTAGGTGTGTGTAACATGTCTCAAGTCACAGAGTGCTAGTACTAGAGTGCATGAATATGTGGGCACATACCTATGCACATGGTACCTACATGTTGTACGTCGATGCTGGTCTTATCCCCTGTGAGTAATTCACTGAATATGTGAAACATTTTGAACACATGTATGCTACACCCATTACATACTGCAGGAATAGGTGTGAAACCGTAATCGGGCAGTATTATCAGCTGGGAGTACCAGTAGAACACATTGGTGTAAAACAGAGGGACTCAACCTCATCTATTATTGCCACTGGTCAGTTTAGCAGGATAGGAATGGAATGAAGGCTGTGTCAAATGTCCTACAGTGCCCAACATTCCAAAACAAAACCCATACTATGTCTGTTGAATTCCCACACCTACCTGTCCTATACATGGTCAACATAGTTACCTTGAGTGGTGGGTACACTGGATGGCAGTGTCAACATCAGGGCAGTGCACGCTCTACGGGCGACTGGAATGCAAAAACCCAGCACTTATGAGATAACGTAATTCATGCATTATGTTGATATGCTGTTGTTTAACCTTTTGCATTGCAGAATTTAATCCTGAAGACTTATATTCAAGGTGCTTGCAAATACTGTTCTTTTGCAATGTATTGCTGCAGGCTTCCAGAGTTTGTCAGGGTGTGGTCCCTTTCCAGGGCCTTCTAGAAGCTTTCTCTGCAGCATGACTGGGTGTGGATGTGGGCTGGGCCAGACTCTATATAATGGAGCCAGCCCAGCTCCACGTGCTCACTATTCAGAGGTCCCAGTGCAGAGCAGCAGCAATTTCCTGAGCTCCTTTTCCGGAGGCCTACCTTGACCTTCCAGGCCTTTGCCTTTCATTGTATTGGTGATCCTTGATCAGGGCGGTAAGACAGAGGTCGGGCTGGGCCCCCAATCCCGTTTATGAAGGCATTCGAGTTTTTGGGCCTGGTTCTCATGTTGAAAGAACTTTCCTTGTGCGTGTGAATGTGCTCGTAGTTTCTGGCATTTACATGTTGATATTCGAAACAGCAAGACACGCGATTCATTCTTGACATTTAACTCTTGATTCTCATTGTGCGCTACCATTTCTTGGCATTACATGGTGGCATTCGAATTGACAAGACGCGCAATTCATTCCTTGCATTTAAACCTTGATAATCATTGTGTGCGACCATTTCTTGGCATTTACATGGTGGCATTCGAATCGGCATGACGCGCAATTCATTCCTTGCATTTAAACCTTGATAATCATTGTGCACGATCATTTCTTGGCATTTGCATGGTGGTATTCGAATCGGCAAGACGCGCGATTCATTCCCGCATTTAAATCCTGATGTTTCAGATCGCTTGCAGAGTGCGCAATCATTTCATGGCATTTGCATATGCTTGTTGAAATCGGCAGTGTGCGCAATTCATTTCCCGCATTCAAATCTAGGTGTTCAGATCGCTTACAGTGTGCGCAATCATTTCATGACAATTAAAAAACTTTTGATGTGTAGTGTTTCCTGAAGTGCACACAACTATCCAGGGCTTTTGAATTTTCTGCAAAGGTGTTAAAATTCAAGATGTTATATTATATGTGCATATTAAGTCCTTAGTACAATTCCCATTGTTTTCCCAGGAAAAGTTCAGATTACTTTTTGGCCTCATGTAAAAAGACCATGTTTGTTCTGAAAACATAATTCTAGAAGGTTCTTATATTCCTAGACAATATGTAACATTTCATGAAAAGTTTCATATGAGAAGGTGTATTAATGATTCTTGATTCCTTCCCAGGTACCGAGACGTCTTGAGGCCTAGTTATTAGTCCTTTCATAAATTATCCATGGTTACAGTATGACAATGCTTAGAATCATAGTCTAGTGAAAATCAATGTGATATAGGCCCTCATTCCAACCGCGGCGGGCGGCGGTCGCCGCCCGCCTGGCTGGAACCGCCATATGGCCGCTCCGCGGTCAAAAGACCACTGGGGCTATTCTGACTTTCCTGCTGGGCCGGCGGGCGCTAGCCAAAATATCGCCTGCCGGCCCAGCGCGAAAGTGGCCTGCAACACTGAAGCCGGCTCCGAATGGAGCCGGCGGTGTTGCAGGTGTGCGACGGGTGCAGTTGCACCCGTCGCGCTTTTCACTGTCTGCTAGGCAGACAGTGAAAAGCATACTGGGGCCCTGTTAGGGGGCCCCTGCACTGCCCATGCCAGTGGCATGGGCAGTGCAGGGGCCCCCAGGGGCCCCAGGACACCCGTTCCCGCCAGCCTGTTCCTGGTGGTAAAAACCACCAGAAACAGGCTGGCGGGAAGGGGGTCAGAATACCCATCGCCGCCATGGAGGATTCGCCCAGCCGGGGGGAAATCCGCGGTCGGAATGGGCAATGAAGCACCGCCAGCCTGTTGGCGGTGCTTCAGTCGTCCGTGGCCCTCGCGGTCCAAGACCGCCAGGGTCAGAATGACCCCCATAATCTTGATATTGTGTGGTTTAACCTTTTGCTTCCTACAGGTCTCCTTCCCAGCTGTTCCCATCCTAATCCCCTTTTCCCCCGCTTTGACTTTCTCAGGCTCTGTGATTTTATCTATCAGAGTCTTGGAGCTGTCTACTGGTGGACATGTTGGGAACGTGAGCAGACCCCGAGGATCTGGTCTCCCTAAAAGGCAGATGCACAGGTAAATAGATGTTTTGTAGCTGCCAATGTGACAGCTCAGTCATAAGGAGGTGTTGAACATGTCGAGAGAGGGATTTGGATGCAGGACAGAGTCCCTAGGACAACACACAATTTTCACTGTACACCCATCGGAAGACCCTGAGACCCAAGCATATGACACATGAAGTAAGGGAATACCCAACATAACTTATTATGATAATGATATAAGTAAAAAAATATATATTAACATCTATCCTAACCTAACCTATCCTAACTATACATGACCCACAACAGACCCTAACTACTATATGCTACACTTACCTAAAACATTTAATGACACAGTCTAAACCTTCGCCCACCCCCCTTATATAACAGGACATGTGCAGGACAACATACGCTAAACTACACATTTACTAACTATGACTAAGCAATTATATATTTGTGGGTATTTTTTTTTTTTTTTTTTTTTTGTATTTGTCTTTTAATAAACACGTAAATGCCCCAACATCACCCCCACCCACTCACCTACACAGTAAAACATGAGAAGTAGAAAACCCACCCCAAACCTACTTATCCTAACTAATCCACTAACCTATTCTAACCTACAACTAACCCCCTAATAACCACAAAAAACCTTGAAAAAAGAGGAGAGAGGGAGTGAACTTGGGAGGAGTGACATCATGCCATTCAGAGGTTGTCCCTTTTCATTCTCCTCTTAATGTTCTTGAGGGCCTTGGTTTTTTTGCCACCTCCTTTTCAATAGAGTCCAACTTTTTGAGGATCTGTTGTACATCCCTCTGTAAATATGTGATGACACTCATGTGCATGGCAGTAGGTGTGGTTGGCTGTCGGATGGTAATAGAGGGTGCAGCAGCTGGAGCAATAATTATGTTGCCAGCTGTAGGCCCCTGCACAGCTGTGGGCAGTGTGGGTCCCCCTTGGCTGAATGCCCGCCACTCACCAGTGGATCGCTCCAAGTGATAGCAGCGTGCCAAAGTCCTGAACCCAGATTCCACTGCCAATAAATGCCTATAGCGCACAGCCCTCTTCTGAAAGGCACGGAGTTGGTCGTTATTCATGTTGGCAGCTGTTAAAATGAGACAAGCAATCATCAGTGTCAGCATTGTGTGGCGTATGTACAGTAAGTTAGCTTACTATCTACATCGATTTGCACATGCATTCCTACTCACATTCCGGATGATACAATTGCCCTGATGGATGAAATTACCATGCTGCCTTAGCACAATTTCCTTGACACCATAGCCACCCACAACAAGATAACGAATCAAACCAAGTTAGATCTGCTTAGATTTTGTACCAAGTGTCACAATGCTAAGGCAATGCCAAATTAACATTGATCAGGGCCACTATTCCTTATCATCTGTGTCAAATGTTCTAAACTACATCACCAGAAACTTGCAACTGTTATTGGGAGTATGGGATGCTGTTGGTAACCATAAGGGTTCAGTGTTGATAGGTACACATGCAATCCTGATCAAAATGACTGTCACCTACACTGTAAGCATCACATCTACATACAAATTTTTTGTTCCCACCCCGTGTGCCTCAGGGGGTATGGCCATGCAGATCAACATCTCAACTGTCCAGGTCATCCACCAATGCATGTCCACTCATACATGGAGTCAGGGAGTGGACCATACGTTAGGTGATGACAAAAATTAAATT